>NW_009259497.1:65160-69762 GCF_000687185.1 Egretta garzetta | reverse complement strand
GTTAAAGTGGGTTTTGTCTTTGTTTTTATTCATTTCCCCTTTGTCACAAGGAATGCAGATCTATTCTTCAATGTGCAGACTTGCATTCTTTTTTTTTTAGTGATAGGGTATTTGCCACTCGAACTTAGTTGCAGATTGTCTCCCAGATGTGTCAAACTACTGAAGTCTTATGGTTTTTTGGGGTTTTTTTAGTTATGGAAACTGTCCTCAATGAAAAAATATTCATTGCATGGTTTAAGAGGAAGCAATTTTCCATTTTAAACCATGTACTGTTTTTCTCTCTATTTAAAAGAGAGTTCCTTGATCATTTACAGCATACATTAAAACATATTTAAAAACTGTAAAGAAAGACTATTTGTCACAAATGTTTCAAAAATATTTTCAAAATATTTAAAGGATATTAAATCTGTATATGAATATCAAATATTAAAACAAGAAAAACAAGAATAATTCAGAGTTCAAATTCCAGCTGTTGCACAGTCCAGCTATGTTCCAGCCCCGTAAAAAGCTGAGACCTCACAGTCCTTCCTTCCCTCCACCTCCCTAACTCTTCATTATATTACAGCCAGAGCACCTGACTACTTAATTCTGCCCAGATGAAACTACAGCTGATTATAAATTATCAAAAGTTTACACAGAGCTAAATGGCACAGAGTTAATGGCACATGATGACTTTAAAAATATTAATCCCCCAAAGACATTAAAAGGCATTTAAAGGCATTAAAAAATCCACATTTCCTAGCGGACCTTAAGTATTATACACAGCACAAGGAGATATGGTGGATCAAAACCATTCCTAAGGGCAGTTTAGGTCATGGCAAACTGGAACTGTCATGAGTTGCTAAAAATCCCTAATTCTTCAGGAATTCTTACTGCAGATGAACCACAGACTTTACATAAACAACTAAACATAAGCAGTTGTACTTCAATTTATTTTGTGTGGGAGTCTGTAGCGGGCCTACAGATGAGGCAATTGACCTTGAAAATCTTGTTGTGTACCCTTGACGTGATTATGGAATGTCAGCAAGATGTTAGGGACAAAAAAACAGAACAAGAAACCACAGCATGAAGCTGTAAGGGAAGTTTCTCTCACCTCCTTAAGCCAATAGCAACTTGGAAAGAACTATGAAGAACCAATCAAGAAGAGACGCGCTTATCTTGTTAAGTATATATATGTATCTGGAATGTGTGGGAGAGCAGAGCGTGGGGAATAAAGAGATCATTGCTATACCGTTTGGAAGTGTATTGTTGCACTTGTCCGTCTCAACCTACGCAACAATTTTGTACTATGTGACTGTCTGGAGGAGGTCTTCTGAGTTGCAAATTAATGACCAGCACAATAGTGTTATACAGGTTTAATTATCAGAAAGAATCAGTAAATCCCTGGCAAATTTCTAATACTCTCATACCTAATTCTGGTCTCAGGGACTCAGAGTCCCTACAGTTATATGCTGTCTCTCAGACTAACCTGCAAAGGGCTACGAGGATAATCAAGGGGCTGGAGCATCTTTCATACAAGAAGAGGCTGAGAGACCTGGGACTGTTCAGCATGGATAACAGAAGTCTAAGGGGATCTTATCATTGTGTTTACATATCTGGTGGAAGGGAATGGAGAGAGCCAGAATTTTCGCAGTGGTACCCAGTGAACAGACAAGAGACAATGGGCACAAGTTGAAACACATAAAATTCCACACCAAAACTTAATGATTTAGGGGTCTGGGTGGGGTTTTTTTTGGGGGGGTGGGGAGGGGGATAGGGGTCGGGTTTTGTTTTTTTCACTGTGAACACAACCAAACACTAGAACAGGCTGTTCAGAGAAGTTGTGGAATCTTCATCCTTGGAGGTATTCAAAACACAGTGACAAGATGCTGGACAACATACTCTAGCTGACCCTGCTTAAGCAGGATCCCCTGCTGTTGGACTAGACAATCTTCAGAGGTCCCTTCCAACCCCAGTGATTCTGTGAGTCTGTAATATTGCAGCTCATAAACTTAAGAGTCCTGGCCCCAGTGGTGAAAATATAAACTCTTTGGCATTGACTTCAAGCATTTTATCCAGTATGGTAGATTTACAGTAACTTTTTGCAAAGAGAAATGAATGCTGCAAGCTTAGTTTTTACTTTTGTTCTATGGTAAACAACATTGTATTAGTCTGGTTAACTGAAGCAGATAGTTTAACGTTTATGGTCTTTATCTCTAAGTGGACTGGATCTAATCTTTGTGGAAATATGCCCACTTTTCATTTATGGAAAATTTATCGAAATTTCTACCATTTTTTTCTTGAATTTCCTTTGGGAAATATTATGAGCTTTTCAATTTCAAACTGTGCATAAGTACTAACATTCTAAGCCTTCTAACACCAGAAATTGTGACAGTCTTTTTTTTTCCCTGTCTTCGGTGCTAGAAAGGTCGCCTAAAACAATAATGTGCTCACCACCTAATAACAGAGCACAGTGTTTTCTTAACGCTTCTTGAAACTCAGGTCAATGACTGACAGAACAAGGTTACGAACCATGTCTTCTCAATAGACATCTAAACACTGTCAGAACCTGACTGCAATCACCAGTAATGACAAACTCTAACACCTGCAGTCTTATCAGGTGGCAGAAATACCACACACAAAAAAAGATTGTCACCACCCCTGCAAATAAATGTGAAATGAGAAATCATACAACTTTTCTCTGTTCTGATTGTTACAGGAAGAGAGGCAATTTACTCCTGCTCAAGTTGCCAGGCCAGCCTTTATTACACTGCTTTTCAATTCTTTCTATTAATATAAGAGAGAGGCACTAGGTGCAAATGAAAACCACCATTGGATCTAAGTTGTTGATTCTACCGCAAGAAATGGGCTGGCCTATCCTATGAGACTGAAGTTAGGGAATCTCTGTGCATTTATAGCTTAAAAATTTCCCATTTAATTGGTCAACTCCACTTCATGACACTGGCTTTATTTTGTTTCTTAGAATTTTCTTGGGTTTTTCCCCCTCTTTTTAATATCTTATTTGGATATTTAATGCTTAATATTGAGGAGCAACTAGAAAAACGTCTCCTTTTGAGGGACACAGATATGAATTAGTAGAAAAGCATTGTTCAAGGAGGACAAAGAAAGTGTCTGTCCCCTGTTATTTTGGGTTTTATTTAATAAAATATAATATGATTTTCTCAGCATAAATAAATTATCTCTATTTTCTTCAGTTTCTGCCTTATAATCAACCTCCTCTGCAATTTCATGCAGATAAAAAATTCTAAATTATCCAGCTTATTTGGATAATGGGAGTCAATTAAATTTGTACTACAGGGGTTCTTCTCTGCATGTAACTCTATTTCCCATAGGATTTTTAATTTAAGGTTTTTTTTTAAAAAAAACACATTTTAAATAAATACAACAGACCTAGCTAAATCAAAAGGAGTCTTTGTACTGCCACTCAACTCACTGGAAATCTTATAAGCCCTTTCACAACTCTAAATTACAGGGCTTTTTTGTCAGTGCTTCAAATCTTTGAAGAACATTTCACTCCAAACTTTGTCTTACCTTATAGATATACAAATCTGAGCTTTCACATTAAGGACAAATGGTACCAGTAAAGAAACGTACTGTTACAAAAAGGATATACGTAAATGAGCAGAATTATTGAATTATTATGAAAGACAGTTTAATACATACCCTCTGTTTTACAACAGTGATCATCTGGTCTCTTGCATGGTTAACCCTGCAATTTTTCCCTATGCCCTCAAGCAACTCTTGAAATTCTAAGCGACCAACATTCTTATAGACCATAGGCACAGTGTGGTCCCTATCTGAAATAATAAAGTTATAATGTTGAAAGAACATTTTTTCCAACACTACTTACAAACAGATTTTAGAACTAAAACAGCTTGTAAACAAATAAAACACTGTATTACAATGAATATGAGTAATAATAATGACAGTACCTTCCTTTGCCTATATCTCTTATTTATATTTATATTTAAACATTTTTTATGACAACCAATGACTAACTCATTGTTAAATTTTACTAGAGTTGTATTTGTTGAAACATAAAAACAAGGGGGGAAAAAGGAACATTTTTTCATAAATTTCAACCCTGCTATTTATTAACTTACATAAGGAATACAAAAGAGGAATCTAATGATTTTTTACTGTGCTGGATTGTGTACTTTTTCCAGTGTTTACCATTTAAAAATACAAGGTACCAGACAATTTACTCGTTTAGTCATTTGTGTGTCTGTTACTAAAATCTTGCCAGGTTCTGCTTTCGGATTTACTGTGCATTTTGATTTGATGTAGAAGGTCATATTCTTACTTTAGTATGGTGTCTGCTCACAGATGATTCCATGGGATGTACTGGTATCTGCTTCTTTCTCTGTAGCTGATTTTTTTTTCAAAAGTACTGTAAGAAGTATTCAGTGAGAGTTTTACTGATAAAGTTATCTGGAGTCTGAATGGATACTTGGTTGCATTGGCACCAGAAAGGCAAGACATCCATATGATTATTCCATGTTCTTATGCTGTATATATCAACAACTTTGCTTTGCTTTCCCCAGTTGTATAATTAAGACCTATAAGTGGAACATATCCTTTCTAAAAACGACCAATGTGCAG
>NW_009259497.1:0-65112 GCF_000687185.1 Egretta garzetta | reverse complement strand
TCATTTAAAGTCCCATAATGTTAGGATTGTTGTATTTCATGACTATTTTTCATTTCATAATCAGGTTTTTCTTTTCTTTTTTATATCCTCTTTGCATATTGTGACTTTTGAGTGGTTATGTTAGTGAGTGATTGTTAGTACTACTACCAGCACAGAAAATCTTGAGCTGATTTCACATATTTTCCACCAACAACTCATTTGTCCACCCAAAGAGATGGGATCTTCTTCTTGTTGCCATCTTAGGCCTTTATATCATAAAATATTTAAATTGCAATGTTAGGGACATGAATAGACTCCCTGACTTGTAATCTGTTGAATCAAACAAAAGCAGCATCTCTGTGGTCAAGAAATATTTTTCTTCAGCATCTCAGAACAAGCTTTAGCCATATAATTTCAGAAATTATTTAATTTTTTTTTGTGTAATTTTATGGCTGTGGTGACTTCAACAGCTTGTCCTCTTCCCGTCACAAAATTGCTACTATTTTCTTCAATTTTATCCGCGTATTTTCCACCACCATGAGGGGGCTATTTTCTTTATTTAGTTGAATAAATTCTTTTTTACTGTTATGTGAATATATCATGGACCTTACTGAAGTTCAGTAAAAAATCTTCAATTAAAATTACTAACTTGTCTGAATCATAATCACTTTTTAGTGCCCCTGAAGCATGTGTTATTTAAAAAAGCTCACGTAAACAGTGCAGTAAATTTTTCAACCCTGTGTTTGAAGCACTTTGTAATAAAGATACAGTTTCTCTTCACTCTTTATGGCTGTTTTTACTCTGATTGACTGCACTAACTGGTACACTCCCAGATCAAGCATGCAGTTTCTTTAAGCACGGCTGCTTTGCACATTGCCTAGGACACAGTACCCCTGTCTTAGTACTGGGCAAACCAATGTGCAAACCCAGGTTATGTATGGAAAAGCTATTCTTGATGTCTTGACCTATAGATAGCCTAACTTTACTGGAATAATAGAGAATAGCTCATGTCTGGGTGGAGAATTCTCTGTAGTAAAATATCTCCATCGTGGAGATATTTTTTTTTATGGTTTTACAGGGTATATATGGTACATAATATAATTAATTCTTTATTTTTCATACATCAGTAAAACAAATCAAATGAGTACTCTAACAAATATTTACCAAACAACAAAATAGAAAAAAATTTCAAAAATTTGAGCTATGCTAAAAAGATATTTTTAGCAAAACAAATTATCAGTAATTAATTAAGTATTAAAAACGAGATGTTGTGGGGTATAAACCAGAGTTCCATTGTTGGTGAATGATGAATTGTCATTAATGATGAAGCAGCTAAAACTGGAGTAACCAAAGCTGTTAATTTCATGAAATGGTGGCAGCTTTTACAGGTGTGGTTCACTTAATCATCTGGATGTTGTGTCAGTGTTTCTCAGTGGCCAGCTCTTGGTAAAATCCGTTACTGGATATACTTAACTGTGCAAAAGTAGCAAAGTTGTAAGTAAATTCCTTTTATATCTTTCAAAAGAATTAGACTATCTGTGTACTGCCACCCCAACGTGTACAGGAAGAGGGAAAGGAGCTTTAAGCAAAAAAGGTGAGAAGTTCAAGGAATCTGGTAAAGCATGTGGTGTTCATCTACTTGCTCCTCTTTCTTATTTTAAAGCTCACTTGGTATCACACTGAGAAATCAAGCAGAGAACAGTATCTCTTAAAAACTGAAAAAAACTTAAATTGATGATGAGTCATTACTTAGATGAATGTAATGAAATAAAGACGCAACAATTAAGCTGAAGCAAAGGCTGTGTGTACAGATTGTGGAGATATAAACTAGCAGATTTTTCTGAGGCTCTTGTGCACAAAGTATTTACCAAGCTAAATCACAACTCCATTGAAGTAAATGGGAGTTTATGGTAAGTCCATTATCTTCCTCAAAGAGTAAGAACAGGAAAATGATATAAAATTTAAGTATGTTTTTAAAGTAAAGTATAATATAAGAAATAGGCTTCTGAGAAATAAAAGAAACAACCTCAATTCTTGCTAATATGAACCTGCATTCTTTCCTTTATTGTTTATACCATGTACCTAGTAATATCCCTGTTGCTGGAATGCTTTTTTACATTTGTCAGCTACTCAGGTTTTCCTGTATTGTGTTCCAATTTTCCTTTCATGATTGGACACTAGATCTACCCTGTCAAAATTATTTCTTTTATTGATTATTCTAACTCTAATTATAGCATGGGACACATATGGATTTATTCTATTAAAACTACCTGCAAATAAAAGCTTCTGTATTCCCTAGAACCATAATTTGTGCTCAGCTATAGGCATTAATCACAATTACAGGTTTTTATTGACTAATTCACCCCCATTTTACAGTTGAAACCAAATGGATATTAGTTTGGGGATTTCAAGCAATCTATTTAAAGAGGCTTGTGGCTGCAAGACCAAGCTTAAAGTATTAGTCAGGTGACTTCTATTTTTCAAATCAAATATATAGTTGAATCCTTATAAGTAAATAATGAATACAAGATTGCATAATTATTTTTTTTCTCTTTTGTTAAATAATTTTGTCTTATTCTTTTCATACTTACTGGTTCTAGAACAAAGTGTTCCAAGTAGAAAAAAACATCTTTAAATGCTTATCACAAATTATGGCTTATTCAAACAGGTTAATTTATTACAACTGCACAAAAGGATTTTATTAAATATTCATTTTCTTCTATCTGCATTGATATTAGTAATTTAAGTTTGGCTATAGTGTAATCAATTACAGTGAAACATGCTGTGAGAAAGTGAGCCTAGCACATTAATTTAATCTATTTTAGCTACTCCTGCTGTCTCCAAAATCATTTCTATGGTTACAAGGCATTTGTCAAAGATTTCTAAAAGAAAACATCCTGTGTTGCTGATTCTTCTCTAAATAAGGCCAGCATTTTTTTATTCTCTCTTGAAACACCTAGTTTTGGATTTCTGTATCTCTAAATATTTCTCACTTTGTAAAAGAGAATTAAAACATTGTCATCAATTGACATTTTCTATACAGAAAATACATGGTAGCTGCTTGTAAAACAGATACAAGAAACATGCAAATGTGTATAAGTAGCCAGGAGAACTTGATGTGTCTCGTTTGAGATATCCAAGTACTCAGTTTCTTTTCACCCTTTCAGGAGACATGCTGACAGATTCCACCATGGGTTTTAGAGCTGTAAGAGCTTACTTCTAGGCTGAGATGCATATAATTTCGTAGCTATAATATCAAGAAAGGAGGAAGGAAAGGGTGGGAATCGTAATCTCTTAATATGAATCCATACCAGCTTTGGTCCTGCATTTGATACAGCTCACATGTGGTCCCAAGTGATAGAAACTTAGAATAGAAAGAGTTATCGTCTTGACAGTTGCATGCAGTTGGCATCAACCTTATATAAACTGTTTTTGTGAGAAATAAATTCTTTCAATCATCATTTGAGAGAAAATAATACCAGCTGCTCTGAGACTCTTATATGAAATAACACCAGTAGCCTAAAAAATGGGTCATGCCTACTGGCCACTTTAATCTTGCATAAATTTACACTGCTGCCCCAAAAGGGCAATCACTCTCTCTTCCACTTGCTTTCTCCCTTGTGCCAGAATAAGGGTCCATGAGTCTGAATGGCAAGCTGACTCTAAACCTTTATTTTCTGTTAGACTCCACATAAAAAAATCAGGTAGCAGTCACCCTAATTGTGATCCAGACTCGAATGTTGCTCTTTTGTCTTTTATTTGCAGAAAGACTGAAACTCCATCCTCCAAATTAGTCCCTATGTTGCCAGCTTAATACAAAATAAATAGACTTTATTTTTCTCTATGAAGAAATGATGAGATATTTTCAAAGTTTCTTTGATTTTATATATGTATGTATATAAGTATTTACCACAGAGGACTGGCAGTATTGTTATTTACTTGTGTGATGGCAATGCTCAGAAATCCAGTTCATGATGAACCCTGCAAATGTGGCTATGACTATGAGAAATCATAGCATAAGATGGGTCAGAAGTACCTCTGGACCACCTAGTCCATCCCTTGTTCAAAGTAAGGCTAACTTCAAAGTTATCTCAGATTGGTGAAGGCTTTGCCCAGCTGAATTATAAAAAACTTGAAACACTGAGATTTCATGGTCTTTTTGGGCCCCTGTCCTAGTCCTTAACAACTTTCATGGTGTTTCTTTTTTTGCTTATCTAGTTGGAGTTTGCCCTTTGTAACTAATGTCTGAAGTCTTTTGCTTTTTTCTTTATAGCAGATCATTAGGTAGTTGAAAATAGCAGTTTGATCCTCCCCTACCTAGTCCCCTCTCCTCTGCACTAAACAAATCCATTTCCCTTTTCCTCTCCTCACCTATTACATGCTTCATTCCCCGTAACCATCTCAGATGTATGATGCTAATGAGTGTATCACTGAAAAAGTAAAGATGATCAAAGAAGAAAGAGGAAACTAAAAAAAATAAGCAAAGTGATCAAGGTAGTGCTAGACACATCTCTAGTTGGAATGAAGAACTGCTAAGGTAGGATTTTTCCAGATTAAAAAGTTCAGCCACTTCAAACCTTTTTCTGAGGACAATCAGCCATGAATAGCTTTGTCACTAACTCCCAGATTTTGGGCAGCAGCATTTCTCTCCTTTGCAGAAACTTGTTCAACCCCCGATTTCGATACTAGGAGTTCACCACTGTCTCCAGGACATTTATATGGAGCTCAAATTCCTTGAAAGATTAAGAAGCTAGGATAAGGATTTTCCTAATCTTGTTGTGGTTATAGATTATAGTCACTGCATTTCAAAATAGAAGAACTAGAATTTTTCTTCTACTTCTTAAATATTAAATATGCAGTTTGCTGGAAGGAAGCAGTGACAGAAAAATAAGAAGTTGATGGAGAAAAAAAACCCCTTTCAATATAGGAGACTTAAACGAGACTTGCTTCTTTTCACCAAGCAAATTCTGACCTTAATAACAAAGTAAAATCCACAATTAGCCCTCCCAACCTTGTGTCTCATGGAACAAGCACCAAATGTACATTCCACACATTAACTGGCCTATTGCCTATATTAATGTATGGGCTAGAGATGTAAATGTAAATGTAATTTTTAATTAAAATTAATTATTTCTTTGCATTATGTACACAGAGCTATGGCTCTGTTTTGAGGTCAGGTTATAGCAAGCCTATGAATAACCTCCAAAAGCTGACAAAAATCCAATCCTAATATTAAAAAGAGCAAAGAAAACTGGAGCACTTTTTTAAAGTAAGGGTTTTAGCTGCTCCATTTAATGTTTTTTGAAATATGTGAAATATCAAAAAGGACGTTAACTCATTCAAGAAAACTTGTAATAATGAAACTGTTAGCTTCACTTAATATTAAAATTTTTGGAAATTTAAGCAGTGGTACTTACCAATTCTAGGCGAATGCATATATACCCAAGAAGAGATAATCCATGATTTACTCTTTGACTGTGCTGCATTAATCTGAATGATGAAGATATTATTACAAGGCATTCTGTCACTGGAATTTTAACAGCAGCCTCTTCAGAACATACTGTCTTGGGCATATTTGTGTTCTATGATTTGCCAGTTTAACTTTAAAGGCAATTTCCCAAGGGATTTGTTAAGATTAAGAGTTTCCATAAATGTAAATGTTCCAAAATCTAGCCAAATCATTAAGCTACAAATTTTCACAGAAGTGGGATCCAAATTTGCTCATAGTGGCTATTCAGAGAGTAAAACTGAGAATCATAGATTGAGGATTAAGAATTTTGGGGGGTTTTCAAAGACATTCTATTGCTAATATAAGTCTGTTCCTATCTGTATTAATAAGATATATACTGTCACCTCTGGCACTGGAATAGAGGAAATTAAATGTTCAATACTTTGAAAGATGTTATAAAGTACTGTTAATTCAGCATTTTTGTTGTTTGTGTTATTTAGATGCATTACCAAAAATCACAAAAGCTAGGCCCTGCATGTTTTAATTTAGAAATACCCTGCTTCAGTGCAAGGGGAATTTGGCTTGGGGAATAAAGTCAGACCTCAGCCCTCAGTTTTCTAAAATAAATCTGGTTATTTTAATCACTATAAAAACAAAAAGTGTTTTTTAGAACTAAGCAGAACTGTAAAACATGCAACATATCAAGTTTGGATTCTGTGGCAGAGTGGATTTTTTTGGATTCTGTGGCAGAGTGGATTTTTTTTAATATATAGTTATACATATTTTCTATGGTTGTATGATTTTAGCAGCTTTCTCTTCAAGCAAGCAGTTACACTTATGAAAACATAGAGTCACACTGAATGCTTGGCCACAGTCCACTGATCACAGATCAGATTATTTCCTTCCCTCTGGTCATTGGCAGTGTAATGCAAGCTGAATGGCCAGGCAGGCCACAGCCTCTACCAGTTTCCAGGTGCTGCACTGCAGACTCTGGGGATGTGAGTCCTCAGCTGCACCAATTTATAAAACTGCAGATTGTTCTTGTAATGGGTATGCTTCGTCAGTTGTTTTGTATTTCCTGGCAAATTATAGCAATTCCCTACTTTCTACCTCAATTACTCCTTTTTTTGGTCACTGAATCACTTGCAAAGAAAACTGACTTTGAGAGTCAATTGAGATCTCATGGATGTCACCTGAAGCTTTTTCCACTGACCCCAATAAGGTATCGAATAGCTATATCGATTCACCGATGTATTATCAAGATTTCCTTAAAAGGTCCTGGCAAACTACATCTTCTTTCAGTCAGGATGCAATCGTAAAAGAAGATGTGGTTTTCTGTCAGTTTGATATAAAATGTTCTTTATCTTTTTCAGCACAAATGCAGAAATTCACTCCTTAGACTTGACCTTAATGTGGCTAGGAATCTTGATCTAAGATTACTAATTGCTTTCTGACTCAAACTCAGTATGAAAACACTGAGAAAGCAAGGGGTATTTTTGCTTTTTCTCTGGCATTTATACACTGTGAGAAATAAACAGCTGGGGTAAGCAGCAGGCTTTTCAATATGTTTTATTTATTTATACACAGAACTTTAAGCATATGTCATATTGATGGCATTTACATCATAATATATGTTGTTCCCTATAGCTGTGCAAATTCATCAAAAATTGTCTGAATATCTACTGAATGTTAAGGCAGGAACAGCTTACCAAACTTTTTTTTCCATCTGGTTCTTATCCCGCAGGCTCAGCTTTTCTGCATAAAGCACTCAGTGAAGGAAATGTATGTTTTAAAATGTAATAGTCTGCCTCTGAAAGAAAGTGATTCCTTTTTTCAGTCCACAGGAAAGAAGAAATAGTAATGAGAATTTAGTTTGTTCCAGACATGAGAACAAAAAGAATAGAAGGAAAGCATCCACAGGGGGAACTAAGAGGATTACATCTAGATTAAATTAAATACATTAGAAAATGTGGTTTAGTACAACACCTTATACAACAAATACACCTTTTCAGTTGTACAGTTCCATTATAGATTTATATATGTATATTCAACAGTTATTGATGTAGAAGTTCTATTCTTCAGTTTTATGCTTTCTAACATGCTAAGTCTTTGCCCTTAATTGTGTGGTTTCTAAGATGTGGGGTTACCAAGGCCCTCAGCTGTGTGGCAATAGTATGAGAATTAATACCAGGAAATGTTATACAGGGTTCCCATTGGTATGTAGAACTGTAGTCAGTCCACACGTGCTTCACTCCTGGGTCCCAGGGCTGTTAGCTGCACGAGCAAGTCTTCATGCTGTTGTAAAACTCCATCTACTCGTACAAATTAGAAAAAACAGGTACTGATTTGTCTGCTCTTTTGCATTGTTCCAGGGTTTGTTGATATCCACAAAAGTTTTTGGTTTGATTTTGTTGCATCTAGGTCAAGCCTGCTCTAAGCTTACCCAGACACAATCAGTTTCAATAAAAATTGCACGGGTTTGAAAGAGCGGATTTCTTTTCATGTTCAAACTACAGTGTATCCAAATTCTGTGTTGTATTGATTTTTGCTCTAGAAGATGCATGGAGACCTAATTTCTATGCAGTTATTCTGGACAGTGAATGGAAGTGTATGCTTTATTTAGTGGGATGTCTCCAAAGATGGAAAAAAGAGCTCCCTCTGCATTAAACAACTAAGACATTTTATTTTAAGTAGTAGCCATACTTCAAATATTCTTTACATAGCAGCATAATTACTATGTGCCATTCGCTTTCTTCACAAGCACCATAACAGTAGCAGTCCACTTACTACTACAAAACACGGGCAGGCCATATTCAGAAAAATGGAGCCAGTGAGTGGTACCGTAACCATAGCAATTGTCCGGTGTCTCACACATGCGGTATAGAATGAGAAGACACAAATCGTCGCACTTGGGGCTACACTGTCCAGACACAAACAACTCACCACCTTCTTTTTTTCCCAGCTCACAGAGGAGTGATGGTACCTTTTGTTAAGAGAAATATGACAAGTCTGAAATATGACAGATGAAATGGAAACCTAGATAAGATAGAATCTTCCCTTTATTCCCAATAGATAAACTCTATTTATTTCCTGGCAATGTAAAGATTTTCAAGACTGAAGATAGCACATATCCTTTTTATCCTGCATAGCCTGGAACCATGAATCTTCTTAAGAAATATGTTATCTTTTCAGTATAAGTTAGTTTTACGATATGCCTATCACATAAGCTCTAAAATAGTCAATGTTCAATAAAAAGTTTTTCTTAGCACATTGACTTCTAGAAAACACACAAATTATGTCATGTGCATTTAGTTCTAGAAACATCTTGATTTCTGAATTTGTGACACAGTTTTCTGGCCTCCAGTAAGAATTTCGAGAATATCTGCTTTTTACAATAATCACTCAGTGACTCACTGGCTATTTTAATATGCTGAAAAAAAAAAAAAAAAGAAAACTACACAAAAAAATTGGTTCCAATTACATGGTTGGCACCTGAAGTTTTCCTCCTTGGGCAATGGTATCCACAGTTATGTGCTTAGCTTGTTAAACATTCCCAAGCTCAGTGGGAAAGCTGAAAACAAACATGACATTTTATCCTTGGCAGGACAGATAATAAGCTGGAAGAATTCCTTATTACTATTCCAAAATCATTCTTTGTTCTCTAACTCATGTTTATTTCTGTAAATAATAAAAAGAACGAACTCTGGTTTCAAAATCACCTAGTAAAATACAGAAAAAAAAGCCATCAGCTAGAGAAAAGATACTGAGTCCTTGAGCTTACTCACAGTCTTATGGTGATGTAGCTGAGTGGAATTCTTCCCTTGATACAAAAGAGTCCACATAGACGGACACATAAAACGAGCTAAACCTTGTTTTGTTGTGCATTTAGACAAAATAGAATCAAAATTAAATAGAAATTAATTGACTTTATTTTTCAGCCTTTAATTTCAATTCACTTTTATTAGAAAATATTTACAAGTGAAAATGAAAGGTTTATCTATGAAAATGAAAGATCTCCCTTCTGCTCTGAAAAAAAAAAAAAATTAAATCGCTAGAACTATTATCTGATGTTTAATATCTTGCTTTATGATAGCTCTGTGCTCAGGAATGCCCCTGCCCTGTAACCACATGTTCCACAGGGCTAGACAAATGAGGGACAGTGAGGACTATGCATTTCTTCTTCTAAAAGGATGCCTTCTTACAGCCACTTAATTGAGAAGATAACAAGGCAAGGCAACAAACAGGTACTAAAAACATTTGCGATTTCTCACTGCACACTTACTCAATCACACCATAAGATAAACACTACAGGTGATATTACTAGAGGTAAGTGAGGAACTTAAGTACATTTTGCCATAAGGGCGTTTAGATATCTATGCAGCTTTTTTTTTTTTTTTTCCCTACCAATCCCTACAGAAAACCATTCCTTCTTGTGTCTATGGTAATAGACGAGTGAAAAATATTTGCTTTCGCTAAGTTGCCTGTAGAGATTCTACAGGAATGTTTTAGCAGTAGCCAGAAAGCAAATAAGCTTCATCAGAGGCATGAAAATTAAGTATAATCATACCTTGATTTAGTCTGTGGCATTTTAACGAGAGACTCCATACAAATCCCAGAGACACATCACTGCTTTAATTGTTTAACTTGAATTATTATTTGTGATATGAAACAGATGTTTTTCTTCATAACCTTATCTACCTGAATATCACTTTGAATCATGTTAAATGACCACCTTGCAATTAGGTCAAGTGATTCAGAAGACAGACAGATGGTTGTTTAATCTAAATGAATAATTTTAGAAGGGTTTTTAAAGCATGTTTAGTAATGCTTATACTTTTTTTGTATTATGTTATTTCAAAGTCTGGCTGATAGACTGTCAGCACTAATGGATTTTCAGTGCACCAGGAGAGGGTTAATGGTAATTTCTCTGCAGTAGCTCCTATTTTATATTAAAATATTTTTCTTTTTTCCCATTTTGACTCTTGAAACAAACTCATTCTTTGGGTGAACAGCCCAAAGAAAAATGAGCATGTTGATACATTATTTGTGAAAGCTAATGAGCAAAGTTCATCTCCATGAGCACGTGAGAGTAATAAAAATTCTTTTTTCAGTGTCATAGAAACTTGCAACTCACAATGAGAGTTGTAGAGCTATCAGTCCTACGGGTTGAAAAAATCATGACTCAGACTGTCTGCAGGATCATGAAGTTGACCTCAAAGTTAGGAAGCTTAAATATTTTTTTTTTTTCCAAATATTTGTCAAGCTGTTTGTTTGGGGTTTTTTGTTTGTTTGGTTTTTAATGGAGACATTAATTTTGTATGGCTTTCAATCTGAAATTCATCCTTAAATAGCTCCATACAGATACAAGTTTTCAGCGCTGTTCATTCAAACTCACTTTACTCTCTCTTAACCTGTGGACCTGCTGACTTTATATTTCTTTCAATGTTGCTCATGTTTACTTGTAACTAGAAGGGGTGTTGAAGTTTCCTGAATGCATTTCTTTGTCCAGGCAGATTTTGAGAACTTTCTAGCTGTATCTGGAATTTCCAAACATACAGTTAAGAAGAGCACAGCAGCTCCAGACAACATGCAACTTCTCTAGAAATGACAGATGTGAATCTTACGGATGTAATTATCTATTATAAAAGTAACATACCGTTGCTCTGTACATTTGCAGTATGATCAGACTTTCCTAAACAAAGCACTAGAGCTGTCATTCATTAATAGGATCTGCAGGCATGTGTGTCCAAATGGATCAGAATTTACAGAACATATGCACCATTGCACACGTAAACCTGTATCTGCTGAGGTATTCCTGAACAGATATATTTTAGCACTCTCCTGGCCTCTACTGTAAAGATCATTGGAAAAAAAAAATATATAGGAAACATTGAATTTAAGCCAGTAATGCATTTTCCTCTTTTCAGTAAAAGTAAACAAATTAGGTCATTAAACTGGGTTTCCTGAAACCAGTTCCTCTCTGTTTCTCATCTTTCAATAACACAGTTTTGTCCTAATGTGCAAGTAGAAGCTTGAACCTGTGGAGCAGAAATTGTCTCATTGTTAATCAAGGCCATGGTTTAATATGATTTAGGGCAGTGAAATAATGCTTCTCTGTGCAGCTTGATTGCTGTTAGTGACATCACCACTTTATTACTTTTACTGCTTGGAAAACCAATTGACATTGAGTTCAGAAATAACTCTGTTTGCTCAGCCAAACTGACTTCAATGCTCTCCCTGTGAGCTGACAGCTGGCTTGCAGCAGATGACGATGAGTAATCAGCTGATCATGGCTGAAAACAGAACGATGCACCTGGAACCGTCTTAAACTCGCATTTCTTTTACATTTGGAATAGTTGTGGAGACCTCAGGAATTGATTTCATATCATCATCTCTCCCTGTGTTCAGTATTATCTTTTGTAAAATCTGTTACTTCCAACTGAATTTGCATCGCCGAGTTTACTTCTACATATCTGGGGAACTCTTCTCTAGTTCTGAAAATTGAAGCATTCACAGTGTCTTCAACATCCACAGATTTTTTGTCCAGAAAGTGTTTCATCAGACTGAAGTAAAATAAAGATAGTTATCATCAGAGATTAATGTCTCCACATTCATACAAGAGAGTCTCCCATAGGCTTGAGTCACCAACCCAAACTTTTGCTTTCAGGATTTTTTTATATTTTCTCTCCCCACGTCTTCCATAAATATAAATCTTGGTGATATTGGCATAAAGTTGTATGCCTTAGCCACTGAAAAGCTGATGTTGAATACTTTTTCCTAAGAGTTGTACACGTGTAAAATGGGAAAATGAAGTATAAGCTGATTTTGTTTGTTGACATGTCAAATAACAAATGGAATAACAAGCTTTTCATTTCGTGATACTGTTATTCAATTTCAGTGGCTGGATTGCTGCAGCTTATGCCTTCTCACATAATTAGGAGAAGTAGAAAATAACATCCACAATTAGATAATAATATCAGCATACATGCCCCACCATGTGATATACACACCAACAAAGATCTTTGGATTTGTTTGAAGCGTAGGAGGAAGAAGGCTACAAAAAAAGGAATCCTGTGATATTTGGTTATCCAAGGACATTATGACTGAAGGAACTTCTAACTGATATTATTGATATTATATTATTCATATGGAATTAATATGGGTTATTATGGTATTTGTTACAGGGTCTTATGTATAATCTTCCTTGGTAAATAAGCAGTAGGCATGTGTCTTTTGAAAATGGAGTCTTTCTAGAAATCCTAACTGGAGGTTACATCCCAGTTGTACTTTGTAAAAGATATTTATTGGGAAGTAAAACCTTTTATGGGAAGTTTCTGTCTGACTGGACAGACACATGGCTGCTAGTGAGGGGATTAATTTTTCATATTTTAAATTGTCAGATAAGACATTTCAACTTTGCAGCAGTGTCCAGCGACAGGACAGGGGGCAATGGGTACAAACTGAAGCATAAGAGGTTTCAGCTGAATATGAGGAAAAACTTCTTTACTCTGAGGGTGACAGAGCACTGGAACAGGCTGCCCAGGGGGGTTGTGGAGTCTCCTTCTCTGGAGACATTCAAAGCCCGCCTGGATGAAGTCCTGTGTAACATGCTCTGGGTGAACCTGCTTTAGCAGGAGGGTTGGACTAGATGACCTCCCGAGGTCCCTTCTAACCCCTGCCATTCTGTGATTCTGTGATCTGGGATTTTTAATGGACTGGGTGAAAAAAAAGCAGTCTGTGACAGACTCTATATTTGATTCTCAGTTGTTCCCAGTGGTGTTCTACTCCTTTTAGAGGAGTAGATTTTGTGGCATGGGCATTTTATCAATGTGTAAAAATATCTGATGGATGGGAGTAAAGAATGAGGAGCCAGAGTCTTCTTGATCCTATCCAGTGACAATACAAGAGACAGTGGACACAAACTGATATACAGGAAATTCCTTTAGACATGAGAAAAAGGTTTTCAGTGGGAGAGTGGTCCAACGCAGGTTACCCAGAGAAGCTGCTGAGTCTTCATCCTTGGAGACATTCAAAACCCAAGTGGACCCAGTCCTGAGCAGCTTGCTGGATTAGATAATCTTCAGAAGCCCCTGCCAACCTCATCACTGACTATATGACTATCATGGAAAAACCTCTGCTTTGGAGGAAATTGCACTTTTCCTGGGGAGCAAGCAGGTCTACCCAAGGAGAGAAGCTTGTAGGCACTGTAGGATGCCAAAAGCAGAAGATGTGAGACAGAGAAAGGAGCTGGGGGTCTGCACCTTACACAGGACCTGTGGAAGAGGAGAAGGGAGGGAGTAGCCAGTAGCCAGACCTCAAGGACAATGGAGAAGAAACCTCCTAGAGTACAAATACTGGTACTCTGGGCTTGGCTTAGTTGTTACAAATAAACCTATGCATTTCATTTTAATGACCTTATCAGAGATATGATTTTTTAGAGCTGTTCACTTTCAGATTTATATAATCAAATATTTAAATTCTGGCTGCTGATGCACCAGCTACATTATGAAGTCTAATCAGCTCTTCAGACACGTGCATATATCACCATCCATACATCACAAATACAAAACCACCTACGGTTCATGACCATTTCATCTATTGTTGTTTTATCTATTATTGTTGCATGTATATCCAGAAGCTTTTCCTCAAAAATATCCCATGAGACTTTATTAAAAAATTTACATCACATCAGTAGGGAAAACCGGACTTGTGAATTTGTCTTAACTCTTTTTCAGTCACTTTGAAATACCAGGATATGTTTTGCATGCAAACGAAGCAGCTGAAAAATGTTTCAATCAACCTCTATAATCAAGGGTATGTTTTCTGCTTGTTCAGTAATGGCCTCACAGTGATAGCAGATAATACACTACTGTTTTCATTAGAGTATTCCTGTTTCCTTCTTTGTTTTGAGAGTAAATGAAAATTTAGCATGTCATCAATATTCACTGTAGTATTTTGAAGATTATCAACTGCTTTGTAGTGACAATGAAGAAGCTTTGCTGTCCCTAAAATTTATCTCAATATTTTTTTGGTGAGAGAATCCCAGTTGTGTGAAAACTTCCTTTGTGTATTTAGCGGAGAGTAGATTGCACTTGAGAGCTGAATAAACAGAGGAAACAAAGTGTGCTGTCACTATCTCTAGAATATAGGGAGTCATTGAAATACATCAAGCCAGGATGAGAAGAAAAAAAAAAATGCCTTCTTTTTCAAAGATATGTTTGGGCAAGGGTATGATTTACAGCTGACGACATATCTCAGAAATAGCAATCCTGTAAGAAACTAGCATTATATCATTGCTGTGGGCAGTAGCAGAGAAGGATCAGTATTGGAGCTGCCCAAGTTTAATTCCAGAATATAACATAACCCTTCTAAAACAAACACAATTTACTTCTGTTTGTTACTGTTCAATGAGTAAGAATAGTACAAGATTGCAGAATTAAAAATGCATACACAAAAAATACATTACAAAAAGACTAAAAGCATTTAACAACTGTCTTGGTTTGATATAGCCACTGTATGCCTTCAACAGCAGCACAAAATGTGGCAGAATATTGTATATATTAGTCTGGAAATCAATTGCCTCTCACTTTTCTTTGTCAGAGAACCACAGATGTTTCTCCATGATTTTATGCAGACACTTGGACAAGAATATTGCCATAAAAAAACCTACAATAGATGGTTCTTTGCTTTCCAAAAATGATGGAATTCAAATCACAGTCTTTCCAAGAAGTGTTAAAAAAATATCATGCGATCATTTACTCTAGCCTCTTCACTCAGCCCCTTCTTTTTCTTCTTAAGTGTTAAAAAATAAAACTGGTGAAAGGTGTAAAGAAGATGAAAAGAAGTAAAGAAAAGAGGTGTCCTTACAGAAAAATCACTAATCTCAGCAGGAAGATGGGGTGGGACTGAAGCAAGAGCAAAGAGATCCTTTTCAGAAAAAGAGGACAGCTCTTGAGCCTTTCCTGGGTAAAAAAGTGAAGACATGAGGAGAAACTTTAACTATATGTTAGGTACCAAGGACAGCAGAAAACAGAAAGAGAAGGTTGTCAAGCCTCTGGGGCCATCAAGAGACTAAGGAGAACAAGTTGTATGTTAAAAGGAGGGCTCTCCGTCCTGCTATGACAATCTAGGATAGCCTCCTTCAGCATGAATCTACTTTCCCCTCAAAATAACGGCTCTCTTGTCTGTGAATGTTGGGACTGTTAGTTCCACTTTGAAATATTGCTGTTCCTCATCTATTTTTTTCTTCCAAATTAATGCCCACAACTCCCTTTTCCCTTTAAAGCTCTCAGTCCAATCCTGCCTCTTATTTTCTCCAGCACATATATCTCTCTCCTTGCACCTCCAGGATTATTAACTTACATGATTTTAGAGATGACCTCGAGACACTTGTGCCTCCTTTAAAGCTTCAGGCACTGGAATAAAATGTCTATTTAAAAACTCAGTGTTCATATTTTTATTATTATTATTTTTATTTATTTTATTTATAATTGTATTTCTAATAGCTAGGGCTGCAAAGAAAGAATGCATCATGCAAAAATAAAGAGGGTAGAAATAGAGCAGAACCCAATAGTTTTCTTTTTTATAAAAAAAGGATTTTCTTAAAATGGGTTTCACAGTATTTGTGTAGCTTAAGGCGTAGTGTTTTTTATTTTACACTGCCTTGCTTCCCACTGCTGTTATAATTTTCTTCATGTTTTCTTGTTTAATTTCCCTCAGTTTCCTACAGATTGTATTATAATTTGGTCCTAGCATTTTCTGGAATATTTTTTTGTACCTACCATATTTTCTTTAGTCTGTCTTCTCCCTCTGTCCTCTTTTGGAAGTATGCAACACCAACATTAGTCAAGACTGAAACAAATGTAGAAAGTCAGCAAGCAAGTTTTATAAGAATTTTGATTACAAAAAACAACAACAAAAGACAAAACATGGGATTTTTTTTTAATTACTCAAAGCGTTATGATATTTATAGCAGTAATGTGAGAATCGACAGTTTTGGAATTATGGGGTTTTTTTGCAGAATGTGTAAGTGGCCAAAAGAGAAAAGGTTTGCTCTGTCATAAGAGAGGAACAATTTGGCCTTTACTATAGCCTTAACTGGAAAAAAGATATAGCTGGGCAAATGATACAACTCCAAAGCACAGGAACTTAAAACCACTTCTTTACTGAGTAAAATAGGATCCATTTCCATATCTGGGCAAGAATGTCTTGATGTTACCCTACCATAACTCAGGAGTGAAACCACTTAAGTACATTCTCTTTTTTGGTTTTGTTTTGGTTTTTTTTTTTTCCAATTTACAGTGAGCCTTAGCATGCTAACAGATGTTGGGTGTCAAATGAAAATACTATTCTGACCCAGCCCTGGAAAAAATAAGGTAGATCAGCTATGCCTGTGCTGACAGAGAAATGGGGAGACATCTAATGATGTTGTCAGCTTCAGCAAACTAATTTAAATTTATTGCCATAGGTTACTGGGGCCCTTAGCCTGCTAAGACTTTACACACCTTCAGCAGTTCCACCTAGGACTCACGTAGTTGGCAAGGTATGGTGCCAAACACCAGTCTTCTGAGTACTGTGCAACCATTTCACTGGGATTAATCAGAGCTCAGATGCAGTCATGTACTTTGTGCATGCCACAGGAAAATCCAGAAAGTCACTTTTTGTGGACAGTTTCAGTCAGGAACTTGCTTCAGAGGTGGACAGATGAGATATTATATAGGCAAGCATTAACTTTAAACATTGCCTGGATATGCTACTTTGGAGTGGATACTTCAAGACTTGGTTTCTTATATCTGAGAACATGCATATGGATCCATCGAACTGGAATGCATACAGAATAAAAAGATATAAATAAGAAAAGAAAAAAAACAACCATTTTTTTAATATATTGAAATTGTGTTAAGCATCCCGTATCACAGTCAGTTATCTTTTTACAAAAAATATTAAACAATTATTAAAAAGAGGCTTAATTTAAAAATTCTTTTCCAGACAATAGAACTACAACAATCAGTTAAGTTTGCGTTCAGTAGCCTGATTCTTGTATAAGAATACAAAACCTCCATAAAACAAAAATGTCTGTATCTGAAAGTTTATTTTTATTTTCCCTTCTTAATAAAAAAATAATTGCTACTTGTCAAAAAGAGGTTTGTCTTGATTTTATGAATTATAGTTTCTACTCCTGGATGTTATTTTCTTTTAAACTATTTGTAAGATTTTTTTTTAAGTTTGTTTTAGGATTTTGAAATAAGTAAGGATTGTACCTTCTTGCTGTCTGGAAAGTTTAACTGCTTATTATAATTGCAGTATTACCATAATCTAAATACTTACTCAAAGACATTTTTGATTTTAGAACAATATTTAGCATGTCAACACTTAATCCAAATTATGTTTTTTAATAAAATTTAAGTTTGGCACATTATGCTAGATGATATGCAGTTTTTATGCAAGATTCATGAGGAGTACACAACTATTTACAGTATGCAAATGATATGTAAATATGCCTTGATTTCTGACAGTCATTGATGCTCAAGGATAGCCTGCCTTCCTCAAATGAGATGCAAAGAATGAAAAATGCTCCCAAGCTCAGCCACTGCCAAACTCCATGTCTAGTACAGCAGTGTCTAGCTTTCCTGGCCCTGCAAACTGCATACCAAAATCACTACAGGTCTGAAAAGCACAAGACATTTATTCTATAACTAAGAAGGGCAGACAGATAGCTGTGAATGGTTCAAAGGTAGAAGAGAACAAAAGGTAGAGGAGACCTCCCTAGGAGATCTCACTGCTCTATTACTGGAGGGAGGATGGATGCACACCTTGATCATTGAATGACCTTTTGATTTCAGCTTCAAAAGCCCCTCGTGTCTTCACATAGCTGGGGATTTGTATCAGTCAGAGGCCCACGTGCTGCACTGTACTGTCATGTTATGCACCCCTGCCACGGAAACCTCACTTGAAGTTACATACTGCTCTTGAGCCTACTTCAGAGGTAATACTTACATGAAAGAGGTAATTACATGGCCAGCCAGTCAGAAGGTGTCAGTTATATTTAAAATAAAAATTAGGAAGAAAAGATCTTCTAATTCTAACAGTTAGGTTTAGTTATCACAGGATTTGTCTGTCAAACCACCAGCACACAGGCAAAAAGGTAAATAGCAATTGCACTAATAAACAGAAAAGTATAGTTGTCTATAGGTTAGGTACAAGATCCTATGCTTGTACAGCATTGCTGAAGTTAATAGAAGTCAGCTCATTAACCTCCTCAGAGGTTCTAGCGCTAAATATTATATGAGCTGTTTTATGTGCTCATCTTCTATGTCTGACACACTTCATACAAAGGAAATGTAAGCAGTGTCTCCTTCAGATTGTATTCAATATTTTATGTGCTGAACATACAGAGAGACTCAGTTTCTTCCCTCTCCTTAATCTTTTTTTTAACATAGTACCACATGAGATAACAGGTAACATGGGAAGTAACTATATCTTAACAGACTCATTGCTTTTCCAGCAACCACATATTATTTTAGATTATGACAGCATTATCTTCTGTCATTTCCAAAACTTTATTTCAACTGTAAAAGAAATTGCAATTACTTTGCTGACATAAATGAAGCTACAGTAATTATCAACTCCTTGATTTTCACAGTGAATTGTGAGTAAAGGTATTTATTAATTTATTTTACTCATTTACTAGTCTGTATTCTTTTCAGTTTCCATCTAGAAACTACAGGAAAGTTGGGTTCCAAATACACAGGTGATCTGACTGTGGTGTTTCAAAAAATGTTGCACACTGAGCAATGCCCTGCTTACTGCAACCACTTACTATGACAAATGCACATTCAGTTCATGTAAACTGTGCACCAGAACTGCATGCAGCTCGCAAAATGTTGCATATCCACAGCCCATTTCCATAGAACAGATTTCGATCAGCCAGGTACACACCCAAATTCAGTAGTTACTCTTCTCAGTCACACACCAGTTTTGGGAAGAAGTGATAGGTAAAGACAAACAGAAAAAAAATCTACCTTCCCACTTGGAGAAACACTGGAGAAATGTTTCTCTAGGCTGTTTCATCTAATCTTTTCTCCTTCATGTCCCTGCCTCAATATATTTAATCGAGAAAGCAGATTGAGTTCAATGCAATCTCCACTTCCGCATTTTCTGAGCCCCTTCATACATTTTCTTTTCCTGTAAATTTAATATACTAGTGCTTTCCTATCCTCAGTACTGGCTTTGCTGCTCAGTGGAATTCAACCATGATGGATACTCTGAAAATTTCTACTTCCTCTGTAACAACTAAAAGCAATTTCCACTGCCCTTTTAATCTGCCCCTCTCAACCTGTCAACACTTTTCAAGAGGTGGCATAATATTGCATCAAATCTAAAATTAATGAAATGAAGCTTTTTTATGTAATGCTTCAGCTGCTCCCCTGTTTTTAATATAAGTCACTTCATAGTATGGTCTGAAGGATGCCAGATTGCTCAGAGATTTCACTATCTGTCTTACCCTGAGGGAAGGATCAGAGGCAGCTGCTAATCTCACTTTGTCTTCTCTCCCCCTGCTCATCCTAGAGAGGCAGAAGCGAATAGAGGGATGAGCAGCTGAAAAGCCTTACTTAATCCAGGAACAAGACTCAGTTTGCTTGCTCTTGTAGGTACCTCCCAATGTGTGGCAGAGGCTGGGAAGGGAAAATATTCCAACTGATTGCCAGAAAGCCAAAGGCTAAGCATAGGGTATTGGAGAGCAGGAGAAAGGAGAGGGCTGGAATCTCTTACTAAAAACTGAGGGCTTTAAGACCCCTTTGGGGACAACGTACTGTTATTTGTCCCTGCTGCAAGGTGAAATCCCCATGCAATCTGTTAGCTCTTGTGCATGTTTGAAAGAGACAATTCAGTACCACCTTGCCACTAGAGTGCTGGAATTGTCCACTACACTTTAGATGAGTTTACAGCCAGGATTAGTTTCTTTTCCATTCAATCTACTTCTGTAACTTCTTAAAAGCAATTAAAAAAAAAGTTGTCAGAGCATAATTGAAAATTAAAAAAACCAAGTATGAGCTTTGTCACAAATCGATAAGAAGCCTTTCAGTTTTTATATTTTATGGCTAAGAATAAAGAAATATAAACTTCTTTTTTGTGCCACATTCCCATTTCCTTATAAAATTTATGCAACATGCAGTAAATCAGCTTAAAGATAAACTGTGAATACACTTTGCTTGCAAAAGGTAGGCCACTAACAGAAAGTTTACTTTAGGCCTTTAAAATTCTTCTCCTATCTTCTGCTCTCTCTGGCTCTGCGACCTCAGGGGATGTAATCCCTTAAAATGCAGCTCATCTTCAATTAGCAGAGAGAACATATGTACGTTCTTCACTGAAATCCCCAGGTATCGTGCAATGCAGTTCACTTCAGATTTTACAGTTAATTAAAGCCTCATACACATTTTCTGATTCTCCAGCTGGCACTGCAGAGTTTTAAAGCTTAGACCACTTTAGCTATTACCCTGCTAAAAAGCTTGCTAATAAACATTAATGTCCATGTGGCTTTCTTGCTGACCAACACACCGTAATGGGAAGTTTATAACTACTGATCTCCTCATAACAAGAAGATGAGAAGAAACTGAGGTTGCAGCAGGGACAAGATTTTGAACTGTCTGCTTAAAGATAATCCCTCATAGGCATCAGTAATCAGAGTTCACTGGGAAAATGCACCTTGAAAATGTGCAAATGAACTGCAAATGAAGAGAGGTTGGAAAACATTTCCAGGTTATAACCTTGGAAAATAATAAGAAAAAAGTTCCTTTTTCTGAATAATATGCTTAGACCTTGTGGTAGGCAGATGTGACTTGCCAAATTTCATAAGAATAGATGGCATACTATTTGAAGGAAATAAAGCACTCTGTTTTCTGTCCAACCCAAGAGTCACTGAATGCACAGTATGTGTTCAAAATTTTCTTATTTTATTTAGCATTCTGTGTAAGGAATATGTATATAATAGTTGCCTCACAGACGGTTTGATCTCTGAAGATGAAGCTCCAGTGCCAATTTTTTTTTTTTTTTAGTAGAAAATATCCCAGTCTGGGTTCTTTTCAGAAGAGTAATCCTAAATAATTCAGTGCTCCTTCCTCCTTTTTTTTTTTTTCTCTCTCAGCTAATAGTGATCCTCCTTTTACCAGGTTGCTCCAATCACCTTTTGAATGTCTCAACCCCTTTTTCTCCCTTCTGATTGCTGCTTCTCTTTTCCCCACATTTCTATCTTCCCTCAATATCCCACTTTTTTCTTTTTAACATTCATGCACTTCTCCTGATCTTTCCCTGGAGTGAAGGCCCTTGATCATGGCGTGATCTCATACTTTAAGAAGTTATTTTCTGAAGAGTGAGTTTGCAAAAATATTACTGCACTGTGATTGTCCAAGGCATCTTTATGTGTGTTGATCTTCAGATCAACAGGGCTTTTTTTTAACAAATGAAAATATTTGTATTGCTTATGTTTAGAAACAGCACAGTAGGCCAGGTGATTGCAGGCACCAGTGTTTCTGGATTTTGTTTTGGTTTTTTTTTTTGTTTAATTTAGGTTACTGATAGATAAAGCTTGCCAAGCATCCAACCATACTAAGTGCCTGGAAGACTTAATGAAGACTTAAGTCTTTATTCTGTTTCTACAGTTGTCAGACTGCATCCTTGATCCTTGTATAAGAAACTCCTTTGAGGTCAAACACCATATAAAATTATAATTAAATGCAGAATTAGCGTTCATGTCATCTCAAAAGTGAGAGCCTTGTGCCTTCTTCTCACCTGAGTAGCCCCTAGGGCCATGAGGAACTATTTTCTTTTAGAGAATGATTAGGGAAACCATTAGAAAAATAGCGTAACAATACTGTGCTTATGGGCATTTTCCCTGTCTCTGTTGAGGGACCTACCTACAACAGCATTTCTGCAAAGACCATGGCAAGACAAGTCACCAGCTGTCAGTGTTGGTTGCAGGACAAAGATTCTGCAAGAAGAATGCACATTGCAAAATAGATTTGCATTCCTACATATCCCAGAAGATCCAGAGGCACATAAAGCCACACTTGGCTTAATGCTCAGCCTCTTTGAAGTAGAGAAAGCTTGTGAAAGAAGACCGAACAGATTTTTTTACACTTGAAATGTTTCTATTTCTTAAAGTGCCAATAATAATGTATTGATAGTTGTATTGATATACAAGCAGAAGGGTAGTCCACCTTACCCTTTCCTAAGTTTAATGTTTTTCCTGTGGTAAGAGGCATGTAAAAGGGTGCATGTTTCTGAAGCAGTTCTTCTGTGTAGTCAGCAAATACTTGACTACTTTGGGAATGTTGTTCTTTGTAATTTCTTTTCAGATAAACCTGCTCACTAAACCACTGAAATCTGAAAAAATATCTTGCCAAGGGTACTAACGTCTTGTTCATCCTTGCTGGAACATTTCCTGGATAAGCATTATATTCACATTATTCCTGTGATTCTGTGATTAGAAGTTCAAATGTTTTATGGCAATTATTTTCCTTTGGTCCTTGTCCCTTTTAGTCTCCTTCAGAAGTACTGCATGTATTTCTTTGAAATAGAAAGGGAATCTGCAAAAGCTAAAAGAAAGATTCATGGCTAGAAATGTGATAAATCATCATATACCTTTCTATTTCACTGGATCTGTGGGCATTTAACTTGACCTGTTTCTACATCTGCAATAACATGGTCTCATTGAACTTTCTAGATCTTTTTTTTTTATTAATTCTCGTGATGGATTTATATTTTTGTGGGGCTGTTTGCTTTGTCTTTGGATGTATTTGGACCTCAGAAAGAAAAATTACATGATTCTATAAATTTGAAACTATTTAAATAAGAACAATTTTTGCACAGAAAAAAATGATGGTACTCTGTAATTCCTTTTTTAATGAAAGCTTATAGCTCTCATATGTTATCAAATAAATGAAATGGCTTGTACACCCTGACAGTACATAGCTAGTGGTCCATTGCTGGTCATGGAAATAAAAAAAACCTGACTCTAATTCTGTGATTACTTCCAGCCAGAATAACAACCCACTGTAACTTTAACTTGATAAAATGAAGTACAAGTGTAGGTGAACCGTAGATATTCACCTGTAACAAAATAGGAAGTTTGTAACACAGGTATCTCTACAAGGTCAGGGGAAAAATTACAAGACCACAAAACTTTAGATTTGCTGTTACTATTGTATAGTAGTATAATTTGTTATAACTCCTCTGCCACAGATCAGGAATGCTGAGCCAGTTTATTACAGATTCTTATTTAATAGCCTATTGGGAAGGAAGACAAGGAAAGGAAGTACTGAATTTTCCATATAAAATGGGTATTTTTCTACTCACTCAGATATAAAGTCATTGCTGAGTAAAAAGAAATGCAGAAAGAACTGTGTTCCTTCTCTATCAGTCCATGACAACATTTCACCTATATATATGAGAGCTGGACCACTTGCTGCATCAATTTTGCTATTAGTCATCTTTAATTTTTCCAGATTCTGGAGAACATATGGGATTTCTCTTTAGGAGTACATTCAGAATTTAATTTTGGGGGCATTAACAGAATGCGGATTGGTAAAAATTTGTTTAACTTGGTGGCAATACCAGAAAATGGGCTAGGTTCTAAGTGCTGCAAATACGTTTTATGCATGACATACACTGAATTTTCCTTTCTCAACAGTTTTTAAAAGTTAACGTATTCATCTTAACATTTCAGTCTCTTTTGGTAACTGAGTGTGAAAGCAGTGAACATATTAGTAGAATTCAGAAAAATGACATGGGTAAATACTAAATGATGAAGAAAGGCTTATGTGTCATTACACAATTATTAAATTTACAATATCTCAGGACTAATCATCCGACAGAGAAACCTGTTCAGATCATTAAATTATGCTTTCTTATCTTAAAGTCCAGAAAATGTCAGGAAGCGTATGTAACTTCTGCATAATCTATATAAACTGGTTTTAAGATATTATCTTTTAAAATCTGTAATTGTGTCAATACAAATGTGCCTAAATTTTTTAATATACACAGGGGAGGATTTATGATTTAGGCTTGGATTCATCTATATCAAATACATTTGTTGATGATGCCCTTAACAGCTCAGTAATAATCTGAATGCTTCTGATATGGTTAGTAATGTACATGGGCCACAGGAGATATTTTGTTAAGGGAGTGTATGGGGTTGCTAGTGTGAGCGTCAGAGGAATGTGAAGCCAAAGCTGTGCTCTAAAATAAATAGCTATTTTCTATAATTTGTAAATGCATGGATACATTTTGGCAGAGTTCCCCCGGCCCTTAAGCTCATTTCAAAGCAAAACCATACATTGGACCTAGAAGGATGTATGTGAGCAAGAGAGGGTAAAGGTGCTTGGAAATCAATTGCTGTGATTGTGAGTGTTTTGTCAGGGGTGGACAGTCATCTGATAAAGCTTAGCCTTACTCTGCCCTTCTGATTCCTACCTCATTTCTTCATTTGTGTCTGTAATAGCTCACCTGCTTACCCCTTTTTCTTTTTATATTTAAAGAAAAAGAAAACCTTTGATTTTAATAAATCTGTGAATTTTTTTTCTTTAATGTAGGGTTATCTTTAGGTGTGTGTTGTATGTATTTTAAGATTATCTTTAGAATATTGGTCACAGAATAGCAAGGCAAAGGCAAATTCAGTTAGAAAGTGGTATATAATAACCCATATGCTTTATGGTTTATAATAAATTACTAATAAACAATAAAATGTTAGAATTTATGGTTCTTCACAAAAAATAATATATCCTGGTGACTTCTTTAATTTTTACTTTTAGGCCCTGCTTTATTTTTCACTTCACAGGTAGATTTTCATATTTTTTGAAAAGGATTAAAAATATTTCCATCAGCACTTCATTAAACATTTCAAATCTGTTCATTTGGGGTGTGTGTGTGTCTAAATATTTTGTTTCACTGTTTATCACAGCATTTTAAAAAAAAATCATAACCTGTGCAGAATGAAGTTGAAGGTGTTTTCTGATCATTTCCCATTATATTTTCTTGTATTCAGTTATTTAATGTAGAGAATATGATTTTATTTTATAGTGAGAGTAATTCAACAGCTTCAGGACCTAAAATATACATAAATTTTCATATGGCATATGTCAATGAGAACATGCAAATCTGACAAATAAAGACATGTGGTCAAATTTCCTTTGCAGTGCTAGCCCTGAAGGAGACTGGGTAATAGAGAAATTTAACAAATATGCAAATTTGTTTAGATCTTAAACATTAGTTACAGTGAATAAAAAGAGACTCTTCTCATAAAAAATATGATTCCTTCTTGTAAATGTACCAGATGTTGAGTCATATAATGTAGGAGGTTTAAGATAAAGTATTTAGATCATTTGTCTGTCATTATATTCCCTTACGCCATACAAGTTTGGAGGTAATAAATAAGACTGTTAGATGAAGATAGAGTTTTTCTGAGAAAAACAACTTCATACCATCTTTGTTTAAATAATTTAGGAAAACAGAACAAAATCAGGGGTGAGGCTTGTTTTTAAGACATACAAATGCTTATTTACAGATCATGCAATTAGATGAAGAAGATGGCTGCTTCTTTCCAAGATGTCTTTTTTGATGGCATTTCAGATTAAAGGGATAGATCAATAGTTTCCATATCTCAGAGTAAAGATTGCTCAAACATCCAAGAGAAACAAAGCCTTGCCCTTCACTGAGAATGAAATCTCAGCCACACAGGGTGGTGGGACACCACAGGGACGAGAACAAAGGCCTGAGTTTCTCTGATCCATGTCAGAAGGCTTAGTGAGTAATTGTTTTAAGAAAATGGTCGTAGCCTGGATGACAATTAGAAAAGAATGAGTCTATAAGGAAAAGTAGACAATGGGAGAAAGTGGGAGATGGTTGTTAAAAGACATGACTTGTCATAGAACCCAATGATCACATAAAAGGTTATGACCTTAATAAAATTATACATTATTTATTACATTTATTTTCTGTGATAAACTATAAAAACGGCTCTAGTCATTCTTCCATATGCTACTTCAATGGGATGATTTCCCATATTTGGGGGTGGGAAGGAGGAAGGAGAACACAAATATGAATCTTTTTGTGTTTTACCAGGCATCTTACCAAATGGAAAATTCAGGATTGGTCTTCACTAATGCACCTATAATAATTACTCGACAGAAAATGATAACAGTGATATTTCAACAAGGAAAAGAAAAAAGAAAGGTTTAAATGACAAGGTAACTTTATAAGAAGATTGACCTAATATTCTAATAAACACTACTGCCCCGAGATAAAGATGAAAAAAGACACTTTAAAGAAGAGATCAGCTTTGGAAAGAAAGAGAAAAAAAAAAAAAACCCAAACTATTCTGCAGTTTGCACTCAGACTTTTACAGTCTGTCTTCTAATTTATGCAGTGTGAGTTAAAAGTTACAAGTATAAATAGGGCACAAAATATACCTTTTACAGAACATATCAAAGTTCTCAGGGAGCCAGATTTAAGGTTTATGTAAAGATACAAAGTAATCTATTTCTGAAATATTCCTTGCTCTCCCTCTTAAAGGCAAATAAAAAAGGCAAACGGCTATTCTGGAACTGAAAAAGGAGGTGCTCCATTTCCTGAGCAATAGTGTCAGCTGAATGCAAAACTAGTTGCAGAACATAATACAGCTGAATGTCAGAACTGCAAATGACACCAATGGGATGTTCTATACATATTCCAGAAATACATTTCTAGAGATGGCAATGATGAGAAGAACTTGTCAAGCTAAATGTGATGGTATAGTCAGTATATTGAAACAGCTAAGTCCTACAATGAATTATAAAGAAAACCTTTATGAGGAAAATGAGGGGAATCCTGAAAACTTGGAATGATAAAAAGTTGATTGTTACATTCAGTTTTATTGTGAGCTTAGCATTGCTTAAAATAAGGTTATGGACAGTGAGGACCCACAGGAGCTGTTTGTCCTTCAATATTCCATTAAAAGTTATGTGTACCACAGCCCAAAATGTACTTTCTGCTATTTCTTCCTGGTAGAAATTTATCATCTTAAGTGAACTTCTAGTATTCTTACTAAATTTAATGAAATTTAATGAAATTCTTATTGCATTTGAAGTACATTTGTAATTCTCTTCCTTGGTATTTCAAACACTACCCTAAAGGATATTGGGGTTAGGGCTTTTCTGGAGGTTATGTTGGTGTTATTTGGAATGAACAGCAATGGGTCTTGAATTTCCTTCTGCTAGCCCCAGTAAACTTCATATTAATATATTAGTCATATATTTCATATATAAATGTTATATCTAAGTAGTACTAATTCATTTTTTTCTTAATGATGGCAAGTTCCTCTAAGAAATATTATTTATATCTGATTTATTGATTACTTTCTTTGGGGTGTGATCCTGAAGAACTCCGACCAGTGAGAAAAAATTCTATTAACAAATACAGAACTATTCACATTATTGAGAATTAGTTTTTTACTAAGTACTTATGCAATGAACAGCTTACAGGGTAAGGCCCAGTCTGCATGTCTGCATGAAAGGCTTTCTAGATAAATCTGGAATATAAAGTACTGAAAAAGTTCATTCATGGAAAACTTGAAGCTGCTAATTAAGCTATGTGACTAAACACTGTACAAAGAGCCCTAAATTTGTCATTGAAAAATCCTTCATTCTCAACATGTAAAAAAAAAATTAAAAAAATTTACCAGACTCTGTAGATTTGTCAATTCTAAAAACATTACCATTTTACAGATAGATAATGTTTGTTTTAATTAACACCATGTTCTGATGACAACACTCCATGCTGTCCATATGCTCCATTTTGACAATAAATGAGACACTAATTCTTCCTCCTTGTGGTATTATGGCAGGTGTTACTCTTATCATGCCTCCTTGTGCTGTCTTCAGGTTTTTGTTTTGCTGTGTTTTTTTTTTCTCTTTCTTTGCCTTCATTAAGATATTTTTTCAAATGTTTTATCAGAAAATTGTGATTTAAATACATAAATAGGGTGAGGGAGCCATAAGGGAAAGGGAAAGGGAAAGGGAAAAGGAAAAGGAAAGGGAAAGGGAAAGGGAAAGGGAAAGGGAAAGGGGGAAAGGAGGAAGACAAAAGGGATAAGGAGAAAATGGGAAGGGTAAGGGAATGGGAACAAGAAGGATAATCATGAGACAAGGCAAGCAAAAATTAATTCCTTAATGAAGGAATCGCTGTTCTCCTTGTAAAGATAACAACCCCTGCATTCTGGCAAATGCATCTAACTGTTTTCTCATGACAATAAATCATTATAAAAATAACCATTTAAACACATCATAAGATGTATAGATTTGAAAACCTCCTTGACCATTGCATACTGCTCCTATATTTTCTTCCTAGTATCACTGGAAAAACTAATGATAATAAAAATATTGTCAGAAATGTGGCTTAATTAAATTTTGAGGTTTTAATGGCTTCCTTAAATGTAGAGACTCCTTGGTTTTGTTTGAGATGTGTCCTTCATAATACATGTAATTCTTATGGTTCTCAAATGTGAAAGCCTGCTTACTCAGAAGAACTGAGGAAGACATGAACTTGGAAAACAAAAAAAGATTTATAAAAAGATGACAATGAGGAATGGTCGGAAGATAATGGAAGGTCAATAATAAGTGATTCAGACACTGGATCACTTGTAAAGCTCATTGAAGACAAGGGCAATTTTTCCATTCATTTAAAGGAACTTTGGATGAGGTCCAGAGATAAAGAAAGTGAAAAGGACTCTAGTGTCTAGGGGAAAAGAAGCATCGTATTAAAAAACATTGAGCAGAAAATTATGAAACTTTTTATAAGAATAGAAAAAAAATTAGGAAAAAAAATTGCAAGCAATACATGTACACTAACACTTTAAAAAAGTGTTACTAAGATCTGTACTGCTTATTCTGTCGTTTCTTCTGTACCAGTACAATCAATAATAATTACAGATTTAGTAACATAAACATATCTTAGCAATTTGGTCACTTTTATAACCATGTTAACTAGAAAACAGCTCCTGATTTCAAAGTAAGACTGGAAATATTTATTTATTTGTTTATTTTAAATTCAGTAAGTATTAAAATCAAAGGAAAAAAAAATGTCCTTGATATCTAGAAAGAAAAATCTTAAAGGAAAAGATGGAAAAAGAGAAACATAAAACACAATGACGAGGAAACATTCTGAAAAACATGTTTTATTCAAAATAGGATACTTCTCTTTTTATGATGGGTTGTTCATTTGGATTTCTAGAATCCTGTACAATAATTTGGATGTTCAAAAGACAAAGAGGGGAAAAAAACCCACATTATGAATCTCTGTGTTTCACAGTGTTATTTTTAAAAATCTTTACACATTTTAGACTTTTTTAATGAAAAAGTCACCTTTAGACCCAAGTCGCCCTGTTTTGGTAGATTTATAAAAGACTGATTATGTAACTTTAAATTTGTATATAAAGGAATCCTACCTATCACCCTATAGTGATATCTTGTGGAAGAATTAACTTTGCAGGAGGTAATGGCAATATCTCTGCCACCAAACACTATCACACAACTCTGTAGTCCATAGAGACTTTAAACGAAAGGAATGAAGGGTAATATTGAATTGCCCAAGAACGAGCAGGTCTGTTACACTTTGGTCCTAAGGTGTGATTTCACGTGTGATGCCACAGTGCCAGGACAGCTCTGAGATGATTCAGGACACCCAAAAAAGACTAACATCCCTGTAAAGACAGCGCTTGTGTGGCTTTTTTTCTTGGTTTTTTTTTTTTTTCCTTTTCTGGGTGCTCCTGGGTGCTAGCTGTGGGCAGGATTGATCTGAAGGCCAAAATGACTCCTGCTGTCTGGTCAGGTGGGGCAGGTTTTGAGAGCAGCCACAGGCCTGTAACATGCTCCAGGACAAGCAGATGGGGCTCGGGTTCCTCAGGGCAGGCACCCACCCCACTGCTGGTGCAGAGAGGCTTCCCTGAATTTGGGCTAGCCAGCAAGCAAGAGCCATTTCTACTGGCAGCCTGTTTTTGTTATGTGTAGTTATATAGCAGTAAATGTTAGACACTATAAAAGTAGGTAAATTTTAGTTGGTGACTGTGCAGGTGAAGTTATCAAAGAAGCAGTAATGAACAGGCAAATGTATCTTACCCTGGACTGACCAGTACTTTCTGTGGGAAGACATCACCAGAGTCACCCGTGCCCTTTGGAAACTGAGACAGTGTCTAGACTTCAGCACAGTGACAAGACAGTAATTCAAATGGCAAAATACAGAATGCTGCTCCTGTAATGATGTTCAAATCAATTAAACAATGTAGATCAATACCGTCAAATTAAATTGCTTAGGGATTATTTAAAGGCTTCTCTTTTCCCAGCAGTCACATGTTTAAGGACTGCCACAAATTGTTCCAAACATTAGGAGCATCAACTAAGCAAAACAAATTTATTATTTGCAAATAAAAATGTGCTAAAATAACAGCTAAATGTAAGTAATATTAATTCATGCCTTGACAGCTGCATAGCTAAAAAATGAATAAAACTTGTTCTCCTGTTTCCTCTGGTCCCAACCTGCCCTCTACTTAGGCTATTCTGGAAAACTTGACTCTGCTCGGTGCACGTGGACAGTCTGATTTTCTGAAGGACTCCAGTGAAGCCGAGATTTTTGCTTCTTTGTTATGCTGTCAGAAATGTTGGAAGGGGTTGCTGTTACCTAACATCTGACCTTTATTCTGAGCCCTGCCTTTTTTTTTATTTTTTTAATTTTTTTTATTTTGGGCTTTCCGACTGTTGTAGTCAAAATACTTGTATTATGGTTCCTTCCTTTTCCCTATTCTTGACAGAGTGCTTTCCCTATTTATCTGAGACTACACTTTTGCAGTGCTGTCAATTGTTATTATTCTCATTATCATAAATCTAGGCATTATGGAATATTTCATTTTCTGGTTTATGAAAGGGTGATACAAAGCTGTAAAACTTTACTCATCATGGCTACCATCTCCCATTAATTCATAAAAGTGCTACTACCTGTTTTTATTTTCAATTATTCTAACACTACTCATGACCACATGCAAAATGGCTCTTCCTCTTTGACCTGGGACAGGGTGTGGGGAGAGGCAAATGCAGACTAGATACTAGGTCTCTAAGAGTTAGAGAAAAGCACTGCTGCAGGAGAGTGTATAAGAGGATGGGAGGGATGATATTCAGAACATGAAGAATAGTAAACATTGCAGGTGGAATTCCTAAAGGAAGAAATGCTGGGATCTTTTTGCATGCATGTTTAAGATGGTACTTGACCTTTAAAAGATTTCATACATTTTTTGGATCCAGAAGTTTTCCTTAGAAGTAAAGAACAAACCAAACCAAAACCCTATAGGAAATTAATAGTCTTGAAGTAATTATTTTAGAAAATCTCATGACTTTTGAATTATTTCAAGACTTACAGTAGTACTTTAGCTTTCCCTTTTGGATCACCTGTGATTGATGCTAATAGCACTAATCGTGTTCTCTTAAGTTAAGCAGCATTTGTAGGAGACAGAGAAAAATGAATCAAATAAAATTGAGTCAGAACTACTGCAAGAGCAGGGAACAGCTTTCCACAAAAGATAACTCTTGCAGTTACTATTTATGAACCAAGATTAGATACCATTCAATCTTGTGCCAGCATCTCAGCATTTCTGTTGACAGGTCCCTCACTCTGGTTCAGATTTCTAGGGGTATTACCTAGAGGAGGCAAAAATGCTCCTTCAGCTTCTCACGGGAATCTGTGAACCATATGTTGTACCCATTATCTGGTTACTGTTTCTTGTTCAAGCATCAACACACATCATGAATACATTAAATAGAAGGTTACTCTTCTAACCTGGACCTCCTTGTACAATTAGCACATAGACATGATTTTATTAATGTAATTACAATTGTAGTACTCTAAAATCTCCATTGTACCATATGTTCTGGTGTACCAAATACTTAATGTAAAACACTATCCCTTGGTATTCAGCCTTCCTGTTTCCTTCTAAATGCATGCCAGCATTCTCAGTGTTTAAAAAAGATTTTATTCAAAAGATGCCTTTTGCAGTTGCATGCAATTTTACGTCTGTGAGTATCTCCCTCTTTCCTGTTCTGTGTAAATGCTTTCATGCTAATGCAACTGCTCTTTCAATAGTTTTCCAAACTAAGAAAGAAGATATAGCGTACATCCCAAGAGTTTTGAGTGGCTTCAGTTAGGGATGTAGGGCAGCTAAACATTTTACATAGTTATAAGCAAATGTTTCCTGTCACGAATGAAGGCAAGGTATTCTAAACTCAGGAAACATAATCCAAATCACAGAAATTCAGATTATGACACTAGGGATCAGTAATAATACGTACCATGCAAAAATATTGATAAACTTCTAAATTAGGAGATTAACCTGGTTACACTGAAAAAATGTTATGACAGAACTGCTGTGTAAAAAAAACAAATGCAAAACAGACAGGAACCTCTCTCCTTTTACTGCAACCTCCAGCTTGTGGAATCTGATGCAGTGAACTCTGATCTGACAGAGCTCCTTTTTTTTTTTTCCTTCCTTTTAACAAGCACTTTGTTTATGTACAAAAGTAAAGTGACTTGGGAAAATCATGCTTGTACTCTTTTTTCCTCCGATTTTCCTTTTTACAGTTCTTTCTTCATACATTGTAAATGTCATTTGTCAATGCACTCATAAGACTCGGAGTGGATTGGATGCTATGAAGCAGCATCACCTTGTCAGAGCTGAAAGGGCTCCCTAGCCATAACATGCCTGATGGTTGGTAAACGTGAAACACCAACCTCACTCCAGTCTGTGGGCTGTTTCTTACACTGCTGCTGTTCAGTCAGTCAACCTGCAGGGAGTAATTAAGGGTGAGTACAACTGATGAAGGCTGTGAAAGCAGCAGGAAACCATTTCACCAGGCTGATATTTTTCATTATTATTACTATTACTATTTTTATTATTTCTTTCCTCCCTGCTTTAATAAAACAAGTTACTTCTCTTTCCTGGCAGTGCTGGTAGTCAAAAACAGTGCAGTAGACACAAATCAAATAAAGGTCAGTCCCGTTAACCAGAGAAAAGCCTCTGGTCACCCACTATCATGTTTAATTAAGCAGCATATCTTGGAACTAGTTAGAAGGTTAAATGAGTGGAAAGAAAGGGAATAAGTAAGTGCTGAAAAACAAGGAAACAGAAAGGAATGTAAACTTTTCAGAAGGTCAGAGGTAAGACATGGCATGGTTAATTGTATGAGTGCACAGTCATAGGGGTTGGAGAGCCCTCAAATGGAGTGCAGAAGTTCCTCAACACTTCTGAAGTAGGACACAGCTATTGCAATATGGAGAATTAATTTTACAAAAACATAAATTATTCTGTATCAATACATTAGTGCACCAGTTGATTAGACTTGCTAGACGTTATTAGCTGATGAAAGGACATTTCCTTTTATGTGCCTAGTGGACAGCTTCCTGGAGCTGTAACTAACAGAGGAAGGCTACACTGAATTAAAAAGATACGGATTTGCTAAAGCAGCAGCTAAGGGGACTGCAGGCTGTCCCTCACACAGACAGAAACAACCTGTTTTATATTAAGAGAGTCTGGTATGTACATGCTCTCCTAAACCTGTGAGATGTTAGCAGTTGTGGATTCCCACACACATCCACACTCACAGAATAGCTATGTCTCTTCGTGTGCTTTAGTAAAAATACTATGAGGCAGAGGGCTATTGTTTGGTTTTGGCTTTGGGTTTGGTTTTTTTTTTTGTATATTGAGGGAGATTTTTGTTTGTTTTTGTTTCTGCTTCAGTGAATAAAAAAACCCCAAACCCTAAGCAATGGCTTCTTTGAGTGGAATATGCCAATCATGCCTGCTTTTAACTAGTCTTGTGCTGCATGTTAAATCTTTTTTGCACCTTTGCTGCACAACAGGCATTGGTTCTAAAGCATAATCCTAGTGGGTCCAGGACCATCTATGCATCATTTACTTAATCATCTAGATATATACATGTGCTAAGAACCCTGGCTGATATGCTCGAATGCCCATGTCATGACAAACAAATAAAAACTCCCTAACAAAGCTAAACCTACCTAAGGTAGAGCAATGAAAATAATCAGAGCCATTACTTGCAAATCAAACACCACCATACATTTCTTCCCCTGCCAGCAATATTAGGTATACCTGAGATGAGCTGGAACTAAAGAGATGAAAAAGTGAAAGGTATGGCTGGCATAAAGTTTTCTCTACTTTAGCTGAAGTGACACCGGAAAAGATTTTGTCTGTGGAATGAAAGGGAGCTATGGAGCTGCTGAGAACATCTGGAGAAGGACAAAAGGAAGAATCAGGCTTCAGTCAGAGTCTTTGGGGGAATCTCTTCCCACTAGAGCTGAGTAAAGCAAGGCTGGGGTGTTGCAAAGAGGTCCAAGTTCACTTGCCTCCTGATGTCAGTGCCATTCAACCTTTTGCCATTCCCCATTCCATCTCAGCTACTTCCTGCATCCCTATATGCTCCCCAAGCCATCCCTTCCCAAATGTATTCTGTGCTTGGCTTCCAACAGCCCTTTCCCCCACCAGTATGGCTATGAACCCTTCTCCTCCATGTCTTCCTGCTCTTCTAATAAAACTTAATTATGCTTGAATTGAAGGCACATTTGTATCTTCAGGTCAAGACATGAGGAGTTTAGAGCCACATACTTTGAAAGCAGAGACTTCACAAAACCAACTTGCACCTGCAAAAGTACCTTTAGCATGAGGCTCAGTCACACTTCTTTTTTGATTCTTTCCTCACAATCAAGACATTAATTTAGTACAGGTAAATAACTGTAGCTGGTTCCTTCTCTAGAAAGAATAATGTTTCTAACATCACATAATAGCTAGATAAAGCGTAATTTCAGAGAGTCACATAATGGCTAATATGTATCCAACAGAGATCATGTCCTTAAACTACAAATTTTTGGCTGGCATCACAGCAACTATACTTTTTTTCATTCTATACACATTCTAATGTATAGATATTTAACAACTGACATACAGTCTAATGTCAGGACAGGGATGTCTTTAGATATTGTTATATATGACAGATTATTAAAAGACTACTTGATAAATATATGTTTAGCCAGCTAGATACTTAAACTTTATTAATTTCTTTACACATCATTAGAATAATATATAATTATTTAATAACTGGAGGCCAAGGAATACATTGACAAAGTTAGAATACATCAAATTTAGGTACTTTTTTATTTTTAGATTTCTGTGATTTAATGGTTATTAAAGGCGATAAACGTTGTTGTACAATCACAGTAGCAGAGATTATATTTTCTGCATTTTAAACATAATACTTCTGCTGTTATTAACTTTTGTCACATTAGTTTCTTGAAACTAGAACAGAATACAAAACCCTCACTGTGCTCAAATTGTCAAAATTATTGAGGTTATCCTTTCTTGGGTAAGCTAATTGTTGAAATATGGCCTAGAAAAGAAATATCATTAGCCCCATTTTTAGACAAAGCTTTGAGGCACAGAGATGTGAAAAAACTTGCAAAAGAAAATCTGAATACCAACCTCCTGAACTTTGACTGAATTCAGATCTTTTCAGACACAGTTACATCAGTAACTTGGCAAAAAACTGTTCTTCCCTGCAAATGGAAGAGAATACACTTCCCTTGTCCTGCTTCTCCAGGTGATTCAGTTTTACCGTGAAGTTGTCATGTCTACCCACATAGAATCATAGAATGCTTTGGGTTGGAAGGGACCCCTAGAGGTCATCTAGTCCAACCCCCCTGCAGTGAGCAGGGACACTGCTAACTAGATCAGGCTGCTCAGAGCCCCGTCCAACCTGGCCTTGAATGTTCCCAGGGATGGGGCCTCCACTACCTTTCTGGGCAACCCATTTCAGTGTTTTACCACCCTCATTGTAAAGAATTTCTTCCTTATATCTAGTCTAAACCTACCCTGGTTTAGTTTAAAACCATTGCCCCTTGTCCTGTCACAGCTGGCCCTACTAAAAAGATTTTCCCCATCTTTCCTATAGGCTCCCTTTAGGTGTAGTTTAGACTCAGCTTCTGTTAATCCTTGGCATATTTACCCAGTGAATGGCTAAAACTACTGGTAAAGAATGTTTATTTGGTTAAGTTCATGATGTGGACATTACTCCAGTGTTAACAGGATGGACATAAAACATTCTATGAAGGTTCCTAAAGAGCCTGCTGGAGAGATTAAGCCTTTTGATTACTATCGGCTGTATCACTGTAGGAGAATATGGTTAAATTATTTTTTGACATGAATAGAAAACTCTTTTTTTTCCTTTTTACAGAAAAGCTTTTAGAGCTTGTAGTGCATAAATTATCAGAGCTACTTTCAGCACATTTTAATTTACTCATCATTTAAATATAACAATTAAAAAAAATTAAGCCTCTAACTGATCCTCTTGAGATTTTCATAAACCTGTTAAATACACAAACTGTTTCTCAGATGAACTTCTGACTTTCAAGTTTCTTCTTTTATCCTTCCTTTTTTTAACTATAACTCTATCCTATAAGGAAAAAAAGACTCAAAATTCCTGCATTGTTTTTGAAGGTCATTTTAAAAGAGGCTACATACTATTCATCCACGATAGTAAGAATACAGAGATACTGTTTAAAATGAACTTTTACATTTTTTCAAAAGAAATTTCAGAGCCCAATGTAAGGTAGATTTTCCTTTCTTTCCAAATATGAATGTCCCCCTCTTTCCCCCTTCCATACAGCTGGGGTTCAGAGCAAGAAGTGAAGGGATGAGAGAGAGGAGAACTACACTGGCCTGATATGCAGGACAGTCAATATTAAGTCCTGGATTAGTGACAGGTTTAAGTTTCAGTATTTCATGAACCATCTGACTTTGACGGGATGCTTTATCACATTAGAAAGAGGAGTGTCTTCCCTTGCAATGAAAGATGGCAATCCTTCCTAGGTCTGGCAGGCTGGAAGATATTGGGTCATAAAATCATGACACTGGAAAGCAATCTTAGGTAAAATTTAGAGGCCTGCACTGCTTGTTGTTTATAACTTTTCCTTCCCTCTCACCCTGCAGAGTTCAATTCAAGGTTCAGTTTTGGTTTAGAACAAATAAAGAATAACTAGAAGATTCAAAGAGTTTTTAATGCTGTTCTGATGAAAAATACAGCAGAAGAAAATGAAAACCAATGAAAATATAGAGAGTTTATTCATATTTATGTTGCTTTATCTTTTCTCTTTGGAGTAGTGTTGACTTATCATGTATCTCAAGGTGCACATGAACAATCATAAACACACATGACTAAAAATTATATGCCTCCAGCTGCTAACAGTCAAAAAAAGTACGTCAAAAGAAATTCAGACTTGGAAGACCTGCAATTCAGACTCAAAAATAATTGAACAATATTTAAAAAATCTCAAGTTTTCACATATTATACTCAAAAGTTTAAAAAGTGTCTTAAGAAGACAGAACAGGGAAGTAAATGTGGTAGCAAGAAAAGAGATGAGAGATGAACAGAGGCAGAGATTGGAGGGAAAAAAATACTCTTTTGCTTCTTAAGTGGAATGTGTTCTGGAAGCACCAGGACATGTCAAATATGAAGCCTCTTTATTCTATTTCAGCAACACTTCTTTCCAGTTGACAAGCACACTTGTGCGTACAGGACATTTTCTTTATTAAAACTGAAGATGACCAGATGGGAACACTAACAACTTAAATTTTTAAGTAAACATCCAGATTAAAAACAGGAATAGGATACTTCATGGCAAAAGATACTTCATTAAAATATGAAACATGCATGAAAACATGGGCTTTAAGGAAAGTGTTATCTCAGCCACAGCAGCTATATGATATTGAAACTTCAGCATGATAAAAAAATTTAAAAATAATTATATATTGATAAGTAAAAATAAAAAGTAAGTTCATTCTTGCAATGCTTATTTCTTATGTGATTGATTTTTACATATAATCTACAAATACCAGGTATAAGAAATATGAATTTGTATATATACTCCAATAGACAAACTTAAAAGATTAAATATTTTGCTATTATGTTGTATATGTTTGAGTGTGCACTCATATGGACACATTTATGTATGTCTACAAATATTATCAACTATTACATTTACAAAATGCAATAAATAATAATGTATGTGAACAGGTTTAGATATTCATTCTCAGTCAGAATGATAAACAGATAGGCTCAATACATTTGAAAATGTAATAAACCAAGTTCTATTCTTGCTAATGGTGATACACATTCATTTAGATAAATCTGAAAAGAATTTCACCCCACTAATATATCTTTAAAACTAATCAAGCAAATCTCTTTAATAACGTTAAGCCTCATTTGGAAAGTTCACAATCCATACTTAGCTGTTTCTTTGAAACTGGTTCTTAAAAATGTAGCTTCAGAACTGATTACAGTTCAGATCATACATATGCATGGAATAACTGGTTTGTCCAAATATGCTGCTTTTAGACATTACTCACAAATGAACATTAAAATCCACATGATTTAAGTATTTGTTTTGATATGAGCACTAACTATTAAATAGTAGCCTGATCTTTAAGAAAAATTGTATCAATACCAAAATTAAAGAACAGGTTTTAAGATTCAGTCACTAATCTTTATAAAAGAGCAGAAAGAAAACAAACCAAAATGAAATCCCTTGTAGTCACATTCTGTCATTCTTTTTCAGCTATTCTTCTGGGTTTCTTTCCCTTACATTTAATTTTATTTCATTATATGTAGCAAGACTAATTTTTCAACAAACCATTTTGATTCTGCTCATTTATTTTGCCCCACTTTGACCATTAACTTTTTTACCCTGCAGTATTTTGTAACAGAATTCATTTTAATTTAATTTGTTTTATTAAGCTAAGGTTTTCCAATGTTTTAAATGTAAGAGAGATTAAGTAGTTTTATTTCATCTTGTGTGGTCCAGAGGATCTGAAGAACACTTAGATTTTACTAGTGATATGTGAAAAACGGATTTTTTTTTTGTATGAAATAATATGAATTGATTTGTTGCATTAAATTTTATTTTTTCTAACTACATTTATTTTATAAAATGTTACAATGAGTGTAATTTTTACCTTTGTTCCATAGAAAGCAATTGTAAGAATTTTCAGGGAAAAACCCCACTTCTTTCACCTGAAAATTCTCATAACCAGAATATCAGACTAAAAATGAAGTTCTTAAACAACACACGGGGGTTTTTGGGGTGTTTTGTTTGTCTGTTTGTTTATTTTGAGGTTTTTTTTTAGTTGGTAAATGATGTGAACAATGGTATAGAGACAAAGAGAGAATGTATTAGTCCTACACTCCTGTTTTATTATGTGTGATTATGTGTCATTTGTTTCGGTTTTTTATGTTGCTTATGGTGGGTTGTACATTACCATCTCAATTTATGACCATCTTCATCCTTCTAGGAAGGTCAGAGGAAGGGAGAAGGAGAGATCTCATTTTTCTTCACCACCATCTCTGCAGATTGGCTCAGTATCTAGTAAAGAGGAGCTTATCTTCACAACTGGAGACTGGTGGCAAAAGACCCTAAGTAAGCTTGTACAACAGCCACCCAAACAAACAAAAAAACCCAAAAAAACCAAAAAAAAAAACCAACCCAAACAATTCGGAAAAAAAAACAAAAAAACCAAAAAAAAACCCAACCCAAACAATTCAGGCAATAAGATCATAAGAAGAACAAAAAGGAAGACTGGGACTGGCAACAGCTCTGGCTATCTGCCTGCTATATGTCTACTAAAAAGAAGGTGTCAAAAGTTTTAATGCAGAATAAAAGTATGATTTAATAAGCATAACAGAGACTTAGAGAAATTATTCAAAAGAAAGTGATTTGATATTAAATGGTGTGAGCTATTTGGGAAGGATAGTGTTAAAAAAGAGAGGTTATTCCTTTGTATATCAAGGATGTGACTGTTCCCTCTGAAGTCCAATATGCAGAGGAAGTTAGAACTGAAGAAATTCTGGCTAATACCAGAAAGCAAGCACTAACACAGCTGGCAATATTCTGGGGATCTACTATAAATCTTGAAACTGGAATCAGCTGAACACGGCTCACTGGTGAGTTCCAGCACAGGATGATAGTGTTAATCAAGAAGCAGAATCTGCAGTGTTTGTAACTACAGAAACAACCTCAGGGTAAATATTCCGTGCCCTATATTGTTACATTGTTTAATGAGCCATATGAATTGTGTTAGATGAATATGGAGTAAGACATTGTATGCGTCTTGTGACTTTATAAATATGGTGTATATTAAAATATTAAGTAATTCATCTAAAGAATTGCTTCCTTCAGGGCAACAGACCCCTGTATTGAGATGATTGTGTTTTATTTACCAAATTTACTGGATAGGGATTTTTCTAGTCTGCATACTAAAGCACACAACTCATACTCCCCTGACAAGCAGTCTCAGATAGTTCAAAAAGCTTAAAACTGCCTGACTCGTTCTCCTCTTGTTAAAGGAGATTTAACTATGGAGGCATCTGCTGAAAAACAAAATAGAACAGGACACATGCTATCTAGCAAGTTCTTGTTACTCATCAGTAACGGCTTTTTGATATAAAAGCCATAGAAACCAATATAGGTGTGGTTGTCACCAATCAGTTGGAAGGAGCTAGTTAAGGAGGTGAAGATGAGGGGCAAGACAGAGAGGGGAGAGACCCTTGGACAGGGGTAAAAACATAACAGTAAACCAAAACCAGACATCTTCAAGGAATATCCAGAGAACATATGTGGAAACAATAATCTGAAAATATGCAGGATGTGGGACAACTGGTCATACTATTGAAGCGGAACCGGACATTACAGTATGTCACAAAGCCGAGCAGGTATCAAGAAGGTGATGCTATAACAAAAAAGGCAGAATTCATACTCAAATACACAAACAAGGGGAGTACTGCCTGTGAAAAAGAGAAAATGATCCACCTGTTTTACTACACAAGTTTGTAAGATGTTGGTCACTGGGGAAAGTACTGCTTTCAGCTTTGGGAATCCCAGGCTGGGAGAGAAGCAGATGACTTAGAGTACTGAGAAGAGGAGTAAGAAGGAACACATTCTAAGAAAGAGTGACATAGGTAGAAAGGGAAAAAACCCGACAACAGCTACTTGATCTAGAAAAGGATAGACTGAAGAGGGTAAGAAAAAGGCAACATAACAGTTTTCAGATACACAACAAGCTCCTGCAAAGAAGGGTGTCATCTTTGACCTTCCTGAATGGCCCCCCATAAATGTGTGGTTCCATGTCTGTGATTAATAGAATGAGAAGACTTGGGATTAAACTGCAACAAAGCTCATTCAGGTTAGATTAAAAAAAGTCTTCACAGCAGTAAAACACTGGTATGGATTTCCTGGAAATGTCATGACTACGTTAGAAGAATATATCTGAAATGACACAGAAATATTTGGTCTTAGTGGGTACAAGGTGTGGATAACGTTACTACTGAAGCTATTCTCAAATTTATATTTTTGTGATTTTCTGGATTGACAGAGGTTCCAAATGGAATAAAACTAACTTTTATAAACAGCAAATATTAACAGATATAAGAGATAAGCAAAAAATACCCACAAGTATCACTGAAAAAAAATCTATAGTGTCATTTTCCAAATGATTGTGTCACCATTATGGGTCTACATGCTGCATGTATAGAGTCATATAGCTTAGCTGAATCAAAAGCCAAACAGGAAATAATAGAAATTTGGAGATATGCAACTAATTAATGTTTAGATTATGGAATAATATAATGGACTATTGAGCCAGAGTCTCATCCATGATAATGTAAATCATACCTGTACCAAAAGGAGATTATGCTGCTCAACATTATTGAGTTACATGGCCCTCTGCAGTTTGCCACAACAGGTTTCAAGATGAAAATGCTCTTTGGAAGCTTTTCTAACATCTATACATCCCACCCTGGACCAACATGATCACTGTGGCTGAATCTTCATTTCGCTACAGGGGAAAATATAATTTGTTATCGCTATGTGCAGTCACTGGTTCCTTGCATCAGTGAACAAGAAAACAGTCAGGGAAGAAAATGTGACTTCAAAAACAATAAGGTGTTTGAAGTGCCCTGACTTCTACTGCTTGTTGTGATGATGTGTTGCCTTGGGAATGAACGAAAGTAATAGTTCCTCCCCTGCACCTCTGATCTGCTTGACACAAGGAACACTGATTTGCTATCCAGGAGCTATGAATCATCTCCCAGTTCTGTTGATGAGTTAGTATTCACCTCAGGGGGAGGTAACATGCCACAGATGTGTTAACATACACCAGAAGCTTATGACCTGTCCATTCAGACAGCAGTACCCCATCCCTTTCCCGAACCCTACTTCTGAAATATTCCCCATGCAGCAGCCAGGGGGTTGGTTCCATCAGCTGTGGAAGTGATGACTTTTCCACTGGGAGAATGGTTTGGTTTTGCTCCTTTCTGACCCAGTTAAGCTTCTTGAAAGCAGCCAATATAGCTTTGTATGTTTAAAAGGTACTGACTGAGCTTCTAACAGACCATTGTGGTTTAGCCCCAGCCAGCAACTGAGCACCACACAGCTGCTTGCTCACACATACCCACCACCACCACCACTGTAAGGGTAAAAGTAAGAAAACTCATGGGTTGAGATAAGAACAATTTAATAATGCAAATATAATAATAATATTTTTTAAAAAATAAATTGTAAGTAAATTAAAACAACAAGGGAGGGAGAGAGAAACAAAACCCAGGAAAAACAAGCAATGCAAGTGCTCACCACCTGGTGGCCGGTACCTAGCCAGTCCCTGAGCAACAATCACTGCCTGCCAGCCAACTCCCCCAGTTTATATACTGAGCATAATGTCATACAGTATGGGATATCCCTTTGGCCAGTTGGGGTCAGCTGTCCTGGCTGTGCCCCCTCCCAGCTTCTTGTGCACCTGGGAGAGCGGGAGAAGCTGAAAAAGTCCTTGTGTCATCAACATTATTCTCATGCTAAATCCAAAACACAGCACTGTGCCAGCTAGTGGGAAGAAAATTAACTCTATCTCAGCCGAAACCAGGACACTGAACAGTCAAGGCCTGCTGTTAGTATTTGCAACAGGTAACAGGTCCTTGCTTTGGCCTGCCACTTAAAGAAGGGAGAAGGAAAGCAGGTGACATTGGAAAAGGATGCTTGCTGGTGCAGAAAGAGCTGGTGCTCTTAAATGGGAAGAGACAGACTGTTGCTAGAGGGGAAATCTGTAAAAGGGTCCTGAACGTGCATCCAGCTACTGCAACTGGTAACATGGGACCATCCTGCTCCAGAGGAGCTTTGCTGAAAATATAAAGGAAAAATGATTGTTTAGGAACAGGATTTCATGGGTATATAGTATATTTAGCTGCCTAATGGTTAACTGTTAAAAGTGTTACCTAACAGCATTAGCTGTTACCACTGTTGTTTGTGTTATGTCATACACCTCTGACCATCTCATCCTTATTTAGCATCGGTATGCAGTCTTGTGAAATACCAAATATTTGAAGCAAAACAGCTGGGACTTTGTATCTGTTGTCTTTAAAATCAGAAATGTTCTAATAATTTTCTAATTAAGTCTTACTAAATTGAGGAATAAGGAGAAGAGCAGGGGCTCAATGACATTTTCCATATAATACTCAAGTCCTTTGTACTTAATACTTTGGTTTGTTCTAACTTTTCCTTTATCCCTGCTGTCACCAACATACATTTTAAAAGCTTGCATGGGATTTATTCTTTTTGTTTCCATGGCAGCAGTAAGACTGATCCCTCCGATATGGAAATTTCCATTTATTCTGAAAATTGTTTCCTGGCAAAATTGTCTTGGATCAGAATCTTGCAATTGAATATACAGTGATTTTATCTTCACTTACATCATGTATAGATTTCTATTTATCTGTAGTCAAGGACAGAGACATTTGGCCTGCTTCCTTGGCTATCAATTGTATGAGCTGATGCTTTCGTTGTGCTTCAATTTCTATCTTGAATTAGGAGTTAACTATTTTGCTGGCCTTTGGACTAGTATAACCACATTTTTGGCTGTGCAGCTTGTGGCATTTCTGTTTCCAGCAAAATGAATGCAAATTTTGTTACTTCAACAGAGGAAATCAAGAGCACATCTGCTATTTAACGTATTTGATCATTTTAGTTGAATGATGATAGACTTTGCAGAGAATTATTTATCTGGTTTTGTGGATTCATCTTCCAATCAGTTATTCAAAAGTTACAGATGATATTTTTCTTGCATTTATGTTGGGCCCCATTTTATTTTACAAAGCTCTTAATTAATCTTGCAAATCAATAGGGAAAAAATCCCCTTGCATTGCTCGCTAAGCCATCTATTTTATTCGTAATTCTTTCTTATCCTTGATTAAAATTGAAATCAGGTAGAGGTGCCTGCAAGCATGAGGGAAATCAAGCTCAGACACCTGAGCAGAAGTGAAATTGGGCCAGGAATATATGCTTTTAGGTTAGCAGCTGTGGTGAGATAAACAATAGAGGTGGGGCTGAAGAAAGAGAAGTTCTGTGATGATGTCCTCAGCATCTCCTATGGTCAGCAGCTCCAGCTTTTTTTTGTTCACTCTGTAACCTTTCCAACCTCTGCCACAGTACTAGGTTAAGCTATGAAATGCCACTCATTTGCATGGGGGTGAAATATTCAAATGACTTGCTAAAGGAGCTTAAAGGACTATAATTAACCCATCACAAAATATAATATACCACAAATGCTTTTTTAAAGTTTAAGCTACTAATGATGCTCAGCATGCATTAACATTTTCCCCATTTTTTATGTGTCATACATCAGTGGGTAGATAAACACTCTGATTACCATCAGTTTTATGTCACTTTGAGAGTCCAAGTTGATAACTGCCATTAATCACTATCTCAGCGGCACAGCACTTTGAGCATCTCTACCACAGTGCTCTGACAGCAGTGACCAATAAGGGACCTAACGTGTTCTGATGAATACAAAATGAGGTGCTTCATTGCTTTACACCCCCATACCACAGAGAACCTCCAGGAACCATGAATATTAGGGAGGCTGTTTGTATGCTTTGTACTCAGGTTAGTTTTTTTACCTTGGGAGCTAAAATACAGACTTATAGTGATTAAACTGAGAGTGGCTTTGTTCATGCTCATTTCTATTGTATCAACTACGATAAAAGCCCTCTGGCCTGCGAGGCCATGTATTTTCTAACTGAGAGTCAGAGAGAGATAAGCTGTTGCAGGAAAAGGAATCTATGCACTTACAAATAGGAAAAATACCAGTACTGGGAATATCACTATCAGGAATTGTTCATAACAGAATTTTGGTCCTAATGCAGCAATTTTTGCAATATTCTCAGTTTGACAGTGAAACAACAACTGAACATAAAGCTTCTGAACAAAAGACAAAATTTGGCTTGAATTATTTCAAGCTTCATGATTTTGACAGCTTGTTCATGTTTCTTTTTTTTTGAGGGGGGGAGGAACTATTTATGCTTATTTGGACATTGAGATGATATTACTGACTCTACAGACTACATATGCAGATGTTCTGAGCTATCAGACCTGCCATGGTTTATCTGTAAGAAAACCTGAGTTCATTCACATGCATTTTGGTGATTATCTGAATGCCTATATACATGCTGTATTTCCCTTAACATACGTCAAATCCATTATGCATTTAAAAGACATTTTTTCTTGTTCTCTTGCCACTTCTTCAACAGTTCAGGTGGACCCATTAATAGGTCACTGAGGAAGTTACAAACTGAAGCAGTTTGATTGATGTTTCTCTGTAAATCAGTTATACCAACATAATTCAATAGGAGAAAGCCAATCATTATTAATGCAATTGAAAACAATTCGGGGAGAGAAGATGAAGTAAAATATTGACCTTTATTATAACTTCATAAGTGCCATGTTAAAGAGATTCCGTATGTGATGTATGCAAAAAATTATTCTACTTAATGATAAAACTTTTTATTTTACAGACATAAACTATCATTCCTGAGTTTGAACATTACTATTCATGTAAGATTAATGTTGCTGCATGCAAAATGAGCACTAAACACAAAACATATAAGACAAGCTTGCAGATTTCAGAGACTTATGGAATAAATTTATGGGATGTATAAAAAGGCTGAAGAAGTAAGTGAAATTGAAATTTGTTGTCCTTGAAGGTGTTTAAAATTGGGATATATGTCATTATGAATAGAAACGGACTTAGCCCATATTCAGTCCTCTTATTTTTAGACAGGATATTCATTTTTAAATTTTTAATATGTACAGCCATTCTTCTCCAATTTATGTGACTGACCTTCTTCATAGTTCATTAATGTAGAACTTTTTATTGTCTTTTCAACTGACCACACTTTTGCCCTAACATAAAACGATAACAATTTTCATGGCCTATGGTACTAAGGAGGTCAAACTAGATTAGCTAGAGGTCTCTTTTGGCCTTAAAAACCTCTTATGTAGCAGTTTTTTGCTGAAAATGTCATAACAATCCTGTCTGACTTCATGTTATTAAATTAAATTATATGCCTATTGAAAGCTGTTTCTTAAAAAATACAACTAAATAAAAAATACTGTATTTAAACATATGAGGCAAATTTTGAGCACTTTATCCTATTCTTTTCTGACTATGTTTTTACCTGCTCTTCACAGTGAATATATTTCTTACAGGCGTATGCTCAAGGATACATTTCATGTGTGAATCATCTCCCCAGGCAAAGACAGGTATGTACTTTCTTTACTGAAGTAGTTTCTTAATAAACATTTGTATTTATTTATTTATTTTATTTTTAATTTTTATCCATAGAATCATAGAATCATTTAGGTTGGAAAAGACCTTTAAGATCATCAAGTCCAAATGTTAACATAACCCTGCCATCCCACCACTAAAGCCTGTCCCAAAGCACCTTGTCTACCTGTCTTTTAAATACCTCCAGGAATGGGGACTCAGCCACTTCCCTGGGCAGCCTGTTCCAGCCTCCCTAATATTCGTGGTTCTTTGAGGTTCTCAGTGGTATGGGGGTATAAAGCAATGAAGCACATAATTTTGTATTCATTTGGAGATTTTGGTTTTTTTGTAACACGGTGTTTTATTTCAAGTTCATACGTAGCTATGCATTTGTTTAGTCAGAAGGGTAAGGTTAGAGAAAAACCCACAGACATGCCTCTCATCTGAGTAGAATTGCTAAAAAACATAAAAAAAACCTAGGAAAATTTGTGTATCAGTAAGGTTCATCTCCTTCATAAGATGACTTTTTCCTCCTTGAATAAAAGGAGGTCACGCCGATCATGACCTGGAGGGAGAGGTTTTCACTGTTCTGGGTCCCAGATGTGTAGTTTTGCTGGTGATAAAGGCAAGCCCATAACTTCAGTTCCCAAAAGACTACACAGTAGCACTCACTTTTTAGAGCCTGTCCTCTCCTTCCATCTTACCTTGCTCAGACTTTTTTTTATTCATGAGCAGATCTCATGCAAACTCTGGGTCACTCTTGAAGTAAATCATGTGGCTACATGTTGCAGAAGCTGGCAGGCTTACAAGGCACATCCTTAGGTCTCCTGAAGGTTACATGTAAATTTAAAAAAATATACCAATATTTGGTCCTTGTGAGGAGCCTAGTAATAGGATATACAGGATCCTATTACAACATAAGAGCATGGAAGAGGATGGACGTTTATTTGGGGGCTAAAATGATTTTTAACATACTTTCTTTTAAAGGGAGGTGGTAGGATCTGCTAATCAGTCAGATCAAACACTACGAAGAGGATCAGGAAAGGAGAACAGATGTTTGCCTTTTTCTGCTCACTGGATAGATGACCCAGCAGTGCCATTCTGCTTCATTTCCTTGTCCTGGAACAAATCCCAGTTGTGCCAGATGCAGATAATTAGGTGGATACATGTAAAATATGCATTATATAATATCTTATATACATATATAACTTTCATACAATATGAAAGGCAGACAATTGGCTAGTTTAAGTGTGGATATGCTCATTCTGCAGGTGAAATCTCTGTGTACAACAAACTTACTTCTTGAGCTGTGAATTTAGTGATCCTACAACAGAAGACAGTGACAAAGGTATGCATACTGAATTAGAAATATTAGCTCATTTTCTGTCTCTTTCCACTACACTACAGAGTATGTTCTTGAAAAGTAAAGATACATTAAATAAAAAGTATTTTAGTGATTCATTCACTCCTGTTTCCGCCTGCATTCAAAACATTATTAACTTTTCAATTTTAATTTTGCAGTATTCTTAATCATAAGGCAGAAAATATGATATTAAAGTCTAGATAAAAATAAGAGTATTGCTCTATTCATACTGCCTTTGGTCTAGAGTGCCTCCTGCTTATGTTTTTCCAGAAACTTCCCTTTACAAATTAGAGCTGGAGAATTCTTACATTTTTTAAAATTAAAGTTCAGACTCTCATAAATATAGTGTTTAAAGTAATGAGTGGGAAAAAACAAAACAAAATTCACCAACCCCCTCCAAAGAACAAAAACCTATCAGATACTGAAATTTCAATTCAGTGTAAATATATAGTAATTTTTTCCTGAAGGTCTCAACAAAATATAGGCTAAGGAACAATGAGATTGCCTCATACAGAATCATAAGAAACATACCACTTCGAAATTTTGCCAAAACATAAAGACTTTTGGAGAGCTTTGTGCTTGCATTTATTTTGACAGTTTTTAAAATATCATATTATTGTGACTGTGACAGTATTGCTATGTGGTTATGTTGTTTATTTGTTGTTTATGATGTTTATTATAAGTACTAAACATTTTAACTTTAGTTTGTCTACATTCAAAGACCTCTAGGTGTCTCATGTAAGACTGTTTGTTACCTTGGTAAAGACATGCAATCACCCCTGAGTCCATTATGTTACGTGAGATAATTAAGCACAAATATTTGACACCATTTTTATTTCAGTCCAAATCACTTAATATTTCTGAATTACCAATCCCCCAAAGTAAAAAATATCCTCAGGCCATCATTCCCATTCTGCCTAACCTGGGTGCTGTAGGATTTACTGAAATCCCTTATTAACAAATTCTTGGATTACATACCTGTGCCTCAGGAATTTCTGTTCTATTCAGTTTTCTGCACCTGTGAGTGCGCTCTCAGGAAAAGAATCCAAGTTCAAATGTGTCTTATGATGTTTTAGTTTGCATTATTTGTCTGAAACAGTTAAGTGTTTCACAAAGATCAAATTAAAAGGTGACGTTTTCCAGCTTTTTCACTGTGCTAAAGATTGCTTGCTTGAATGCATCTTTGCCAAAGCAGAGGGTTTGGCTCACAGATTTTAAATAATATGACATTTTGGTTTTAAATATTACTATCAGTTCACGTTGGTTTGCTTGGAATGATAAGTTTTCAGCATGTGATAGGGTTTTCTAGGTGGACACTATCACTGCCTCTGTGGCACTCCAAAGTGCCATTTGGGTTTATTTGGCTTTGTCAGTGCTGTGCATTCAGCTGTCTACCACACCTGCATTGATAAGCAAAACCTGAAATTAAACTTTCTGTGGAAACCATCAGAATTTAAGATTGCGTACATGAACTCTTGCTAATGCTATCTACCAAGTGATACACGCCTTACACTTCAGCTGCCCTCTCTCAGCTACCATTCTTAATATCCAGGATCCTCTGCAGCATAACTTCTGTTTTTTTTCCATCAAAGGATGTTCCTGTATGGTCATTTTCCCCTAACACTAGTAACTTGTGCCTCACACTTGGTATGGTATTTCACTTTTGAAATAACACATGCTGCAAAGGAATTGAAAAGATCAGGTTTTTGTGTTTCAGCTGCTGCCAACCAACTGCTCATTTTTGATTTTGTGGAGTGTGGCAGATAGATAAAAAATATTATATACCATGTTTTAATTTCTTCCCCTTGGGGTAGTCACCATCTGGTAAAAACTGATAGAAACACTGCTGTTTTAAGTAGTAGAATACTAGTTTTACTTGATCTTATTTTAAGATCCAATGTCTGTTAACACCTGATAGGGCTGTAGCAAGCTGTCAAGAATTAAGAAAAAATCACTAACTCCTTAATTTGCCCTACATTTCTTTTATATAGAAAAATATAATCATCTAATATATTCATCTAATATTAAATGAGTGAACCTTAATAGATAGATTTCTTTTTGATGCACTCTCAGGTCTCCCTCATTTCTGGATGTCTAAGGTGTAAATTGTAATCTATTTTACTAATAATACACCAACAGAAAGGATAACATGCAAACAAAAGATTAGACTATGCCTTTCACTATAGAAATATGGTATATGGCAGCAACATATATTAATATACACACTTTCTATATATATGTATAGAACAATAGGCAATGAATTTCAGATGCCACATTTTCAGAAGGTAAAGATAAAAATCAGTGACGTTTATGCATTTTCACCTCTTCACATTCACAGTCAGTATTATTGCATGTATCTTGCAAGCTGAACAAAACTATTCATTGTGTCTGAAGGACACTATGAGCTATTATTCCTCTACATATACATTTCTCCACACAAGTTATCTGTGGAAAAAAATCAAATAACTTTCCTCTAACAAATGCAAAGGAGAAAGCCTATTATATCAACTCAGTCAAGTGACAATAAGTTAAAACACATTCTTACTTTACTGAGGGATAATGTTATTGCTATAGTGCTTTCAGTCAGAGTAAGATGATTCATCCTGCGTATCCTGGAGCGTTAGTTGTGAACATCACACTAACACTTCTGGCATTTGAGCTTTTACAACTTATGTTCAAATCTGTTGCAAGTTTGGCAACCAATACCATCAAACTTTCTTGAACATCCTTCTATTCTGGGCAGTTAACCCTTAAATCACAAGTGATTGATTCTGAGCAATATATAATTCAATTAAATACAAATACAAATGTAGAGGTTAAAGTAGGCATAGATGTAAAGCCTTACTTTTTAAAGTCTTTTCCCATCACATACCTGTAACGTGTCAACATGACTTATATTTGTCATCCTGATGCTACTTGGTCTTGTAGTCATTCAATTCACGTGAGATTTCACCTCTGGAAATAAAGGCCAATATGTTTCTCTTGCACTGGTAATGAACATGTACTTACAACCCCTGCAAACTGATATTAACACAAACACTTCACTGTATTGATTCTTCCAAAAGAAGTCTACTGCAAAGCTCCAAAATTTACTCTCCCCTTTTATGAAGCACTGAGAGATATACACAGTGGCCATGTTAAAGGAACCGTATGAAGTGAAGTTTATTCTCCAACCCAGAAACAAAGATAATTGAGCAAAGGTGCATTCACAAAAGACTGACAGGAAAGACTGTAGTGTGAGAGAGACCCATTTCTTGTTTTAAACTTTTTTCCCCTGTGGCGTCTTGCTTCAGCTGACTAAATAATGTTTTGATTTGACAATGTTTTCTAAGTTACTGTAATTATCTGATTTTAAAGGCTTTTGGAAAACACAGGGTTTGTAGGTATTAAGTCCATCATAGCTGATGAAAGGAAATGTCAGAGGCCAGACACACACCCACACACCCACCCATGACTATGTTCAGCACAGTGCAGAGTAACAGCAAGAGCTGTCACTGTGGGGCCAAGGCATAACTTTCCAACTTGCTCCCTCTCCATTAAAAAAAAAAAACAAACCAAATAAAAACTCAAAAACCAGTCATAGACAGCAAGGGAACAGGATGGAAAAATGACTTCCCAGCAGTCACAGAAGGCACAGTCAAAACAGGTATGGGAGTGCAGGTCTGCCAGGCCCTGGGGTTAACATTGCCACTGCAGGAGAAACTGTCATCTCTGCAAGACAGACGGTGTATTGTTGATTGAATATCCACTCTGTGGAACACCTACATTTTATAGTGTGCCATGACAGGTTTTTTTCACCTGGCTTTTATCAGGAAAGCTTGATTTTGAAGCCTTTCTTCCCTTTATTATTTGCTTTTTGATTAAACACCACCCATTGTTATGTATTCTGAGAAATGGTGGCCCTGCAGCAGTTGTAAATCGATAGCAAGATGTGGAGGAATAGAAAGAGGAAAGGGGAAAAAAAAAAGAAAAGGAGAAAAGTTGCTTACAGTTAAGTGAGAAAGAAAGTTAATAAAAATAGGTCAGGCAATTTCAGCCCTTTCTCATATGAAACAAATGGGCTAATCCTAAGTAGGAGTCACACATCAGGATCTTCAGTGCATCTGGGGCTCATCAGGAAGTGGCATGTAAGTAGCAATATAAAAATCCTTTTCACTGATATCAGGAAGAGTTTGCAGGATCATGGATTATCCTGCAAAGAATTTGTATTACATCTGGCTTTTTACCTAGGATTGAATAAATATTGCAGAAATTAAATGGATAAGTTATCCAGGACATGTACTCAGTGACAATTAAGGTCAAGAAATATATATGAAGAGATCAGAAAATTTGTTAAAAATCTGTAAAATCTAAATAGATGAAAAAAAGAAAACAGAAAGTGAGGGCTTTTTTTACCTCAAAGGAAAATTGCTTTAGTTGCATGGTTCCTAGAAACAGATCCTTTTATTATATTATGAAACAATGTCCAAAATAGCTCACTTAAAAAGTCTACAAATTGAAATCCTACTGAAACTCCTTCTCAACTGTCTGCTGTAATTAAACTCATCATGAAATCATTAAAAAAAGAAAAAAAAAAGGAAAGTATTTAAAACACAAAAGGGGAGGAAACTTTCAGATTCAGGCAGATAAATAGAAGACATTCAAGCAGAACAAAGTTACTATTCAGGAAAGATTTTGCTAGTTGTATTTGGATCACAAGCTATAGCAACTGATAGCAAGTGCCGCTGCCTCTAATGGTAATATGGGTTCAATCAGAGTGTATAGAATGCCAGACAGAACTGAAGAAAACTGTCAGCAGAAAGAAACTATGCTCTCTGATTTTTGCATTCCTGTGCAAAACCCCACTATTGTCAATTGTTTTTATCTGTAAAGCAAATGCTTTTGTTATAAATCTTGGTGTGATCTGGGATTACAAAGCCAGCAAGCACCAGATGGCTGAAGAGATTCAGGCCAGGTCTATAGCCTCCTGCCAGCCCAGTTTCAGCAATCAGGGGTATGCAGAACTACGATCCCTGTTCAACACGTCTGGGTGAGCAGATGCTCCTCACATGTAGACACAGTAAGTACACTGGCAAAACTGTAGCATGACTGGTGGTACAGATGCTTGAGAAAGGTAAGGAAGGAGATTATTTATACTGGTGTAAATCACAGCATTGCTGAAATAGAAAACAGCTGTAGTCTGCAATCACAGATTAGCCCTAGTGTAGGCATTGCTTTAGATGGTAATGAATATCAACAGGATGCCAAGACTACTTTGCCATTCATTATGCAGCTGCTAATATGAACTTATGTCTTTGCTCAAGCAGAAGAAGAAATTATCTTGACCACTGAGAAAGATGACCTTTCTCCAAAACTTTGAAACCTAAATTTCTAAGAGCCAGAAGAAAGATTAAAACCACTCCATGGTGAGCATATCCACGACCTTGTGAGAAGCTTCTGCAAGAACATGGAACTGAACCACGATTTTCTAAATCCTTTTGTAGTACCCTGATACAAGTGTCTTTTGCTTCATCTACTGACATGCAAATAAGTTGAAATTAAATTTTTTTCTTCATTCTTTTTGTGTGCAGGTGGTTCTTAATTCCATGATCTGTGAAGATATCAGATTATTTCTCTTTAATAGAAAACAAAAATAAAACCAGTCATTTCTCTGAGAGGCAAGGTAGGTTGCACCATGCAACCACAAACCTCTTGTCCAGTGATAAGTGCCAGCAGACTGAGCTCCCATTTCACTGCAATGTGTCATGCAGACTGTCCTGTAGCTGAAAATTTCTCATGAACTTTAGCTTTTCCTTGTCCTTCTGTAGTCTCCTTCACAGAACCCCACTCATGCCCTGTTATGGATTGCTGTTAGGAGATCTTGTGGAAAATGTGCAATGAAGGAGCAGAAGACGATGAGAGACAAAGTATTGAGTGCACAATAAAAGCATCAGCTGTGAGGTTTGAAATTATTCTTTTACTTTTGTATGTGTGTTTATTAGAGTCATAGAATATCTTAAGTTGGAAGGGATCCAGAAGGATCACTGAGTCAAACACCCTGTTCCTCACAGGACTAACTAAAAATAATCCATATGACTGAGAACATTGTCCAGACACTCCTTGAACTCTGACAGTGCCATGACCACTTTCCTGGGGAGCCTGTTCCAGTGACCATGCACCCTCTCAGTGAAGAACCTTTTCCTAATGTCCAATCTGAACTTCCCCTGACGCAGCTTCATTCCATTTCCTCATGTCCCACCACTGGTCACCAGACAGAGGCAATCAGCATATCCCTTTATGCTGCCTTCCTTGAGGAAGTTGTAGACTGTGATGAGGTCACCTCTCAGCCTTTTCTTCTCCTGGCTGAACAAACCAAATGACCTCAGCTGCTCCTCATAAGTTTTGCCCTTGAGCCCTTTCATCATCATGATTGCCCTCCTCTGGACACACTCTCACAGTTTGATGTCCTTCTTATATCAAGGCGCCCAAAATTGCACACAGCACTTGAGGTGGGGCCGCACCAGTGCAGTGTAGAGTGGGACAATCACCTTCCTTGACTGGCTACCTATGCTGTGCTTGACGCGCCCCAGGGCACAGCTGGCCCTTCTGGCTGCCAGGGCATGCTGTTGGCTCGTATTCAACTTGCCATCAGCACAAACACCCAGATCTCTCTGCAGGGCATCTCTCCAGCCTCTCATCCCCCAATTTATACGCATAACCAGGATTACCCCATCCTAGGTGGAGAATCTGGCACTTGTTAGATTTCATATGGCTGGTGATTGCACAGCTCTCTAGTGTACCCAGATCTCTCTGTAAGGCTTCTCTACCCTCAAGGGAATGCACAGCTCTTCCTAATTTAGTATCTTTGGCAAACTTACTTAATGTACATTTGATTCTTGTGTCCAAATAATGTATAAAAACATTAAAGAGAAGTGGCCCTAAAATTGAGCCCCAGGGAACCCCACTGGTGACTGGCTGCCAGCCTGATGTAAACCCATTTATTGTAACTCTTTGAGCCCAACCTGTCAACCGATTGCTCACCCAATGTATTACAGATGTCAAACTCATTTACGTGACACACCCAGCTAACAACAAGGTGTTTCTTTTTTTTTTTTTTTTCAGGAGTTTCTGAATCCAGTAGGCAGAAAGAGAGAAGAAAGTAGGGTGCTGCAGCTCCATGTCCCCAGATCCAGTCAGTAGTGAGGGTGAGCGTGAATCCCAATAGACACAGCCACACTGTACCAAATATACACAGCTGGCCACATAAATTAAGACAGACAAAACACTCATACAAACACAGATGGCACAAATGGACTGATCGTGTTGCCCTCTATGGCAATTCAGGATGAAGGTCCATTAGTGAGAAACATAATTTGGGACTATCCACATTATATATGTGTCTACGTTGTACCTGCTAAGGACAGTAGCTAGGCACTCAGCCTGTCTAGCAGTTGCTCCTTCCAGCAGCTGACTCTCAGACCACATCAGTCTCCCTGCTATTCAGCTCGGATTTGTGGAGACTCCAACAACCGGCTCCCAAGCCACTTATCCTACTCGCTGGGTATCCCAGCTTGATGCTGGCTAGTGATCATACCCTGACATACGTACCCACACGATATGCACACCCTCTGGTCTCTCCAGCCGCTGGCACTGTGGACACACAGGCGTTCTGACCCCTGGTGCTATGCTAGTTGCCAGCACTCATACAGACACATGTACACAAATAGAGAGTCCTTCACCCAGGAAATGGCATTTAATAAGAAAATAGGACAGACTATGTTGATTGGGCATAGAGCATGTCCAGACCAAGATACTGTCCACCTACCTGTTTACATGTAACCAGCCCCTTTTATCCCTGTATTCCTTTGTCCCATGCTTGTCACTGTGCCTCTGTGTTCCTTTGTGTGTGGCAGGATGAGCCTTAAATCACGTAAACACAGTTTTTTAACTTAAAAATATAAGTTTATTACTATAACGATGGTTTGCCCTTGTCCAGACTAAGACACTCAATTCTATAAACATCTTGCAGAACTTATCAGGATGCCTGGCTCTCCAAGAAGAGTAACAAAACTGTTACCTTTTGTTACAACTAGCTCTAGCCACTCTGGGTAGGAGTTGTAAATCACCTAGAAATACTCTTTACCTAAACCCAGTATAATATATTGAATTTCACATAGAAACACACTTGTGCATGTATGTGCTAATCTCCTTCAATAAACAGCTGAAATGTTCTAGACAATATTTCTCCCCTGTATTACATATTAATGGAAGGAATAGTACTATCTCAGTAACAGGTTCAGAAGGGAGAAAAGGCAGAAAATCTTATTGAGTTGTCTTTGCAAATCAGAATTATGCTGTGGGGGTCTCTGCCCAGTCTTATCTCCTGTAAAAAAGTGGAGATGATGGACTATCCCAGCTATGCATTAATAACAGAGGTAGCAAGTATGCATATATTCCATTTAATTCATCATCTTCTTTCCAGCAGAATATAATTCAGGAGGATGAATGTCCTGTCCTAGTCAAACGAAATATCATTTGCAAAGCTCCTTATGTATCCTATCTCAAGGGACAGGGCTGTTGTGAGGAGAGGCCTACCATTGATTAAGCTTTAGAATATTTTGGTACAAAGACAAATGTATTTCATATATAATTTGCATTACCAAGACTCAGAGAAAATCCAGAGTCTTGTGTAGCTTAGCCAGTACCCAATGCAGAAAAATTTTAAAAAATTCATTTCATTATCCAATGATTCCATAATAGAAAAACTAAAAAAACCCACAACTAAACATTTATGTCAGTTTATATCAAACCAAAAGAGGCCATCAGTGTCTTGTTTTGATACTTTGGACAATCCATGCATATCCACACATCTCCTATGATAAAATATCATAAAATATTTAAGGCAATAGCATTGCACAATATAGATGATACGTAAACCAGTGAATGAAATCCTGAGTCCATTAAGACCTGCAGGGAAACTCTGCTAGTTCCAGAAGAGCTGCGGCTTCACCCAAAGAATTCCAGAGCAACAGCGCAGCATTTTTCAAAGTAACCTATGCAAGTCATCATCACACTGTAATGTCCTTTGTTACTTTTTTTAAAACAGGTCCCACTTATGAAGAGTACCAGAAGGGGACAGGGAGGAAGCAGTGCCCAGATGTTTCATGAAATCTGTCTTCGGTGGCCCTGGATCTCTCCAGGCTCTCCATCGAGGCAGCAGATAAAACCAGCACATTTCAAAGAATGTATGGACCCTACTATGAGGCACATCACTGTTCCTATGGGCCCCATCATGTCAGAAAGCCTACACATACAGAAACAGCCAGTTACAGAGCCATGCCCAGCTATCTCCACGATTCACACATACTCCTTCTCAGAGCTTCCACTAACCAGTCCTCAGCTCTGACTTAGCCTCATTTTGCAGAGATGTAGGCTATTTTAATGAAAAGCCTAAGACTGGGCTGTGAAATACATGATTGCATAAAATAAGTGGTCCAGGTATCATCCAGCCTGTTACCTTTGGGAAAAAGAAAATGTTTTGTTTTTTTTAAAAAAAGTCATCAGTGCTAGGTAGTCTCAGGGAAATAGCTCCTACAGATTCCCACTGAATTTGGTTTCTCTCTAGTTATTAGGAAAAAATTACTCTCTAATATGTTTTTGAGCAACAAAAAGTGACTTTACATTTCAAGGAAAGTATAGAGTATGTGATTATGTTCCTTTTTAATTAAGGTTATTTTCCCTCCTTTTCCTATTAGAGGAATGATAAAGCATAGAATGTCACAATAATTAAGAAAATAAATGCATCAAACTCATATATACTAATCCCAAAGCAACATTAATGAATCTTAGAATTTTTTGAGAGCCCTAGTGCTACTGGACTAATAACACCTTGTGCAAACCGTGCTTGTGGAAGTCATTGAAACAGTGGTAATTTCTACCAGCTGGGAACATGGCCCACTGTGTTTTAAGTTATTACTTCCTATATCTAAACTAGTGCCAAAATATTTCTATCAAGAGCTTCTGAAATGGTTTCAGATTATTACTACCATTCACAAATGTTTTTAGAGAAAGCTAATGAAAGGGCAATGTGACAATCATTGCTTGCTGATGTTAAAAAAATAAAAATCCTTTCCATCCAACCTGTCTTTTAACAAAATATTCTCGGTTTGTATAATGCTGATTAAGCTGTAGTATTCATTCCCTCTCATTTTTGCTTAGGCAACTTTGAGTTCAGTCTTCCTTGATTTTCTTAGTCCTACACATCAACTTTTCTTGAAGACTCATTTTATGTTCTTTTTTTTTTTTTTTTTTAAATGGTGGCACCCTTGTGTCAGGATCATCATGTTGACAAACCAAACCCTAAAAAATAACAAAACCAAACATCAAAAGCCAGCAAAAAGAAAAAAGATAGTTAAAGTTTTGCTACACAAAGAAGGCCCATCATTTTATAAAATAAGTTGAACAGTTCCTGATCTCCAAAGGCTGTGTTCAATCAAAATTCTTTATGGCTTAAACATCATGGAAGCCACCACAGATCTAAAATGGCCAAAATTTGACACCTACCAAAGACATATTCCATGTCCTGGAAATCATAGTGAGTGAAATAAATTTTATCTGAACTAATATTTGCTTATATATGGATTGTTTCTAATGCATAACATCAACAAAGTGAATTGGAGAAGACACTGACAATCACAGATTACACTACACAGGTTCACACAGGAGGCATCACTGGCTCCATCATCAGTAAGCTGAGAAAATTAAAAGGACAGAATGAATAATGTGGATTTATGTAATCCCACAAATTTTATAGTAGAATAAGTTGTACGACACAGTAGGATAGCTTTGTAGTAAGTAAAATTTTTGAAATAAATTATTGCCTTTGACGTAGAAAAATGTTGGAACTGTGTATTGGAGAAACTTTGCCTACATCTACACAAACAAATTAAATTATGACAAGGCTATTTCTATACACAGAAACTCAGTCACCTTTTTTAAAATAGTTCCTGTCATTGTTTTGGCCTACACTCTCCCAAACAATGCCAATGCCACATGTTTAGAGAATTATCACACACTTGCAGGCACTTTGCTTGTGGATATATCTTACCTATGAGCATCTTCTTTTGGATAGTTTATTAGCATGGACATGGGCCATTATGTGTCACTTAATTTCAGGACAAGGGCTCTGGCATATTTAATTTAGTAATATAGTCATACACCCTATAATTCCTACTTTGTTCTTTATGTTCATACCAAATTCATCAGGAAGTAATCATATGATCAGGCTCTGTGTGTATCTGCCCGTTACCTCTTAGAGATTTCAGATAAATTCAATTTAATTATCTGAATGATAAGTAAATCCCTGCAAGTTTAAGGAAAACAGACAAATGAGCAGAGAAGTATGACCTAGAAGTTCCACCTTTTATGGAAAGTTTGCAGTATGAGTTTACCCCTCACTGACACTGGAGAATCTGCATAACAGATCAACTTTGAGAAACAAACCCATACAAAATTTGGCTTCATTTACATTTTTGCTTAGTGAAACATTCATTAATTATTTGTTGCTGTACCTTTGAAAGAAGTAGATTTTAACTCTCCAATTCCTAATTCCCCATTTTATTCTATCTTCTACCCTTACCACCTCCAGGTATTTCTCATGCTATTTGGGATTATTTCCAAATCAAGACATTCTTTGAGGTTCTAGGGGGATGGTGTTCTAGGGACCTATAGGCTGTTGGGTAGACAGTTCTGTGGTAATTTAAAGGAAGCTGTGACCACGTTTGAGTGGTGATGTGTCCTTATGATGAATGGCACTAATGGTCCCTGTGCTGTTCCAGGCACAGGGACTCAAATCTGACAGTCTGGGACTCTGTCTGTGTTCACGTATGATTCTTCATGGATTTTCTCTCCCCTCTGAACTCAAGGTCTACAAGTGACATAATGCTTAATCACATATAGCATGCAAAAATAGGGTTAGAAAAGATAGCAAGAGACAATCTACTTAATTCTCCTGTCCTAACTTCACCTGTGTTGATCCTGAGACACATTTATCTGACCTATTCTTAGAGATTTTTAGCAGTAGAAATTGTACAACCTGCTGTTTGCGTTTCTATCACCTGTGCTGAGTAACTTCTGAAATACTTTCAAAAGTGAATATCCACATAGCACTATGTATGCGAGCCTTACTATTTCTGTCTTTTAATTATTAGCGCCTCAGAACTGAGTTATTGATTTTACTGAATGTATTGTGTCTGTTGGGGGAAGATGTTAATAATAGTGGGACAGCTATTATATCGTTTTAAGTCCTGAGTAACTCCTGTAAGTTTACAATGTTAGAACCGGTATAATGATTTACAAAGGTATAAATGAGAAAATACTGTGGCCCAGAGATCTTGAACGCCTAATTTCTTAGTACGCTTCTATTTGAATGCATGTTAAAAAAAATCCCCAACATGTCAAGAAGTTATTCTAATAGCTATCAAAGTGCTTTTTTTCACTGAATTTACCTCACTTCAGCTATTTATTATGCATATCTTACTTATGGGTCCTTAAATTTAGAAGAGTTTAGAAAAGTAGATACAAAGCTGCACAACACTCACATTTTGGGGAAAAATACATTCAACCTGCATTTGCTTTAGTATATGTGGGACATTGAGACACTTGTCAAAGCCCAACAGGCGTACTGATCTTCAAGGATTCATAGGATTTAAATTACTTGCTCTGGGGGAAATCAAATGTGCAGGAGACCCCACAGGGTCCCACCATCTAATTAAAGGGAGCTTTCTTCTTGATCATCCTCATGTAAATATATAATAAGCCATCAGACTAAAATCATTTTGTTTACATATCATCTGCCAGTCAGGATGATCAATGATGAGAGGAAACACTTTATGTTTATCTGCTGAATATATTGCAAATCATCTAACAGATTTCTTTATGAAGAGATGGGTCTCCATATGCAGCCTGGGAATCCTGGAACAATTCTGAATTCTCATAAGATGCCATTTTCAACAGGGAGATAGATACTCAAGCTAAAAACCTCTAGGAAACTTAATTTTTGGACATAATAAATTATTTCATTCTGCATGTAGAATTCTTATTGTTGTAGTCATGCTTCTTTCTAGAATCAGAGATAACAAAAAAGTGTTCTTTCATGAAGAACCATACACATAATAAAGACTTTATCTTTAGCACTTTATTTTTAAATATGCTGCTATCAGCATCAGCCATTGAACTAAATGAAAGCAGACCACTCTCCAGTCTAATGAGATAAAGCAAAATGATTTTACTGTGGCAGAGTAGTAGGATCTGTTCTGAAACAGCACTGCAGTAAAAAAAAAATTACATTAGTTTCATAAGTCACCAAAAGTGCATATGTTGGTATATTTGCCTATGTTTGAAAATAGTGCCCTTAAACAGTATAGAAAAAAATAATAAAAAGCTTTTGAATAGATCAAGAAGATAATAGATCTAATGTGCAATTTTATAAATGGCCATATCACAGTTCTTATTTTGGGGGACTCACTGTACATAGAGCTACAGCTAATATTCATTTGCTTTTGATTGCTTCTCTAACTGCCTTCTTATTTCACTTTATTAGTTCAACTTTATGTCTGATTTTATCATCATCATCAGACTTCAAGCTGGTTCATGATACTCTTCCCTGCTTTTTATATTCCCTTTTTCATATAAACAGGAGTTTTTTTCTTTCCCAGAACAGCCAGAAGTTTCTCAAAGGCATGGAAATCCAACAACAAGTGAGGCATCTTTTGAAGAAGCTACAAAGGATTATATGAAGTATGAATGATACTAATTAGATCCTGTAACTTTAAAACAGTTTGAAAATTCAGGAACTTCTAAAGGCAAGATAATCTCCTTTCTTACTAGTTTTCCTTTTAACCTTCAGCGATTATTCTTTATTCTCTGCCTGTAACCAAAGAAATAAGCCCAGAGGAATATACACAGTATTTAACATTTTTATTGGGGACAACTGCCAACTCTTTGATGTACACTATTGTTAAATTCTTTGCTTTCATATTAGAAAATGTGATTCTTACACCAGACCTCTACTCTTGCTCTATATATCTTGCTTTGTGTTAGCAGAGGGGCTCAGCTGAAAGACAGAACTATTTCATTAGAGAGGAAATTTCCTTAAAGGGTATGAGTACCTACATTAATATTATCCAATAAAACAGTAGGCACACTTACACATTTCTTCATACAAAGCCAAAGGATATTTGTTTTTGTCTTCCGACACTAGACAGACCAGACTGGATGATCACAATGGTCTCTCCCCTTTTAAACACCTATGCATTTCAGGAGATGGCTCAACCCAAGGCACCATTGAGAGGATTTATGAAGAATTAATACTTACATTCAAAATAATAGCACATTATATCAATGACATACCATTCTGTTATGCCACCTCATCATGGCCTCCCTTTACACCTACTGTCCTTTATTGTGCTTACAAACCTGGCAGTCCTTCACTTGGTAGGTAGACAACTACGTAACTACAGCTTCCTTAACATTGGTGATTTAGTATTTAACTTTTGATGCTGGCCTTCATGCCTCTGCCAACATAGAACAGTGTGAGGATAAGTCCAACTTGAGCAGCCCGCTGTTGGAGAGATTGTTTATTCCTTCATGGCAGCTTCAATTTGCTCTAGGCCATTCATACCAGCTGCAACTTCTTTGTGATTTTCTCAAAGCAATCTTTGTCCCAAATAATGAAACTTCTGGGAGAAAACCATCCGTGCTCTTCAATTTATTGCCACCTCCTTTAATGTCTCTACAGCTCTTCAGTTCTGCAATCACATGCTTTTTTCTTTTTTCTTTTTTTTATCATTTTGTCCACAGTAATGTTCAATTGTAAACATTCACCAGTCCTCCACGTCCTTGTTTTCTGTGTGAAGCAAATTAGCGCCATTACTTCAATTATTTTTTTCTTTTTTCTCCTCCTCCCCCATGTCCTTACTGTACATTTTTCCCTTGACATATCTGGCCATTAAACTGGATCAGACCCTCAAGAAAGATAGAAAGGCACCATTGCTTCATGCTGACTGCTGCCAAGCATTGATTGAATATAATCACTTTTCTCCTTGATGTTAGACTGCTGACATCTTCCTAACATTTTGCTCACTTCATACCACTTCAGAATGATCTGTAGCCCACAAACGCATGAGCTCCAATACCTTCCAAAGCGTGTTTCTACTTCAAGCTGCAGTCAAAAGTGGATGAACAACAAAGAAAGAGCAGTATCACCACAGCACTTATCACACCATATCTGAGCTGAGAAAACATGCCGGAAAGATGTACAGCCTTCATACATTATCACACAGGATTATTATTTGTTCCAACTCAAAATACGGCTGAGTGCATCTGCTAACCATACATAATGTAAATCATTTAATTTTACATGTCATGCTACTGGATTTAAGTCAGTTACTCACTGCTAGGTATGAGGAACTTATTTAATGTGCACAGATTATTCCACAGCTGTTTGCTTACGGGTTTCTTGTATCCTCCTGCTACCAGCTATTGTAAGATAGAATATTGGTTGTGGGTGAGATCCAGTAGGGCAATTCTTATGGGACTAATTTTACAAACATTAATTTACACATGCATTGTATTTATATTTACAGAATCTGAGATTAAATATTTATTTTAAAGTTTTACAATAACTTTGCTATGGAGGAAAGTGAGGAATAATGAATAAAGGCATGGAGCATGAAACTTTTAATTAACAAATCTAACTGATTACTACTTTTCTTCATCTGCTTTCAGAAATCTGCGAAGGTAAAAAAATCAACTTTGAGCTCACACAGTTGGGTTGCAGAAATGGAAGATATATGTCTAGAGAACTTACTGGAATGGTATCTCATTGTGTAGGCACTCTACAAGAACAGAGGACAGTCTCTGACCCGGAGAGAAATATACACTACAGATGCAGGAGAAAATATGACTGCAAGTTATTTAGTATTATTATTTAATTAAAAGTCCTGCCCACAGACTTTTAATCTTCCTTGAATAAATTTGTCTAGTACTCATATTACTAGAGGGAATTAATTATACGCTATACAAGCTGCCTTTATAAAACACTTGTAGACTTTCTGTATTCAGATAGCTTCCAGTTCCCTGTTATGGTGCAAAACCATGTGTAAGAGTATCCCAGTCATACAGCTGCCACAAATATAGGAATAATTGCCTCTTTTCCCTATGTTGATGTCCCAGCTAGGGGGGACAGATATTGGAGAAATACTCTATGGCATGTCTTGGGGCCACCGATCTGGTCAGAATTTATCATGGTCACTTCCAGCTCTTGAAGGCAGGCTTCCTTCCCAAAGAAACTACACCTGTGCAACCCTGAGTATATGCGGGACAGGATGTGACTGGTTTTGCACTTAAACTCAGAAACCAGATGAGGACTGACATTCACACTGGTCCATATATAGGGTCCAGCTATAAGCTCTGAGAGGTCCCTTGGTCAACTGCTTTTTCAAGCCTAAGTCACAACTTTCCCAGAGATTGCACTATAGGATCTTGAGTTTCAGGAACCGTTATCAGAAGATTTGACTAAGGTTGTGATTCTATGGGAAAGGAGAATCAAGATACAGTGTATAA
>NW_009259496.1:2197964-2207207 GCF_000687185.1 Egretta garzetta | reverse complement strand
TTGGTTAACGTTGCTTGGGGAAACCACGGGTTTGTAAAAGTAATAACAAGCCATTCCTTATCTGAATTTTAAACACCTGTATAATAACAGGCTATCTGTAGCAGCCATGCCTGATTATTACAGTGTTTAAGATGAGTAATTTTCGAGTTAAGCATTTCTATGTCCTACATATGTTATGGATCAAGTGGAAAGTGCCGCTTTTTGCAGACAGATGTGACAGGCTGACACTTTGATCAGCCTGACACAGCGCAGTCATATTTATGGGCTGGCAATCGTATGGATTGCAGCAAGGGCTGGGGAGGGAGGGGACCAGCTCCGGCAGGAAAAAGCCCATCGAAGTGCTGATATCAGCTTAGGAACAGCCAAGCGCGAGGGGAGCAAGGCAGAGATGCTCCAGGCTGTGGGGAGAAGTGGAAGCATTATTACAACGTTGTCTCAGAAATCTGACTTTTCATTAAAATCAGGTGGAGAAAGTCAATTCCCCGCCATAATCCTCCCTTCTGCCTCTGGAGTAGTTTTGACAAGATGCGTAATAATCCCGGAGCACTATGTAATTTTACAAACTGACACAAACAAGTGCTTATCCCAACCTTTGGTAGGCTCTGGGGTTTAACATGGGTGCAAATTTAAGAGTTGTACATGATTGATTTTTTTTTTAATTATTACTTTTTTCCATGAGTGGCTAAAGGCTCATCCCGTTATATAACAACTATTTCTAATCTTAATATGAAAAAAAAAAATATTCCACCTTTAGCTGTGTCTTCTAGGCCAATGTGGGACTGCCCCAGTTTTCCTCCCAAGGCAGAAATATTGATTGATGCTGTAATAAAATAGCCAAAAGGTCATTGCGTTGTGGTTGCCATGACCACTAATGCTTTGGATTGCTAAAAGTCTCCTCGCCGCTTTGTAGTTGGGAAGTGACTTGTGGCCCCTTGATATTTGGGGAACGGGAAGTCCCCAAAGGACTGCAGCCGCAGTCCTGGCCTCTGATGGTGAGTGACAACCAAGTCATGTGTCGGACTAAGAAGTTGAGGAATTTATAGACATATATTGGAATAAAAAGTTGTGGGAATTCCAATTAAAAAACAAAAAAACCCCCTGCATTATAAATCATTGACTTAAAGCAGGAGGATCTTCTGTTCTGGAGACCCCAGCAGGCAAACTTCTTGCTTTGGGTAAGAAAAGATGTTTTACAAAAGGAGATTTCCAGGAGCAGCATGAAATGTCAAAAAGACTGGGAATGAAGTGGGGGGGGAACCCCAAAAGGATGGCATTTGACTTATGGAAGTTGAATCTCATTCTTTTTATTACCAATCGGAATGTTGTAGAAGGTTGCTTGGAGGGGGAACAGAAGCAGCAGCAGGTCAGGAGCAGAGAGGTGACGCTACATCTGACCGCTAAATTGAGGATGCTGCTACTGGAATCCTACATTCAGTTGTCATGTTTTCAAAAGTTGTAGTGTTTGGGACAGAAATGCAATATTTAGAGCTGAGAGAAAGGGGGCACAGCCATAAAAAGCTCTCCGTTCAGTTCATGAAGGACTATCACGATGAAGAGTTTTCTGCAGCCTTGGAAGCAGAGTTAGGTGGGTGTCTCACCATCCCGGTATCCTCATGTCTCACAACTCCCACTGATGTTTCTTCCATGAAAACTGAGAAAAGTGGGTAGGTTGGGTGGACGGTTTGGAGAAGAGGTGGCCTGGAGCCGGCAGGGAGGAGGAGGAGGAGAAAGACAGATGGTACCGTGCTGTGACACATCGGCTTTGTCACCGGAGCCTGTTTTTGGTTCCCGTGAGCGGAGGAGCTGGCACAGAAGCGGGTCATTGTGTTGTGTGTGCAGTGAGGGGCTTGAAACGGTCGTGCTTTGGGAAGAGAACCGTTTTGGTATGAGGAGGCGGGCAGAGCTTGAGGTGAGATATGAAAACATCTGACTTCCTCGGCCTTTGCCTAATGGATCCAAGCGTGGATCCAACGCTGGGCGTTGGGTGAGGGTGTGTGTGCTGAGCAGGGTGGGTATGCATGCTGGGCTCGTTAAGCATTACTTAATGCCATTTTATCCCATTTGGGTCAGGGGGATTCGGAGAAGCGGTGTTCTGATGAATTCTTGAGTGCGTCTTCCAGGAACAAGGATATAACAAATGGTAACTGAGTTTTATTGCCGACTCTTTAATGAGCAGCTGATTAAAGATAAACTTAAATATACTGTGGGTATAGAGGGGGGAACCCCCCTTTAGCATTCTAGTTAAAAAAAAAAAAAAAAAACACCTTTATAATGGAACTAAAATAGCAAATTTTCAAAATTAATGAATACTGTGTGTAGGACAAGCAAGACGTGCAGTACTGATTTGGTGAGGAAACGTGCCAGTTGGTACCAGTTACGCCAGTAGAAGGCTGTTCCGCCATTTAATAGTTCATTGAAAAGGGCGTGACTGGTTTTTTTTCTTTAATTTGAACCAAACCAAGAAACAGAAGAAGCTGGAAGGCAGGAGATGCGTTGGTGAAGAATGGCGATGCCCCTTGGCTCCTTGCCGTGTCCCAGCTTCTGTGCTCGGAGTCCCAACTCCGCCTTCTGCCGTGGTGGCCCACATCCCCCCCACCGATATGTAGCTTTTGTTTTTTTTAAATTAAATACGTGCATACTCTTAGAGCTAGTTGATGGAGGAACTTTTTCCTTGTGGAATGTATTTATATGAGCAGAAAATATTATTCTTCAAGAAAGCTTAGAAAACTAAAATAAACCTTCATGCTGAAATGAAAATTGAAATGCTTTAATTGGCCAGTATTACTTTAATGCCCCTTTACAATTATAATTCATTCATGCTGCTGATCTTTAAGCTGAACTTACTGAGCTTTGAGGGACGGTGTCGCAATAATTGAATTCCCAAGATTTTTGCTGAGGGTGTGCGATGGGAGATCTCATATGCTAGAGGAGTTTTTGTGCCCGAGGGGATCCAAATGTAGCTCTATGAAGCAGCGTAGTAGGATGTTAAAATTATTTTTGCTATCAACCAAACGCTCGATGAACTTCTAGGTTATGGTCATCTGGTTTCTTATGAATGCTTTGAAACATTTTAATATAATTTCTGAAAAAAACAAAGTGGTACTTATTTGCAGAAGGAATATATTTAGTCAAAAATTCAACTTTGTAAAGAAGAAAATGTTTTGGTAGGAAGACTTTTGTTCAAGCCTGGTTATTCTTATTGTTTCTATGGAGCTGTCTGGAGCATCGGGGCGTGACTATGCTCGTGATGATGTAAAAGAGAAAATATTAAAACTGCCAGCAAATATTAATTTTCTTGAAAGTTCTACGGCACGTTTGTGGCTTTAATTGCTTTGTCTGAAAACTGAGGACCTAATTTTCTTCTGTAATAATTTTTGATCTCTCTGAAAATTTAGTTGTTTCCTTACCATGTGGAGAATCTTTATTTTCTTCCCGACGCATCGTTCAAGTAAGGAAAAATGTCGCAATCAGCTGCGTATTTGCTATGTGAAGAAAAAATACATCCACAGCTCTGCTGGTTTTCCTGAACGTGATGCAGGTTCTACCTTTTAATTTTAATTTACTGCAAAAAAGACTTGGTAAAGAAAAGTTGCCATCTAAGTTCTGAGCAGGTGCAATGTGTCACGCTTTGAGGCTGTAGGGTTTTTGATGTTGGAAATTGGAATAAGAGCACGGTGTTTAAGTGCTATTTAAAAAAACACAAATGTGTAATAGTTAATACTTAAGAGGCTTTTTTTCCTTTAATATAGTTGCTTTATAGGTAAGCAACGTAGTTTAAATTGTTTGAGCTGGAATATTGTAGATGAGAAGTCTAATTCTACAGCAACGGGGTGGTGTGTTTTCTGCCATTAAAGGGGGAGAGAGAAATTTTGAATGCCGAAGCTCAATGCAACAGAAATTTTTGCACGTCCTGTGGCACAGTGCTTTCACAGAATTGCACAGCATCTCAGAATGGCAGGGGTTGGCAGGGCCCTTGGGAGCTCACCCTGTGCCACCCCCCTGCCCAAGCAGGCTCACCCAGAGCAGGGGGCACAGGACAGCGTCCAGGCGGGGGTTGAAGATCTCCAGAGAAGGAGACTCCACAGCCCCCCTGGGCAGCCTGGGCCAGGGCTCGGGCACCCTCACAGTCAACAAGTTCTTTCTCCTGTTCAACTGGAACCTCTTCTGCTTCAGTTTGTGCCCATGGCCCCTTGTCCTGGTGCTGGGCACCACTGGGAAGATTCTGGCTCTGTCCTCGTGACCCCCATCCTTGAGATATTTGTAGGCATTGATGAGATCCCCTCTCAGCCTTCTCTTCTCCAGGCTGAACAAGCCCAGCTCCCTCAGCCTTTCCTTGTAGGGGAGATGCTCCAGTCCCTTTATCATCCTTGTTGCTCTCCTCTGGACTCTCTCCAGGAGTTCCTCATCTTTCTTGAACTGGGGAGCCCAGAACTGGACACAGTTACTCTAGGTGCAGCGAGTAACAGCACGTGGAAAACTCTGTTTTATCAGAATTATTGTGAGTGTATTTCCATTTGGCCTGTTTTCTATTAAGCTAATTGGTTGTGGCTTTTCAGGAAATATTAATTGAATGCCATGGTCAATCTGATTATCGGCGGATTTTTAGTTGCATTGCTGTATGATGTTTCAAGTATGAAACTCATTCTTTTAAACATAAATACATTAATTATTTGGAGACTTTAGCATAAAATGACTTTTTATTTTTTGGATAAGATGGTCCCTAAATGTAACAATAATTAACGCCTAAAATAATATATTATCATATATATGGATTATATATAATTATATATATGGACTTGATCTTAAAGGTCTTTTCCAACTTAAATGATTCCATGATGGTATTTTAGTCATGTGGATGTTCAGCTTCTTCAGTTTTCCTGTGACCTGAACTGATTTCTTGTATAAATCCCCAAATGTTGTGAAATGAAAAGCAAAACTTCCAAATATTCTCGTGATGCGTGGAAGAGAGGAACTCCAGCGCAGCCTCAGACGCTAATGTTGTAGGTTAAGCCAAACCTCTCTTCTATAGACAGGACTGAAAATTAATTTATTAAATCATAATAATCAGTTTAGGTATGTAATTGCCTGCATTAGAGGGAAGTAAGAAGCCGCTTGAATTTTGATTCTGTGGGTCTTTTAATCTGTGGAGCCAAGCTCCTCTCATCTTTCCCTGGTTATTAGCAAATACTCCAGCGGTTCTAATCAGTCTCTGAAACTCTCCAGAGTTCAGAGGAACTTCATATAATAACACGATGTTCCACAGATTGGATATAAGTTTGATAAGACCAAACCAACACGGAACAGCAAGAGAAGAAGTCTTGGCGTTTCAGCACGCTGGGTAATAGCGATGTTCCGCTTGCAGCTGGAGTCACATCTGTGCTGTTGGATGGCATCCGTCATAGAATCACGGAATCCTTTGGGTTGGAGAAGCCCTTTAAGATCCCCAAGCCCAACTGTTCCCCTACCCCTGCCATCCCACCACTAAACCCTGGCCCTCAGCACCTCGGCTGCCCGGCTTTTAAATACCTCTGGGAATCTCTGGATGTGCTGACATTTTCCACCCAAATAAATTCATCTTAGATATTGAAATATAGCTTTTAAGCTTCTCTTTCCTCGGAGTTTTATAGAGGAAGGAGTAATAACTGAATGAAAAATCTCATTACGCTTCTGACAAAGCACACTGGAGAAATGGGGAGTTTGTAGGATTTTTCTAATGACCTCAAAATAATTGCGGTTATTCACACAATTTCATATTTCAGTGAGCTTCCAGTTTATTAGTTTCTAAGGTTAAAAACAAACAGAAATTGCACTCTGCTTTCCATAATCATAATTTATCCCGTGGGTCAATAGATCTCACTGCTCTTGTCCATGTTTGGCAGCGCTGTGCATGTTAATTAAAATCCATGATGATGATTATTTTTAAAAAATAATCACGTTTGACAGTATAATTGTAAATAACATACGCTCCCAGTGGGCAAGCAGTGCCATGTGTGGGCAAAAATACCCCAAAATACCTCGAGAACCTTGTCCTTATGCTCTAGCTGCTTGAGCCTACTTGACTGACGTATGCATTTGTGTGGAGGGGATCTCCTGCTCCTATTTCTGTACTCGTTCTCGAGAACAAAACCAGAATAAGCATCAGTGGCTTTGATATACAAATCCGAGAAGAAAGTTCTGGCGACTTTGCTATTCCCTCATACGAATATTACGGGCTCGGAAGCCCTGGAAGCTGCTCTGCAGAAGGAATATTGATGTGTTACTTGCCACATTGTCATTAAACTGTGGATGATGATGATATCATGGTAGCATGACGATACCTGTGCAAAGCAACATTGCAAAAGAGTCGCGAGCGTTTACCAGCACAGGCGTGAAATTTGTCTGATTTTTGTCTCCTGTGATGGCCGGGAGGAATGCTAACAAGTAACTATTGGCTCCTGATCTGCTCGGAAGAGTTAGTTGTCATCTGTAAACAGGCAAATATTTCTGTAGGGCCCTTTTTCTGCTTTCAAGCCCTATTTTAATACTGTTTGTCAAGGAGGATGCTGTGCCAGCATTAACGTGGGGGTATCGTGTAATGTATGAGGTAGCACAGGACGAAGTCGTAACAGCGTAACCTGTGGGCAGGCGTTCACGCCTCCACTGCAAAGACTTTTGCTGTAGGCAAAGTGGTAACTCCTGATTTAAGACCCTAATTCTACAACACGTACTTTTTTTAGGCTTTTCTGTGCGTGAATGGTATTGCTGGGGTTATTCCAATGTGGGAGGTTGACAACGTCTCTTCCCTCTTCCTCTGCCCTTTGCAATCTTGGCTCCGTTGACGTGATTCTCATCCTTCTCTGTCCCTGACTCTCCTTGCCCTTTACTCATCGGCTGAACTCTCAGGAGCTCACCTCATGGTCCATACCCTGTGTGCATTTTCTTGCAGGATTTACGACTATTTGGACTTCTGAGAAATTATTTACCCATTTTAAGGTTGTCATCGTCATAGCAAAATGACTGACCATAGCCCTTTAACTTTACTGTAAAGGTACAAATCCTTTCCTTTTCCTATGTTGTTCTTCAAAGTCTCTTTTCCCTGCAGCACCATCTAAATCCTGATCATTGCTCCTTTCTCTTTTCGGTGACCTTTACAAATGCAGTCTTGCTTGACTCGCCATATCACAGTAGAGTTGCACAAATAATTTTTTTGCAGCCTGTGGCTTTGGTCCCAAAGCTCATCCTCCTCTCCGCCTCTTCTTCAGGGGCTGCTGCTCCTGGGGCCTTGTCTCTTCCTCTTCCACTGGCAGAAAATCTGCTCCACTTCCAATCGGACCGAAATGGGCTGGGTGCACCACAGCAGTCCAGCTCCAACCCTGCTCTTTAAGTGGATTCTGAATTTTACCTCTCTGGTGTATGCATGTGTGTGCATGTACACATGTATATGTACATGCGTGGTGCTTCAAGTGGGATTTAGATATTGGAGCTTCATGTTGTGATCTGAGAGTCAGGCTGTGCTCTGCCCCCAAGGCATTCCCTCGGTGCCTCACCTTACCCCCGGTACTTCTGACTGTCCTAGGCTGCTTTTTTACCCCTCTCCCAGTAGGTATCTGGAAAGTATTATTTCCCTACTTGAAGTATCTACTCTTAGTGTATAGAAGTACCGCAGCGTGCCTGTTCTATCCTGTTCAACACCATTAGCCGGTGTAGAAGACGATGCTACTGTGGATGCTCTTTGGTTTTGGGCGTTACCAAGAACCAGCACCAGACCAGTCATCCGCCTGTTTCCTTGGCTGTGTCCAACCCCCCCTGTTCAGTGGTCCCAGCCTGTCCCATGCCTTTTTTTTTTCCTGATTTTTGATTATGCTTCTTACCGTGCCCTTCAGATCCTGTGGGAAGAGTAGCAAGGAAGTCTCCTCTCCAGAGCATATATCTCCTGTTCCTCCTGTTCCACCAAACTGGAGGTGGCTTCAGTGCTGGACCATGGGCAGCATCTCCTGCGGGTACAGCCAGGTACCCCAGGTGGGAACTGGCCGTGTGTCCGTGTGTGCCATTAGCTCTAACGGCAGGTTTTCCAGTTGATGCAGTGTTCCTCTTCGTCTAGGAAGCTCTTGATCTCCTGGAAACCCGTGTGATCTTTTTTTCTTTGAGCCCTACAACTTGGTCTTGTTGAAAGTGGCCAAACGGGTTCAAAGGCTTTTGGGAAGGAGAAGGGGAATGAATCGGGTATTGATTAAAAGCGGGATGTTTGGGATTTGTGCCCGTGTTACGTGCGCTAGGACCTACTTCTAGTGACAGCTTTTCCATGGAAGCGATGTCTTATTTATCCTACGAATCAATCAATATCAAAAATCCACGTGGTGTTTACCTGAAAACATCTTCTGTTTTGCTACCAGTTGTATGATAACCGAGGATTTACCCGTATTTTGTCATTCCTAACCAGATTGGTTTTCAGGTTGTGAGAGAGTAATTGTGCTTTTTTTTCTTACCTCCTTTTTAAGTTTTCCAGATGAAAATATCGAAGAACAGAAATCAGATGTAGAAAAATGTTTTTAGAGTGCATTAGCAAGTGCAGCACTTGGCTTCTGAAAACACATATGTGCTGTCTCTACCCGTTTAGAAGATGAAGCCCATTTTGGAGATGCTTTACCAAGGCAGAAGTAATTCTCTAATGAGGGGTGGCTTGGTGTGCGTGCCTATGTGCCAGGCTTTCCTGGCAATAAACAGCAAAGGAAGCAGCCTCCCAGCAGCTAAAACACGCAAAAAGGTGAAGACTTCCCTCCACAGCGGGGCAATGTGAATTTTGGGTTGTGGAGCCTTTCCTCTCCAGCGCTAATTAGTGATGATGTTGAAAGCCGTCACCAGTGACAACTGCGAAGCCCTCGTTAGCGGCAGGGCTTGCGTGGCCCGGGGATGGCGATTTAGCTGATGGGTGTTCGCTAGAGGACTTGGGCTCAACCCACCCCCTTGCTGCCTTAGACGTTGGACAGTCTTCCCAAATAGGTATTTTGAGTAGTTTAGGTGGAGTCTTGTCACTGAGACTCAGTGCTCGAGGATTAATTCCGTAGTGGAATCGATTTGGAAACAACTGATGTTAAGAAAACACCTTTTAAATCTCTTTTCCCCTTTTTCTCCAGTTACTATTTATTTCTTTGAAAACAAAACCTGGAAATTGCTTCCTGAAGTGCTTTTCCTTCAGCCCTGCGTGTGCCGCGTTGTTATTGTAGGGTTGCTTAGACGTGGTGGGCCCAGGTTGAGCCCTCGCGC
>NW_009259496.1:2193322-2197941 GCF_000687185.1 Egretta garzetta | reverse complement strand
CAGCAGAAACCTGATGTTAAGCAAGCGATGGTGGTTATGTCCACAAGGCTGCCTGGGCCAACGGGATCCTGTCTGAGATTTAATATGGCTGAGTGACAGACAGGGAAGTCTTATTTAAAAACATAAACAAGCAAAATGAACTCTTCTTGAAGGCTTTGCTCCTCTTAGCTTTCAGCTTTTCGGTACCCCGGGAGGAGATTTGACGAAGCCGTATGTGATTTCAGCAAGTGGGATAGCAGCCCTGTATGACAACAGACCCTCCATTCACCTGCAGGGGGAACTCAGCAGGGATTTTAAAGCCTATTTGTAAGAGCACAAGCGCCTTTTTCCTGTCACAAACACCACTGAATAATTTATTTGGGGAGAAATGGGTGATATCTCTGCTTTCAGCAAAATGCTATTGTTTATCAGCCATTGGTGCCGCTTTCCCTGAGCGCTTCTCTGTTCCCCCTTTCCCCATCCTTGCTAATGGGAGGAACCAACACTTTTTCTTTCCCTTCGTTCACATCTTCCGTGTCCCTAGGGTGTCGCAGGAGACGGGCGCGTGCACGCTGTCATCTCCGGCTCCTGCGATGTTCGGGGCCCTTTCCTCGCTACAGCCGCTCCAACAGCAGGACGACTGCGCTGCTTTTTCTGTTTTGCCCCAGCTTGATAGGTTTGAGAATACCTTTGTATTCAAGGACAACCAAATCTATATTTAAATATGGTTTTGTAAGAGCAGGAGTTGTACCGGAATAACATCTCTTGGACCATAGCCTGGCTGCCTTCCCTCCCAGGTCCGTGCCTCTAGAAGGGAGGTGAGGACGGTATCTTCCAACAAAATCTTTGCCGGCGTTGAAGTGCCTTTCCAAAACTTTTCTTCCCTGGTAAAACAGTCTATCGAAACAAAATTCGGTCTGGTGTCCTTCTGGGCTGTAGCCCTTGGGGTTGCAGATGTCTGACCGGCTGGAACACGGCTAAATCTATCAAGAAGAATGTTTGGTGCTATTTTTATTGTTACTGGAGTTTAAATGTTGTTGTGTCAAATTGCAATGGTTTTTATTATTTTCATCCAGGCCAAATAATTTGCTGGCTGATAATTTGTGATACAGACAAATTTAGAATTCCCTGCCTATGTGGCAGCCCCAGAGCAAGCTTAAAACCCACAGAGTTAACCGTGATCTTGCCCAGAGCTGAATTCAGTCCGTTGTCTGGCCTAAAGTTAAAGTTAATCCACTGCCCTCTGTTCCAGCCTAATAAGGCAAATACCCATGGAAAGTACTGCGATGCCGACACACATGAGCTCATTCGATCGCGCCCTTCCCACCATGAAGTGGAAGAACTGGACCATGGTGGAGCTTAAGCACTGCTGTAGGGTCAAGTGTGCCTGGTGTCGCTGGTAATAAACGTGTTTTTGAAGAAAGGCTTTGATGCGGGATGCTGGAAAGAAGTCTCTTTTTTTTTTTTTTTTTGTGTTTAATACATTGGAAGAAACTGTTCACCGCTGTAACCTTTGTAATGCTGCCAGGGTTGGCGAGACTTCTTGTAACGCAGTGCAAGTGCCGGTGAGACCACCTGGGAGCAAATGTGTGGAGCCAGAAGGTGGGATCTTAATGGTAAAGTTTAATGGAAAGATGGCAAGTGAATTCCCAGTAAGCTGGTGAGAGAACCCCCCAACTGTGAATTGGCCATTGGGATGTTTTAATCTTTTATTCTTTTTCTTTCTGTTTCTCTTTGGGCATCTCTTCATGACTGGGTTCCCAGGATGCAGGGTTAGGGTAGTGGTTGGACTTTGTCCTAATGATCTTTTCCAACCTAAAGGATTCTGTGATTCTATGCACACAGAAGTTCCAGAGAGAAGAGATCCTCGTTAGCTGGGAACTTAGCTCTGCATTGCCAGTAGCCTTGCTTAAGAGCTGAAAAAATCCAAAACTATTGTCAGCTGGTGGTAAGGGTGACATAGGTGTCCAAGTCATCATCCTTGGACATCAATTCAGGTAAAACACAGATAACTTTGAACGCACCGTGGCAGAGCAGATGGGCAATGAAGCTTGATTTTGTTGCTCGATGGCATCACTGAAAACCAGCAAGCGCAGAGAGCTGGTGGCTATCCCATGCTAGAAGCAAGCTCCCTGCGAAGCTGGTGAGGCGTAATATGAATATTTCTGTGCGAGCGTACCTACTTCACAAAGGGTTAATGAATGGTTAACAGCTCTAATGAATAGTTAATCAGCTCTTAGACTCTTGGAGTCTTGCAGATTAACCAGATGCTTATAACCATCTGTAATACCTCTCACTGATGAATTTTAGTCATCTGCTACAGGTTCTTCATATTTGAGTAGGTGACTGGAAGGTGTTATCAACACTCCATGTCTTAGAAGTGTCGCTTCCAGTAAAGTTTTAACTGAAACGCTTGGATGCCATAGGAAATAAATATTTTTTAAGAAAATAAGCAATAAATTGTGTTGTCACACAAATGTACGCTTTAAAAAAAGCCTTGTGTTGAATACGTGCCATCTGCTGAGAAAATACGACCATGCAATTAACCCAAAATTTCAAAATACAGGTGATAAAGCTGAGAAACATTTTTTTTTTAATGCAGCATAGAAGAAAGTCTTTCTAGCAAGAATTACTTTTAATTTGAAGCGTGTTCATAAACTGAAACTGTAAAAACTGAAGCATTGGCTGTGTCTGTGTCCTGTCCACGGCAGCACGGGCAGCCCCGTGCGGAGCCATCCACCTCCGCAAGGGACTGAGCCTTGTTGTCGTCTTCCACCGCACTCGCTGGTGAGAACCTAGAAATTGGCTGTTAATCGCGTGATAGCATTGGAACAGAGATTTGGGGCTAGGGCCAGATGGCCAAATAAAATAGTTAACGAGTAGGTTAGTTAAAACAGTTAACCAGTGGACTGTGGTGATGTGGTAGAGATACAAACCTATGAGAGGCAACGGTGAGTAGGAAAGATCAGGTTTACCTGCTGGATTAATGTTGAATTATTCTGAAGAGCCTGTTGTTGTTGTTTGATGTATTGGCCCATTCCCTGACCGACCGGCTCTGTCTCTGTACCTGGCACCAAAGGTCCATCTTTCACCCAGCTTCTGCTCCATAGATCCAGATCCTGCTGCATTTTCCTCCCAAACTTGTCACCCTTCCATTTAGCTCTTAAACTCCTTAGAGCTGCTATCTCTATCCAAGTTCCCCTCCTCTCCTGCTGTGACTTCTGTGGCCACCTTCACTGTAGGTCCCCCCAGATTTAACAACCTTTTTCTCTGGTCTTCAGGTCAGCAGAGCAAATCTTCCCTTCGTCTTTTTGGGTTCCCTGCTGGTTCCCCCCCCTTTTTTTTTCAGTAGCTTGTGAGATTTTCAGCTTTCGGTTACTTTTAATATCTCTACTACATTTTTACACAACGCTTAGGTTAAAAGAATAGTTTTAGGAACCCATACTGTCATCCTTCAGATTCCCTCTTCGTGATTCATTGAAGCTATAAGAAATCAATTTATTTATGAAGCTATGATGGGGAGCAGCCCTACGTAGCTGGCGTAATATATATCATTCTGGCTAAACCAAAGGGAACGTATGGGGGCATACAAACACTTTTTATACCCGGTGACTTTTGGGCGCTGCTTGTTGCTTTGAAGCTTGATTCTGCATTAATTTTTGAGGTTTTTATTTGACTAATGTGATTCTCAAATGCACCCAGCATAGCAGAGGAATCTGTCTCTTCATTTCTGCTTGTGTGGTTTCCAGCACGGCATTATTCCCCCCCAAACAGGGCTTTGTGTCTGAATCAATATAAATATTAGAATTTTTAATCTGTGCCTTAGATATGTCTTTTAATTTACAAAGTTTGCCCCTTGGAAACGCCGTCCGAGTTGTAGAGCGGAGGGTGGGGAGGACGATGCTGCTGCTGCTTTGGTTTCAGGCTCTCTGAACAGAAAGTGAAGGTTTTGGCATCTTGGGACCTGATCACCAAGAGAGTTGGTATTTGGAGCACACAGGCTGATTTTTCTAATGAACTCTGCTAATTCTGAAAGTACGGAAAACTGAGCATTCCCATAAATATGCCTGTGTTCCTATGCTGGTGTTTGCGAAGGCCAACAGGAGTACAAATTCAACCCCAATTGACTGCTGGCTCCTATCGAGAGCTGCTGAATCCTTCAAAAACAGCATTTTCCTATGTGTAGAGGGGGGCTCGTTCATGAGATGGGACAGCAGACACGCTGGTTGTGTGTCCCAGCTTGGGTGTTGGTTATATTGGTCTCTAATTTATGTGCGTGTGTGTGGATATTTATGTGCATTTATATTTCCTTATATAACTTAAATACTGCAAATGCTATATCCTAAAATAATGGTCTTGAAAAGTAAATCAAAAATACCATTAGATACGGCTTCCTCTTGTTATTGACTTTATTGGTGACTCAAGTATACTGGGACCAGAAGATAGATTGTGAAGAACCATGGGGTGTTAAGGTATTTGATTCAAATTTTATCCATGTGAAAATGCAGAAAGAATATGGAAAAAAAAATAATTTGGTCTGGCTTATCTGAATTCATAGAATCGTTTAGGTTGGCGAAGCCCTTTCAGATCATCAAGCCCAACCGTTCCCCTACCCCTGCCATCCCCACCCCACACCCCGG
>NW_009259496.1:2167777-2193057 GCF_000687185.1 Egretta garzetta | reverse complement strand
AGGGGCGGCCCCCCCAGTGCCCAGCACAGGGGCACGCTCCCTGCCCTGCTCCTGCTGGCCACACCACTCCTGACACAAACCAGGATGCCGCTGGCCCTCTTGGCCACCTGGGCACCCTGCTGGCTCATATTCAGCCCCCTGGCGACCAGCACCCCCAGGGCCTTTTCCACCGGGCAGCTTTCCAGCCCCTCTGCCCCACGCCTGGAGCGTTGCCTGGGGTTGTTGTGACCAGAAGTAAAATTGTGGGGAAGTTAAATGAATAAATAATTGCAAGTTCTACTTGTTTATCTGCTGGTTCCAACTTAAGTTATCAAATAACTGTGCATGTGTGGTCTGGGTTCTAAGCTGCTTTTCTCAATTTTTTTTTTTTTTTTTAGACAAGGGAAAAATATTGACTCAGTTGCTTGATGGGGCTAAAGTATCTTACCTCACCTTCCCAATCGAAGTGAGAGAGTTGGTATATTTAGTGTCTCATTTGTAACTTGTATTCTGGTGAGCTTGATACTCTTAGCAGTCCTGTGGTGTAGAACCCCATTTACAGATATTTTCTTTGTCCTTCAGCATGCACCCTTACTGTGCGATAGTCTTTTGTACCCACGCTATGACACTTGGGGCTAAATATGCACCTGCTGTTTAAACTTCTAAATATCACTACAGGTTTTTGCCTGTCTTGTTTCTTACATGCGCTTTACTAAGTAGTCCGATACCGCCTTTCTTCTCCTTACCCCTGAGAGAAATTGTGTAGCCGTTCCCTGATGCTGTCTGAGATACAGTTATTAAATCTGGTAACCACAAGCATAAAGCAGCTCATGCCAACATTTTTCTAATGATTGAACAAAATAATACACTTAAATATAAATGAGTTGAATACGGTGACTGACATTTAAATCGCCCAAAGCATTACAGGCAATATAGTATATTGCTTTTTGTGCGTTGGCTCATAAATGGTGCTGTTATACCTTGATTAGGCAATGGAAGGTCCTCTCTGTTCCTTTAAATGCCTTTTTGCTCCCTTCCTTTCTTTCCTTCCGTTTTCTAAAGCGCGATATTTTCATTTCATGATTGCATACGGGCGTGGGGGTCTCCCACATTTAATCCCCGAAGCAGGCGAGCAGGCATGGTTTAGTGGTGGGATGGCAGTGTTAGGTTAACGGTTGGACTTGGTGATCTTGAAAGGTCTTTCCCAACCTAAACGATTCTCTGACTGCCGCCCACGTTGGTCCCTGCCGCCTCGGTGGTGGTACCGATTGGAAGGGAACCTTTGGGAACTCCAGTATTCAAGTGAAACGAAATCAAACACAACATTCACATGGTGGTTTGGGGGTGGAGGAGTATTGTTTCCTACTTGAATTCATGGGAGTATCTTTTGATATAAACTGTGCTGTAGTCCTGCTGATGGAGTCTGGCTTGAAGTCAACCAACCGACGGACCCAATGCCTGGTAGCCCTGCCCTGCTTTGCAAGGTGCTGGCAGTTTGGTGCTCGTAGAGCTACGTGCTCAGCTATGCTTAATTTCTCTGTGCTTTTGAAGTCCAGGTACTACCCTCCTGGTCCCAACCACTTGCCTCCATCATTACTGGATCCATGAGCCTCTGCCAGGTCTGGTTTGGGATGCTCTTGTCATATCTGTATTTTATTTTAGCTGCTTGTGTTAAAAGTTACTGAGTATTAATGTTGTGCCTAGGATTTGTTTCTGCATTTAAACGTAAATTATGAGAAGGCACCCCTGAGATTGTTCACCAGGGAAGGGGTTGAGGTGGTATTTTCTACAGAAGTGCAGCCATGTTTCTTTGCAAAGTCTTGAGGGTACTCCCAGTTGTTAGGGAGGAAAGTTAATTAATCTAGGCACGTGTCGCTTCTATAATTCCTGAACATAAATAGTCTTTAAAATCTGTTTTGAAATTATTATATTCCTAGTAATATTTTAACTGGTTATTCACAGTCAAATGATGATGCTAAGACTGCATCAGTAGGCTTTCAGGAATCTTTTTTTTTAGTAAAGGTATTTAAAGAGGAGTCATTTCGTTAGGATGACTTCAGTAATATACTATTTTATTTTGCCTAATGCGTGGGCAATGAATTATCACTTGCTGAGAGGAAACAGATGATTTTGGCGCTGAGCGGGAAGGGTAGGGATCATGGAATCATAGAATGTTTTGGGTTGGAAGGGACCCCTAGAGGTCATCTAGTCCAATACGTGCATACGCTACTGTATGCCAGCAAACAACCAAGGACCCTCGTGTTGAACCAGCTTTAATCCCTTGGGTACGGTAACTTTCTGATGTTTGATAGCTGAAGTTCAATACAAGTTCACAGCTTCATAAAATTAGGACTTGATAACATCATATTAAAATGATGAGGGGGAGTAAGCCCTGGGCCCAAGGCCAGATATGTGTTCTGTGTTAGACTCTTATCGTAGACTTATTAGACTCTTCTGTAGAAGGCCCAATTTAACTTCTACTTCTTAGTCCTATCTCTCCAGACTAAATTCTTCCCACTTTTCTTATCCTGCAGCTTATGAAAATGCTTCTCATGACTTCTTCACTTGTTTCTATAGCTTCCAGGAGTCCCCAAATTACCGCTGAGCAGAGATGAGCTCGGTGCTTTCAGCATTCAGAGCTCTGATATTTTCTAGAACAGCTATGCAGGCCTGAAAATACCCATTTAATAAATACAGGTGAAAAACTGTTTAGAGAAGATATTAATGTTGTTGGACTTGAATGGAGAGGGCTGGTAGGATGGTGGTTTAGTATCAAATGAGTATACAGTGTAAAATTACAAAAAAAAAAGAGAAAAAAGTTAGATGCCTTTAAAATTGTCAGAAAGCACAACTATTCCTTTTTTTTTTTAGTTCTAGGTAAAATGACATGGTTGAGAATGAGCCACTTATTTCTCTTATTTCCAAACTACTCGCGGTGATTAATATCTCTGTTTCCACAGTAACTTTGTTCACACGCTGCCTTTCTAACATGACATCTGTGTTTGGTTTGGGAAGTAAATACATTTGTTGGTATTGCTGGAGACAGTGAAGTAGAAACAGTAAATAATATTTTTGAAGAAGGAGCGCGGCTGTCGATGGGAAGGGACTGCGTGAAATGAAAACCAGGGGGTGGGAAAGTCCCTTTCTGTGATTTTTGGGTTTGCAGAGGGGCGGTGCTGAGCAAAGACCAAGACTTGAGGTGTGTCCTTCAAGATTCAAGATGTGGCACCCCTGCTGCCAGGGTCACCTCCAGTGGTGGAGCAGACATTGTGCTTGGTGGCCTCTGCAATGCTTCTGAAAGCATGTCCAGAGGAGAGCAACCAAGCTGGGGAGGGGTCTGGAGCACAAGTCATACGAGGAGCGGCTGAGGGAACTGGGGTTATTTAGTCTGGAGAAGAGGAGGCTGAGGGGAGACCTGATCACCCTCTACAACCTGACAGGAGGCTGTAGTGAGGTGGGGGTTGGCCTCTTCTCCCTGGTAACAAACGATAAGATGAGGGGAAATGGTCTGAAGTTGGGCCAGGGCAGGTTTAGGTTGGAATTTAGGAAAAATTTCTTCACAGAAAGGGTTGTCAGGCTCTGGAATGGGCTGCCCAGGGAGCTGGTCGAGTCCCCATCCCTGGAGGTATTTAAAAGAAGGATATAGATGAAGTGCTTAGGGCCAGGGTTTGGTGGTGGGATGGCAGGGTTAGGTTAAAGGTTGGACTCGATGATCTCAAAGGTCTTTTCCAACTAAAGTGATTCTATGATTCTGCACGCTCACGGTGCTGGGACCTTCTCTGGCCTCGGTGCTCTGGTTTGGTTTAATAAGCAATTATAATCCGGCTGAAATTCCTGACTCCTAAAAGCCTTCTGCACTAAAGACAGTAGGGGCTGATATTTTTAATTAAAAAAAAAATAATATTTCTGCTGATGATGGACACTTACACAAAATCCCTCGCTGGTTTGTGGCTGAGCATCCAGCCATGGATGCCATGTACCCCCAGCATCGTAACGACGCTTACGAAAATGAAAGGTTTTTCTTGTACACCTACGATGATGACTGGTTTAACTCAAATTTTCATTTCCTTGCCTCTTTCCTTGACTTCTAAGTCCCTGCCCAGGTTGTTTGTTCATACTTAAATATTTGAACCATTTCAGGTGCTTTACATTGCTACCTTGGACCCTCCTTTTTTTTATGAAACTGGAGTTGGCTTTTATTTTTGCCTTCAGCGCAGATTTGCTTGAAAAGAACCTGCTGGTTTGATCGCTTGGGAGATGACAAGGGGGAGTTTCATCTTATTTAGCTTGGAAGAGTCATTAATGTTAATGAATAAGTTGTTTGATTTCTCTCTTTTTTAATTTTAGGAAGAGGGGAATTAAAAATGTAATGGCAAGGGATAAAAAAGTGATTATGTAAAATTAACCTCGGCCCTAGCTTTTGGTAATTCTGGTGGGATTGTGAAGCCCAAGGAATAACATCTCCCAGGGTTTCTGGGTGGAGGCAAGGTAGCAAAAAATATGGTTTTTTGTCTTGGTAGTCAGTCCCTAATCCTTCCTGGCTTGGCAGTTGCTAAAAATGCCCCTGGGGCATAAGGTAAATACATCCTCATTCCACAAGAAGTCAGTGAGGAATAAAATAACTTGTTGTACTTTATAACAAATGTACCGATCTTGTCTGTTTGAACACCTCGTGCTGAACTTCTACTGCTGAGGTCGTTTTTATTGGCTTACAGAAAATAAATTGTCTCCAGAACAATAAAGCTAATGTTTACTGGGTTTCTCCAGATATTCTGCCACCTTTCTTTCTGGCAAGTATTAATCCTCGCTGCAGCGAGTTCTGCGAGACTACGTAAGGGATTAAATTATGTTTGGTACGTGTAAGGACGTTGGAAACTATTCCTTCTGAGTAGCTGCAGCGTTGTTCTCTTATTAAAAAACCCAGAATATGAACCGCTTCAGAATTTGCATAATATATTATCTGTGGGTTCTTCTGAAGGAATGCTCATTTAAATACAAAGTCTTGTGAGAAAGGCGGGGGGGGAATCTGTGTTCTGCTGTAAATCATCGAATCGTTTAGGTTGGAAAAGACCTCCAAGATCGTCAAGCCCAACCGTTCCCCTACCCCTGCCATCCCACCCCCAAACCCTGGCCCTAAGCACCTCGGCTGCCCGGCTGTTAAATCCCCCCCAGGGATGGGATCATAGGGATGTGGACAGTGTTTGGGCAAAACAAATAAACCAAACCTCGCTGCTAGGTTGTGGTGATAACGAGAAGCTCTGTGATCTACAGATGCGTTATTGATACAGATGGAGTTGTAAACCCAGTTTTAGTGGCTTTTCTTACAAAATATCGGCACGATAACTACACTAACGAAATTACTCTGCGGTGTTCTGTATTTGTTTTTGAAATAATAGGTATCATCATCTTAACGTAGAATCCTGCAACAACTTTGGGACGTGATTTGCTGCCTCTTAAAGTATTTAAATCCATAAGGCAGAATTCTATGAACGTCCTGGTGATGCTATGGTTGGAGCATTAAGAAGATAGAAGTTGGATGGGGTTAAACTCTTCTTGCTAGATGCTTCTGTGATGTATCGTATAATTAAAACCAAACATTGTGCTCTTAAGGAGCCACAAATATGAAGCATGGTTGATGTCCTGAGCGATCGCTAGGCGTGATGAGAGGTGATTTGTTTGCAAGCTGCCTTCTGTAGCCTGCTGCCTGGTAATTTAGAGGTCGCTTGGCCTTGTGATGCCCTGGTTCCCTACGGAAACACCTGCGGTAGGGGGTGCTGGGTGCACCCTTCGCGGGTGTCGAAGGGGCTGTGTGTACAGCTTTCGGGGGTAGGCAAGTCTTGTCTTAGAATACAAAATTTTACTAGCAAAGTCATCAAAAAGGTTCCCAGCTCTCTCCGAGATAAAGAAAAGTGATCAGGACTCTAATGAGCCAAATGAGTACCAATAAGAAAGTAATAATCTTGTCGTTAAAGGACTAAGCACTGACTGTCAATAACTAAATCCTTGGTTAAAGGAGTACATAATTTAACATATTGTGAGATAAATATATTGGAAAGAAACAAAACTATGATATTTTAGCTTTGTCTTCCAGGGAAGAATTAGCTGAGCCTTCTGAAGTTGGATTCAGTGGTAAAGCGTCGTGACCTGTTACGCTGTTGTACTCTGGTGAAATACAGAAAGGCAGTGGGGAGTCATTTCTGAGGTGGAGATGTGCTGTCTTGGTGGATGCTGAATAGCATGGATTCTTTTTTTTTTTTTTCTTCCCTTGAGGAAAAGACTCCACATTTGTGTTTTCCTTCCTCCTGGTGACTTTTGAAGGTTTTGGCTGATTGAAACCTAATTTGACAGACCAGTCGGTAGTGACTTGAAAGATCGTGACACTCTTATGACTTTTTTTTTAATTTGGCTGTAGAGATAAATGGTGACGTACAAGTAGAGATTTCTTCTTTTGTGAAGATTTAGACCATGGGGAAACTACCAGGAGCGCTGTTTCTTGGTGAGCAAAGTTGGAAGGGCAACGATACATGGAGGAGCGGGTATTTTGTTGTAACTCCAAGAGACTTTGGTTATGGCAGTCTCGCCCTTGCCGGTGTGCAACATCATAATTTCCAAAGGTAAATGAAAAAAAAAAAAGATGTTGAAGTAAATCAGTCTTTAATTTTGTAGGCGGTGGTTCTTGACTTGCAGGGAATGCAACTCTTAATGTGAGAGTCCTTGTCAGAGCCACCATCCTAAAGCTTTTTTTTATCATCTTCTAGAGGATCCCAGCCCTTTACACCAGAGTGACAGAGGTATTTTATGTTCCTGGTTTTGTTCTTTGCTTCTCCGTTTCTGTTAACTACAGTAATAACTTGGTGAGCTTTCACTTCTCTTCTGTTTAGTGTTTCCTGATGGGTTGAGACAGCGTTGTAAGGACTCATGGCAGAGACCTTGGGCTACCACAGGGTCACTTGTGTGTAGCACAACACTAGTGGGGCTGTATTAATGAACTTCTCGATGCAGCCAGTGGTTTTAGGAACACTCTGATCCCCTCTCCCCCATGTAATGATTTCAAAATTAAAACCTAGAGAATCAGTTTGCAAGATTAAACAGAATTTTTCCAGCTAGAAGAATGGGTTCAAATGCCAGGAGGAGGATGTTTTGATGGATAAAGGAGCTGCAGGAAGCATCTCTGCTGTGGTAAAAAGGCAAAAGGGTTTACGCACGTGACTTTGGGCTTAGCGATGGGGAAGGAGTTGGCAGAAAGGGAAAGGTGGGTGGGTAAGAGATGGTTAATCTGGGTTACGGATTGCTGAAGTTACGGAGCAAGGTCTTGCGGCTCTTTTTTTCAGTACTTATAACCACCTATTTTCTGAACCTGTATCTGCCAGCCCTAGCATCAACACATAGATTTGAACTGGCATTACAACAATGTAATCATATTTCTCTTCTTTCTTAACTCAAACCTGTGGCTATGTTGCATATTCATAGTAAAAGAGCATTCCCAATTTTAGAAAGATACTTTTGGGAGTTGGGGTATACAATTACGTTTGTCCATCACGTAGTCCAGAGCCACACAATGCTGCTTTTGCGTATTCTTTCTGGGTTTTTAAGATGAAGATCGAGGCAGGCTACTGCAAAATATGCTTGAAAACGTCGAGTAAAATTCATTCCCTGCAGATGCTAAAGGGTAAACTCGGATGGAGGGGAATAGGTGTGTGCGTTCGCTTTGCATTTCCTTGGTACTGCTGAAAAATATATTTGTCTCCTTCTAATGTGGTCATGCGTGCTGGAAAATCCTGGGATATTTGTGTTATTTGTCAGTAAAAAATTTTGTATAATGAATTTCCAAATTGCTTGAAGAGGGTGGAAGTCGCTGCATTAGCGTGGGCTGGCAGAAGCTCTTTGGTTTTGCAACGGGATGAAGTTGGGAAATGTCAAAATCTTGTTTCAGACAGGAGAGAGGCAGCTGTGCTTGTTTCCAACCGGGATTTGTATTCTGGAGCAAGGGAGGCTTTTAAAAGAAGTTTGCAAAGTGCTTGGTTCCAGTGTGGTCGCCTCCGCGAAGAAGAGAAAACAGGGCGAGCACAAATGCGGATCTGAGGCTGATTACGAGAGAGGCAGGGCAGGTAAAGCAGCAACGTGGTTGATTTGGGAGCGATATTCTCAAGCTCTGCTGTTGGCAAAACCAGATTTGACGCATGGGTGAGAGCTCATTCCTATGCACAGGCCGGGTATGGGGGCTTCGGCGAGCGCACGCTGTTTGCTCGGGTCGGCTGAGTCGCCTCTTGCTGCCGGCCGGGGTGGGATTCGTGCCAAGAGCAAATGGGAAGCAAACTTCCCTCTTCCCCGTGCCCGTCGCTACGGCTTTTCTGGAACGTGGAGGCTTCAGCGTTCTGGTGCCGGTGAACAGCAGGACTCTATCAGCGTGTTTCTGGCTTTTAATGGCGAGTAAATTGTCGTGCAATAGGCGCCAGTGTTCAGTGGTGACTGGGAGGTAGCAACCCCGTGAGTTAAACATCTTAAATGGAAAATCTTTTTTTTTTTTCTTCCTTGCTTCAGTTCCAGGATAGAGTCTATCAGCGTGTTTCTGGCTTTTAATGGCGAGTACATTGTCGTGCAATAGGCGCCAGTGTTCAGCGGTGACTGGGAGGTAGCAACCCCGTGAGTTAAGCATCTTAAATGGAAAATCTTTTTTTTTTCTTCCTTGCTTCAGTTCCAGGACAGAGGTAAGATCGCCTGAATTTTAGGGTAATGCCTCGCATCAGGAGATAGCGCAACGTTTTCTCAGCGAGGTCCCATTCCTTGCTCCCAGTTGTGCAGAGGGAGAGAACAACGCATGGAGAACTGACTTTCCTCAAGTCACCTCCCAAACCAAAAAGAGAAGCTATGAAGTATCAGGAGGGCTGCAAAACACCGGTCCCATTGGGTGGCGCTGCTTTTCCTGCCCACAAACCACCCTGGTGTACGCCGGAGACGCGGTGCTGGGCGTCCGCCTCTCTCTTGCCCATGTCCATGAAGAGGTGGTTGGAGTCTTGTAGCCTTGCCATGTTGTGATAGGAGTCCTGGGGACGCATGGGTCTTGGAATAAATCGTGTGCCAGGGCTGAGGTAGCGTCAGCCGTGCAGCTCCAGAGCTGCCTGTGAGCTGGTGGGCGGGAGAGCCCAACGGGAGCTCAGCGCCAACCGGGTCCGTGCCCTGCCAGAATTGCCACGGACCAAGCAAAAAAACACAATGAGAAACCATCACACTGAAAAATTCCCAAGCAGCTCTCATGTAATATAAATGATGTTTTTCAGTTTTTCCTTCCAGGGGAAAATTGTGAAGCTTCACGAGTCAATTAACACTTTATAAATTATTTTGAGATCAGTGGATAAATAGCTGTATGTAAATGCATTGTATATTACCTGCAAAAGCTAAAAAGGTGCCACTGTGCCTTTTAACTCCTCTCATCCCGTTTTTTCTCTCTGATTTGATTTATTTGCACTTAACATCCTTTTTGATGTTAAAGACTGATTTTGAACAGCTCCTTCCAAAATGCTGGCCTTCCTACTTGGGGAAGGAAGGACAAAGATGATTTTTTCTCCCCTGATTTGACAAGGCCACCCGAGTTGCACTTGGGGGCAACTTTATTGTGTGCTAAGTGCCTCTGGTACCACCACAATATATCCTTGTGTGACCCTGCCGTACGGAGCAGAGAAATGCGAGCGTAGAACATAAGTGTTCCGCATACGGTCCTAAGGAAGGAGGGGAAACGAGGATAACCGTGTAGAAAACAACACTGCGGCATTCGCTGGGGCGGTTTGGTTCGATGTAACCTAGCCTGTGCTACTGATAAAAAAGCAAACTTGAAGTCGGAGATGCTGAGCTATAAAATATTTGAGTTCCTTATTGGTGCTGAAGGCTACTGCTGATTTATCTTAGATTTGTGGTAAAGCATGACAATGCCGTAGTATTCAACTAGAATGGAGCTAGCAGGTTGCTGCATTTTAATGGACTGTGGTTTCCAGTGATGTTATTACTGTTATCGTTGTTATCATTTTCTTGCCGGGAAGAGCCTAAGCCCTGTCAGAACAGACCATTTTATCAGCAGAGATTTGTTGGTGCTATGGGCAAGAAAGTGGCCCATGATAGAAAGGAGCGTCCCATTAAAGTCAGTAGCACTTAAGTCACCGAGAACGTGTACATAAATAAAGCAGGGTTTGACTCCACGCGTACAAGAGTTTCAAGACTAGCCAGTGGTTTTTCCTGGGCGCCAGGACAGCGTTTGATCTCCTGAGGTGGAGGTTGGCCAAGGCCAGGACACCACGCAGCAGGTACCGCTTGCCGGCTGGATCCCACCCTTCTCCTCCTCTGCCTCGCCAGCTTTGCGGCAGCGCGTCGCAGTTGGGAACGGGTACCTCGGTCGCTCCTCTTGGCTAAATGGTTTTGTGAACTGAAATGGCGTACATCGTAAAGCCTGGGGTAACCTTGTTAGTCCTTACATGGTCCCTGTGGAAGGGGGAGGGAGGGGATGCTCTGCTCGAGGACATGTGCCAATGGAAGATAAAGCACGCATGAAAGCCAGGGAAGGCATTGGGGACTGGATTATTCCGCAGTTGATGGATTGGTGTTAGATGGTTTCTCATGGTTTAATTTCAATACTTTTTTTTTTATTCTCCTTCTCTTTTTCCAAATTTTTTGCCCTGGCTGTTGCTAAAACATCTGTTGCTTGTCCTCAAGGCAATGAATCTGCAGGGCTTTGTCTTGCTCCTCCAGTTTTGTCCATACCAGACAGACCTGCTTCAGCAAGTAATGGCAGATGTGAGCTGGAAAACAGCAAGGACCAGTTTCTGTGCAGTGTTGCACCTGTACCCCGTTGTGTGAACCATTTGCCCTTCTGCCGCAATCAAACGAGCCAACTTAAATTGTGCTTTAGACAGATGAGTTTGTCTTTGCATGGATAGAATCATAGAATTGTTTAGGTTGGCAAAGCCCTTTCAGATCCCCCAGCCCAAATGTTCCCCTACCCCTGCCCTCCCACCCCCAAACCCTGGCCCTCAGCACCACTTCTGCCCGGCTGTTAAATCCCCCCAGGGGTGGGGACTCAACCCCTTCCCTGGGCAGCCCCTTCTAGTGCTTGACAACCCTTTGGGGAAGAAATTTTGCCCAGTGTCCAACCTAAATCTTCCCTGGATAGGAGCAAGGAGGGAGCTTGCCCAGCCCAGGAAGGCTGGGGGGAGGTGAAGAGCTGGTTTGTACCAGCCCGTGGCTGATGGGGAGCAGCAGGTCGCTGCAGAGGATGAGCTCTCCTCTTCCCTGCCTTCCCAAAGGGCTGAAGTTTGAGCTAGAAGCTACCATTGTCCAGATCTAGGGCTGCGTTCAGCAAATTAGGACACGGAGCTGAGCTCAGATATGACCTGAACTGGCAGCCTAGCATATGCTTTATGTATGTATTTTAGAATAAAATGGGGAAAATACAGGCAAATAATGTCCATGTGTGAGGAATACAGATTCTGGCTGGTTTCTCTCCCCTCTGGCATTTGGTCAGAAGCATTTTGCCGGCGTGGCACTACGTTAGCTGGCAGTTCTCACATCCCTTTCCTTGCACTTCACTTCTTTTTTCCACTTATACCTGCAGCACCCCGTGCCTAGGCTGCACTGAACCGGTCCCGTGTGTGTTTTTGTGTTTAATAACGGGGAACAACAGAGCCCTACCACCCATTGGGGCCCCTGGGAATTGCCGGAACGCAAATACCGCTGCTGCTAAACGGTTACTTATACACAGCGATAGCCGGTGATTTAGGGTTGCCTGCTAATGTTCCATAAAATGCCAACTGGGTCTGCGTTTCTCCAGTTGGTATTTGCCTCTGCCTGCATTTCTTCCAGTTTAACGGCCATAGAGAGTACGCTGTGCTCAGTTAATTCATTTATTGCGCTGTATTTCAGGATTGGACTTCGACATGCTTTTACCAAATTTGTCTCATAAAAAAAAAAAACCCTCACGTGATTCAAACGCTTTGCTGGCCTACAGATACATTAGTAAATCTGTCAAGCCCAAATTATGAACTGGTTTTAGTGGCTTTCCCGAGGAAGCCACTGATTGCTTGGAGGTAGGGGCGACGGTAATTTTGCTGGTTTAAATGATGGGGGAAAAGAGGGTGGAGGCTGAGTCTTAATGTGGGGGAAAAGCATATTTAAATAGAGCTCCCATAAATAAATACATACTACAGGCTTATGAGGAATTGATTATTTTAGAAAAATATTGCTACCTGTAATGGTAAAACAATTATATCCTGATTTCTTATGCGTTCCGCTGTGTAGCGTGTGATGTCTTCCCTAATACGGATCATACACTGTTGCAATTTGTCTTTGAAGACAAATTAAAAAAAAAAAAATAAAGCCAATTTAATTAAAAAAAAAAATAAAATGGCAAATTCTTGTATTTTGGGCATAATTTTAGTAACGAAGGGTGGGGGGGTATTGACTGGTTGTCCTTAACCTTTAGCTTTGTGATCCTTATGACCAGCAGAAAACACAGGCTTTTACGCAATAAGGGGAAGGATGGAGCCAAAATGAAAGATCTAAAAAATGTGAAAGTAAGTTGAAAAGTGTTAGCCAACTGAGAAAAATAATTTAACATCCCATTTAATGTCTCATTTAAGTCTCATATTATTTCTGACAATGTGGTTTGCTGCATGACTTTGAGTTTCCGGATGGGCACCGCAGTATCGCGTGTAATCTGTCAGAATTGCTTTTCCAATTAATTTGTTCTCTCTCCACCTTCCTCTAGTTTTTTTTTTTTTCCTGTCAGGTAAAATATCTGTGTGGCTTTATATCCTCACGTGAAGAGGACGTAAGAAGGAAGGAGTTGAGTGTTTGAGGCTACGTGTTGTCCCGTGGGTGTGTGTATGAGGTGTGCTGTCTCCAAGCACGTTGCTGGTCCCCGTTGGCCCATGGTCAACCATGGGCTGAGGGAAGTTCCCACCTTCCAAGGATGCTGTAGGGACAAATACAGTCACGTCTGCGGTGCTCAGATCTCACTGTGACAAACCCACCGGGAAGCGGGTATGATAAATAAAGTTGGTGGATATGCTTTGAACCTTCTTAGTGGCTGGAATGAGACAAGACAGAACTGAAGTGTGCTTTCGTGCAGCGTGTCTGGTTTAGAGAAAAGAAAAACTTTTAGGGTTGTGTGGTTGTTTTTTTTTTCCTCAGTGTCTTTTGAAGTATGTTGCAGCGCTTGAGAGAACGAATGCCTCCTTCGGCATGGTTAAAGCTATCAAGGACTGAGCTGCTTCACATCCCGTGGGTTTGCATCCAATGTCTAACCATCCTGTTGGTCTCATCTTTATTAATGATGTAACGTATTTCCAGCCCATGCTTGTGGAGTCAAAAGCTTGATAGTGATACTCTTGAAAGCTTGTCCAAACAGGGTTCCCTGACTTGTAGAGTCCCTTTAATCACTGGCGGCGTGTCCTGCCCCTGGGGAACCGCAGTTAGCTTTAGCAGAATAAATGGCTTTCAAAGATTTGCACCAGGCAAGAGCTGTGAAAATGGCTGCCCACTGAAACAAACCCTAAAAGCATAAAAGAGCTGCAAGTAAGTAAAATGGAGAGCAGCCAGAACTTCTCGGGTGTTGCATTTGCGTCTTCTGCTCCAGTGTTCCCCGTCTCCTTCATTTATTTATCACTGGTTGGCACAATCCTCTCTGCATCTTAGAATCACAGAATCATTTGGGTTGGGAAAGCCCTTCCAGATGACCAAGCCCAACCATTCCCCTGCCCCTGCCATCCCACCACTAAACCCCGTCCCTAAGCCAGCTCGGCTGCCCGGCTGTTAAATCCCCCCAGGGGTGGGGACTCGACCCCTTCCCTGGGCAGCCCCTTCCAGTGCCTGACAGCCCCAAGGGGAAGGAATTGTTCCCCATGGCCAACCTCACCCTGCCCTGGCACAATTTGAGGCCATGTCCCCTTGTCCTATTGCCCGTTACCTGGGAGAAGAGACCGACCCCCACCATCTTCTCCCAAGGAACCCCAGTGCTTGGGCTCTCTGGCCTCTTTCTCTGCGTCCAGGCACTTAAGAGCCACATATACCTTGCATGCTTATACATCGCACCCTGCGTGTGTGAGATGCCCTATGCTTGCACTCGATGAGTTAAAATAAATTTCTCCTTGTGCTTCTGAAGCTTTTGACATCTCTGATGAATCTTTCTTCTTGCAAAGGGTTTGCTCCACTGTCTGTCCCAGTCCTTGAGAAAGTCTGGGCTCCAGCACAAGTGAGATGAATGTCTGCTGGAGATGAGTGGTATTTGACAACTGAGAGTTTTGAATTGATCTTTTCTTTAAATAGATATCATGACCCCGTGCCATTAAGTGCCTCCAAACTAGAGGGCTGAAGCCTTGAACTTGATTTGATCTTCTATGGATAGGGGAGGAGGGAGCAGCAAAAAGACACCTTTGGCTGTGAGCTCCTTTAGTAGCAATTTATATATGTTTTGGCTCTTCAAAACACTGTGGAAGGGTAGTCCATGAACTGGATTAGGGGAGAGGAAGGGAACATAACAGAAACGTGGTCTGTGCTGCCTAGGCAGAATCTGTTCTTCATGGCAGCAGAGTCCTGCCCCTCCTTCCTCTGAACAGATTGACCTTCGATTTGTCACAACTGGTCTGTCGCATCAGAAACACCGACTTGCCTTTGTTGGAGAATAAACCACAGCTCATGCCACGCTAGACATTTCGGATTTCTGAAAGATGAGGCTCAAAGCCGACAGCCAGATTCAGAAGCTGCAATGGATAAGGTTTGCACGGTACGAGAGGTTTGCGGTGGTCTTACAGACCGCAGTGACCCTGACCGCATCTGTCGGAGGAACTAGCGATGTCGTGCCGTGCAAGCCTCGCTCGGGTAATGGCTTCCCGGTGCATTTGGTGTCGTTTCGACGGGGTTTCAGCTCTGTTGTTCCGTGGTACCGCTCAGCTCAGTGCTGGCGGCGGCGGCGGCCCAGGAGCGATCCCTGCTCGTTGGTACTTCCTTCCTCCAGAGCTGGGGATGCCTCTGTTCCTGCTTGAAGACTCTTGGTTTATTGGAAGGTGTGGCTGGATTTACACCTACTTACTCTGAAGGTCTTTTCAAGGTGGTCCTGAAGTACTTTAAATGAGGCAAGTCACAGAAATAGGATGTTACATTTGTAGACTGTTAGGTCAAGAGATTGCTGGTCCGCTCGGGGCATCTTAATACTGCGGTGGGTTATGAAAGCAAAGTCATTGCTCCAAGTGCAGGGCTTTAAATTTACTGGACTAAGCGATGTTAGCACCAGTGAACTCCCAGTGCACGGCGCACAAATGAGAGCGCCTACATTTTTTATTGTTTTAATTAGGGATTTTGAATTACGGCCCTTTTTAGGTCCTTCAGCAGTAAAAAAAAAAAAAAAAAGCCTATTTCCTTGTTGTTTATTTCCTGTTTGAGGAGCAGATTTGATGATTTCATTGGCGACTGGCGGGAAGCCTGTGCTGCTGGCTGGCTGCAAGCCACGAGCGCTGGCAAGAGCGGCCGACGGGAAGATGAAGAGATTTACACCCTCTGATTTGTGTATTAACAGGGGCCAAGCGGTAGGTGGGCTTGGCGGCGGACGATAAAAATTTAGGGTAGTATTTCTTTTCCCCCATGCAGGTGTATTGTGCCACTGTGAATGGCAGGGTGTTACTGAGCGTATCACGTAGGCTCGTTAATAAATACGAGCGGTTTCGTTGCTTTGAATATCTCCTGCGCTTTTTCCCCCTTCTCATTGAGAAATCGGTAAATAGTCTTAAGCTGAAAACCGTGGCTGTGTCTTGTAGAAATTGAGATTGGACCGAAATCCAACGCACTGAGTGCATTGCCATGGAGAGGTACAGGCGGGGAGCTCCGGAGACTTCGTGTTTTGCCGGTGGCTCTAGGAAGGTCATCATTTCAAGCCGTGATCTTGAAGAATGACAAATTTGGTTCTCATGAACTCTGCAATGCTGAAAAAGCCGTATAATGAAGAGAAAAGCAATCTCGAGGGTTGTACTCGAATGATTCAGTTAAAACGGAAATTTTTGTTGTTCCGAACGTATCCTGCGTGGTTGGGGGATGCTCAGGCCCAACAGCTTTCTGCTAGTGCTTCGAATCAGATGGAAAGATCTGCGAAGACTAAGCAGAACTGACCATGAAGGCATTGAATCCTTGATGAAAATCCCCCTACAGCATAAATACACGTGGATGGGAAAAAATAGATTGTTTCCATGCGTTATGCAGAGCGAAGCCGGCAAGCGAGCCGCATGAAAGGTGACAAGTAAATTAGATTTTAAAATTCTTGCAGTTTTGATAATCTGAGCTGACATCAGTAATGCAGGTTAGGGAAAAGTCGTTTTTCTGAAAAATAAGTTCATTTATTTCCTGTGATAGGTAAGAGGCATCAAAGGGCAGATCCTGGCTCCATCTTCCTTCAGCCAGCCTTTCTTGGCGGAATTAGATTGCTGCGAAGAACCGATGCTATAATATTTGTAATGGACTCTACACACCAGGAGAGAATTGCTGTACTGGAGGAGGTCTTGATGTGCTCCCGTACCAGAAAAGGGGAAATTTTCTTCCTATGTAGGATGTTCTGAATTGTCTATTCATGAGTTATGGTTTCTCTCTCATCAACGGCGAGTTCAGCAGCACTTGTGTGACCGTGTCCTCGTGAGGGAAGGGTGGGGGGGAGGAATAGATGGCTTCTGACCTTCCCCTCTGTGTGGGTTAAGAGGAGACATGGTGGCTCTCCTGGCATTATATGAGGAAGCTGGCCTAACGGTAAATTCATCGGGATTAAAACCTGAAAAGGTGAGGATGCCTGGGGAACTGAGGCGCTTCTGTGGCTAAGTAGCATCAGGGTTGGAACACAGCTTTAAGTGTTCGAGCCTAAACTCTCCCCTAAATTCTCTCTTATATGTCTATTTATATTTGTATATATATTATATAGCTTAGGGCCAGGGTTTGGGGGAGGGATGGCAGGGGTAGGGGAACGGTTGGGCTGGGGGATCTGAAAGGGCTTTTCCAACCTAAACAATTCCATGATTCTGTATATATATACGCTGCTGCTTTTACAGTCAACTATAAAATCTGTGCCTCCTTGGTTTTTCTTTTTTTTTTTTTTTTTTTTTTTTTTTTTTTTGACTTGGTTATCAGTTGGCCCAGTACAGAGATTCCCTCCAGAGCTGTGCTACTATTTGAGGTCAGCTAAATTCTCCTCCTCCCCGCAAAAGGGCTGCAGAGAGAGAATTGCAGGGACTGCCCCTTTCAGTTTTCACGGAGGATCTCCGAGGGCTATCTAAAACCTAGAGGACTTCACAGCAAGAACATCAAGATGCATTTGCCAGAAGGATAATTGAATGCTAAGTACAAGTTGCAGAAATAATTGTCTCGCCCTGAAACGCATAGGCTAAAAAAGCGATCGTCGTTTGGCTCTCCTGAAATAAGGCCAAATGCTTTGTTTGGCTTGGAGTTTGGGATGAATCTGGCACAAGGCAGGATGAGTCACTCCTCAATCCCAAAGCAATGAGACACACGCTAAGAGGACAGCAGAAAAGCATGTTAAGTAGATATATTTTTTGACACTTTTCTAATGAAGATCAAACATAAAAGTGTCTGTTTAAACTCTTCCTTTGTTGTTTTCTTCTTAGGGCATCTGGTGATGGTGGTCCCCAAATTTTCTTTTCCAGGAGTACATTTTCAGTCCCTCTTCAGTAGAGCCCACAGCCTTGAATTGTGCTTCAAGCTCATTCCCTTACGAGGATTTTTTTCCTTTCTGCTCAAAACCAGAGAACTCAGCATGAACCCAACCTTCCCTTCCCTCCTGGGCTGTCCCCAAACTGTGTTCCACTTTGTGGGTACCCCAAAAGAAACTCCCACTCAGTTTTTATAGGAAGGAAATTGGTATATTTAGAGAAGAGCTTGGGAAAGCCTGGTTTGAACCCTTGCCTACCTTGGAGTTCTCCTGTGACCTTGAGCGAGCAAGTCAGTGACTATAGAGCTTCCAAAAGTACCTAAAAAGCCCGAGGAACTCTTCTCAGTTAGAAGCTGCCACGTTTTATAAGCCAGTAGGATGCCAGTTTCTGCGGCTTTGCTGCCTTTCAGTATTTTAAACTCTTAGAGACTCAGTTCCTCGTCTATGAAATTGGAATGGTATTATCTCTTGTTTACATAATACAAACTAAAGACTGATGATGCACTTGTATTTTGTATGTATATATGCATACATATATAAAATAGTTGAAATAATTGTGTACATAAGTCTGTAACTCGCTGGACTTTGGTTAATCTGGAGCTGTTTGGACCTGGCTCCCGCTGCGCTTCGTAAGTAATTACTTGGATCTCGATACACGGTTTTAATGCCAAGGCCGTGTTGATCCTTATCTCCTGCAGACAGGGCCATAGACCGGCGTCACCCTTGTTGAAGGCTGACTACTTAAATCAAACTTCCAGACTTTAAACTGTTTCTGTTCTCCCTTTGGTTGCGGCTCCTGGATGCTCAGCGGCGCAGGCAGCTGCATTTCAGCATCTCCTGCGATGGTGGGTTGCTGCAGAAATAACACCCAAAACCCAGGGAAAAGAAAAGATAGCAAATTAGAGTTGTTATAAGTTTAGTTCTGAGGATGCAGTGTTGCTCTCTTTCTCTGAAATTCTCAGATACTTTTCAATATCTTATCTTTTGATGGAATGATTTAGGATACAGTTGATACGCCATGTTGACAGAATCATCATTACCCATAACTTAACGTTCTTTCAAGCAGCCATATTAACTTCTAGTTAAGTTTGCTTACTTGCATCTCCAGTCAGGAGAAATCAAGGCAATGATAAGCTCATATCCTAAATCACACGCATCAGAGTCCAGTTTCCCTGTTTCATGGAGAATTTGAATGCGATGTGACCTACCAACGGGGGGACAGTGTCCGTGCGTTGCAGTCGGAATTGTCCTAGTTTGTGTTCAAGGGTGAAGTTTCGCAGGATTCAGATGTGTTCTGCATAGCCAGAATACTGAGTGTGCTTCGGATTTAAAAAAACAGAAGGAATAAAAGGTCATCCTGCCTTATATGTAGTAGTCATGAGCTCTTAATTGATTAATCCTATCTGAGTATTAATGCGATCAATATGTAGTCACCTAATTTAGGTGACCCCCGTGGGTTCCCCAGCCAGGTGAAGACAAGAGTGGAAAGCCCCACGCTCTGCACTTGACTATGTAGGAAGCCTTGGGAGATGGGCAGTCTAATTTAGGCGTAAAGGACAAATGCTCCCACATTAACGATGTTTATATATTTTTAGCATAGGTACGTGAATTTGATGAAAATTGAGCGCTAATAAGAAAAGATCACCCACGGGATCCTGTACATCGTGCCAACGGCTGAAGCAAAGAGAGCAGCTGGCAACTGGGGCTGTCAAGCAAATTAGCATCTCCTTGCTAAGATTTTGTGTTCCCTCTAGCGTACTTGGAGTATAGTCCCAGCTGGTGGTTGATCAGTATTATCTGACAAATTCAGCTCCTAGCAGGATGATGAAGCATTTCCAATGTCAGACACAAGTTTGAGGAGCAGTTGAACTTTTCTCCTGTTGAAAATAGGTAACAGTAAATTGGCCTGTGACTACTTGATGGTGTCATCTTCTGGCCTTGTCTGCTCTTGAAATACCGGCCGGCTTTCCATCCTCGGCGTCTTGGGTGGCGAGGCACCTTCCTCTCCTTCACTTCACACCGAGGTGCCCTTTGTGGCAAATTGGTTTGACTTCCATCTATATAAAGCTTAACTGCCCAAATTTCATAGATAAAAAATGCAAAGGAGTAAAATATCTTATTAATATTCATTTTATTGTAACATTAAAATCCTTCCCTTTGAATCCTTTCCATTAGGCTGACAGCCGGTACTAGGAGTGGCTGGCTGGTACCGGACTGCAGGAATTCCCTGCCTGGTAATAACTTACAGAAATATTGCTAAATGCATATTGGTAACTTTTTTTTTCTCCCCAATTATGTGGGGAGGAAAATATGTGTTTACCCGGACTTCAGCAAAGCCTTTGATAGAGTCTCCCACAGCATTCTCCTAGAGAAGCTGGCGGCTCATGGCTTGGACAAGCATATTCTTCGCTGGGTAAAAAAATCAGGCTGGATGGCTGAGCCCAGAGGGTTGTGGTGAATGGAGTTAAATCCAGTTGGCAGTGGTAACAAGTGGTGTCCCCCAGGGCGCAGTTCTGGGGCCAGTTCTGTTTAACATCTTTATCAATGACCTGGATGAGGGGATCGAGGGCACCCTCAGTCACTTTGCAGGTGACACCAAACTGGGTGGGAGTGTGGATCTGCTGGAGGGGATTTCTGGTTACATGTACTGCAAAACAAATTCTCAGCAAGGAAAAGCAGATGAAAGAGATCTCAGCTGACTGCCTCATTTTTATAACTGTATAAAACCTGTTATTTGCACACCTAGAAAATGAATAGAGAACAGCATGGTGGTGAGTGATGGACATGCATAACTTCAGATGAGGAGAGTGTCTCGGAGGAAAATCTTCCCATAAAGAACTCCCAGACAGTTATTTGCTTTATGCCGGTGGCTTCTCACAGATCCACCCTGCAGATATTCACGAGATATGTGGAGGGATTGTTTTATTCTAGCAGGTGAAAGATCAGATAAAGACGGGCCTGGAATAATCAACGTGTGTATACAGTAAAGTAATTATTAGCTACGTTCCTGCAGTAAATTCCTTGCTAGAAATATGTTCAGCTCAGGAAGACATCCCCTCCCAGAGACTGGTAGAAGTGCTGTAAATCAGTCTTTGCAGCAAAGAAAACGTTCTCTTAGGCGGCATAACCAACCAGTACCTGGGCTGCTTGTGCTGCCACGCAAGGAAGGGGCTGCCCAGGGAAGGGGTCGAGTCCCCAGCCCTGGGGGGATTTAACAGCCGGGCAGCCGAGGTGCTGAGGGCCAGGGTTTGGGGGTGGGATGGCAGGGGTAGGGGAACGGTTGGGCCTGGTGATCTGAAAGGGCTTTTCCACCCTAAATGATTCTATGATTTTCTTCTTAAGCAGAAATCTGAGCGTCCAGCTTTTAATCAGTTTAATCTGTGGGATGTACGGCTTCCAGTCCCATAGGATGGTGTTTGCAAGAAGGGCTGCAGATTATTTAGCTCCCATTTCTATGAACAAACCTTAACGCCACGCCTGTACTTGGATTATTCGGTGAAGTCTGGAGGTCTTGTTCCGATGCTTCTGCTGTGCGTTTCTCGGTGCAAATCTTTTCAGAATTGTAAATGGGAGCTAGCAAACGAAACAGAACAGAGAAGAACTAAGGTATAGCACCTTTTTGGAAACCAGCCTTTGGAAGAGAGAATTAGACAGCAGTTTTGAAAATATTTACATTTCCAGATTCACTCACCCATGCACGCTCTTTCCCATTTTCTGAAGCAAGCAGAAGGAAATCGCTCTTTTTCATTACCTTGGTTTCTTGCCCTTCAGCTATTATGTGAATTGAAAGTTGGGGGGGGGGGAAGGTCTTGTCTTGATGTTAAGTAACCTTGCAGACTTTAATTTGAAACAAACAAAGCATTTAAAGCAGTTCTTCTCCGGGGGATTGTACTGAGTGCTACTAAATTGCTGAATATTTAATAGCTAAACATGTTCCAGACCCTGAGGTCTGTCCCCCAAATGATAAGCCTTTTTATTAAGTGAACTTTAATTGCTTAATAATTGGGTCTTCTGTAAGGAAAGATGGGGAGCCTGATAGGCTGCCAACCAGAGCGCGCGTGGTAAATCGGAGCTGGGTACCGCTTCCAATTAAGTTTCCGAAGGAGGTTTGGGTGTAATGCAGGGAGGTGCATCTGCCACCCCTTGGCTACAGCGCGAAGCGTCACCGAGGCTCTGCAATGTTCAATTCCAGAGTCTGTGACTTTCCCGGAATGTATTTGCTGGTCCGTTCCCTTGAGCCAGCTCCCAACAATCTGAACATCTGTGTAGCTTCAAAACCTGTCTCTAAAATAAACCAGGAGAGCTGTTAAAGACCCAGTAATAGTTCTAAGATCTCTTATAATATGGTCCTGCAGAGAGGTGAACAAGTTTTGAACCCATGCACCAGTGCAGGCTGGGGCCTGACCTGCTGGGAAGCAGCTCTGCCAAGAGGGACCTGGGAGTCCTGGGAGACGACAAGCTGACCATGAGCCAGCAGTGTGCCCTTGGTGCCAAGAAGGCCAATGGCATCCTGGGGTGCATCAAGAGGAATGTGGCCAGCAGGGCGAGGGAGGTTCTCCTCCCCCTCTACTCTGCCCTGGTGAGACCCCACCTGGAGCTCTGGGTCCAGTTCTGGGCTCCCCAGTTCAAGAAAGATGAGGACTCCTCGAGAGAGTCCAGAGGAGGGCAACAAGGATGATGAGGGGACTGGAGCATCTCCCCTAGGAGGAAAGGCTGAGGGAGCTGGGCTTGTTCAGCCCGGAGAAGAGAAGGCTGAGAGGGGATCTCATCAACATGTACAAATATCTCAAGGGTGGGGGTCACGAGGACGGAGCCAAACTCTTCTCAGTGGTGCCCAGCGCCAGGACAAGGGGCCATGGGCACAACCTGAAGCAGAAGAGGTTCCAGTTGAACGGGAGGAAGAACTTTTTGACTGTGAGGGTGCCCGAGCCCTGGCCCAGGCTGCCCAGGGGGGCTGTGGAGGCTCCTTCTCTGGAGATCTTCAACCCCCGCCTGGACGCTGTCCTGTGCCCCCTGCTCTGGGTGAGCCTGCTTGGGCAGGGGGGTAGCACTGGGTGAGCTCCCGAGGGCCCTGCCAACCCCTGCCAGCCTGGGATTCTGTGATAACCATGGAAAAAGGTGGTTAGTGTCTTTTGACTGGGACACAACAGAAGGGGTTTTTTTCAATGTCTTGATCTGGTATGCATACGTTTTATTAGGGGTTTTTTTAAGCTTTAAAAGAAAAAGAGGTGGCATACCTGGAGAAAGGGAGATGGTGCAGAGACAGGGCAAAGCATGAGCTGGGATGGGCTGCTATGGAAGAAAAAGTCCCTCCATGGGAATTGTTTTAGTCCTGGTTTTTACAGTAAATTGTTAAATTTTGCTGTCTATCCTCCTGGAGGAGTCTACAGTTTTCAACAGCTTTCCATCACTGTTCACACCGTGTTTATCTTCAATTTTTTTGTTAATCAAAGTGTTGAATGCTTCTATTTTTCAAGCCTGCACCAGCGTTGCTGGGGGTGAAAAGCTGTTACTTATGCATCTGTGCCAATAGCTTGGCTGGAAAGTAGCATCCTCGCTGTAACGGGAACGCGTGCGAGGGCTCGTTGGGAGTGATTGCCGTTTCTTCATGCGCTTTCTTCATAGGGCAATTGGGAAATGCTGCTGCCCACGGAACCGTACGTTCACGTAGGCTCTCTTTTTCTCCTGGAGATGCCATTAGGAAGCCTTTGCTAATCCGGTTTGCCTCTTGCTAAAGGATTTCCCTGCTTCAACTCATGGGAGCGCTTCATCTGGGCTGCAAGATCTCATCCTTTAGATGTTCTGGGAGATGGGAGTGATGTGGTGGGAGGAGGAGAGCTGAGAGAAGAGATGGGTGGCCAAAATCACACCAGAAAATCGGTGTTTGAACTAGGAAATCAACTCGGGGCTCCCACTCCCATTCCTTTTTTGGTACATGATGATCATTTCCCAGTATATTGCTTTTGCTGAACGTTTCAGCAGCATTTTAACGTCTGGGAAGTTGGGGTCTTTATTCTTTGCTTCTTCAGCTTCTTAATAGCCTCTACCAACAGCTCCTTTTTGAAAGCCTTCTCCTGGCTGACATCATCTAAAAGTTGCTTGTTTCCGATATACTTTTGAGTTGCTTTTAGTGTTGTCTTTGAAGTTTTTCGCTCTGTCAAACACTTGGTGCCTGTTCACACGCACTTCTGAGTGATGGCCTTTAGTGCTATGGCCTCAAGTCGTCCTTGCAGGCAGGCGAGTGTGCCCGGCCGGGCTGGGGGCTACTGGTCAGATCATTCTAGGGACTGGTCAGGGCTAGAGCCAGAGCGGGTCCCCAAAATACGTCCACGCCACCTCTAGCACATCCCTGATCCATGCAGTTGCTTCAGCCTATCTTCTTGATTTGTCCTTCTCATACTTGGCCGGAATGAGGGCTAATTTTTTTTTCCCCCTTTTGTTTTCCTTCTTTGCAAGGTTATCTGTACTCTTTGTAAAGCAGCGATGCTTCCAGATAATGAAGTCCACGATCTTGACATCGTCTTTCGCTTGCACTTTGTGTCTTGCAGACCCCGTCCTGTTTTCGCTGACTTTTTCTTCCGTAGCAGATGAAGGACGTGGTCCTCGTGTTTTGCACCGAGGGAGGCTGGGGCGTGTGGGGCTGTGCAATTAAAGCTCCCAGCTCTGCCCTTCTGCTCTTACAAGTCAGCAACATTTCGTGGAAAACCAGACATGGGCCATTCCTCAGTTGAATTATTTGATTGTGTGACCCAAGTAACTTATTTAGCAGAGGGGTTTTTTGGAGGATTTTTCCTTTTATTTGGGGGGGAAGGAGAAATACAGCAAGATACGACGGAAACATTTTCCTGGGCTTACCTGGGTTTCGTTGTGCTTTCCTTTGAATGCCGGCCTGTTCGGAACGGTTTGTGTTGCACGGTAGCGTATTGGTACTTTGTTAAATTTGTTCCTGAGTGGGTTTGTAAGTAAGAGGTGCAATTTTTTTACTCTTTGTGTTGCTAACACATCTTTTCTTTGCTGTTAATGAGTGCAATTTAGAACGGAAAGTGTTAGTCACCCCACCATTATAGCAATCTCCAAGCAGCTTTCAGAATCTCACACTATTTATTTATTTATTTTTTAGTCTGGACTGTTTTTAACAAAATCCAAATCGGCATGGAAGCAGCGTGCAAATTCTGTTTTCAGCAGCTATATAATTGCTTTTTTTTTTTTCTTTTTTGCTTGTGTTTGCAGGACCACTGAGGTTTCTTTCCCAGACAGAATCTGTCACGGCTTTCGCAGGAGACACCATTCTGCTGAAGTGTGAAGTTGTTGGGGAGCCCATGCCTGTGGTGCACTGGCAGCGAAACCAGGAGGACTTGTTCCCGAGCCCGGCCGACGCACGGGTCGCCGTCCTACCTTCCGGAGCTTTACAGATCAGCAGGGTTCAGCACGGGGACAGCGGGATCTACAGATGCCTGGCGAAAAACCCAGCTAGTTCGAGAACTGGAAACGATGCAGAAGTCAGAGTTCTGGCAGGTAAGAACGGGACCCTTCTACCCTACCATTCTGTCTTGTCTGGTCACATCCTTTGGTTCTCTGGAAGAGCAGTCGCTCCTTCTGGGGCAGCCAGGCTGTTTTA
>NW_009259496.1:2166480-2167720 GCF_000687185.1 Egretta garzetta | reverse complement strand
TTCCAGTTGCTTCTACAAGTTTCCAACTTGTTCTTCAGATGGAAGAGCCTGGAGACCTTTAGAAGCAGTTGGATGGAAAGGTTAGGAGGTAACACCTTAGGAAAATATTTATGCTGCCTAACTTCAAGTACCAAACTTAGATATGCATGAAGCTGGCCTCTTTTACGTGGTCGATGGAGAAAGACGAGTACTTTGCATCTCAGTGTTGGTGGAATTATTTTCCTGGAGCACTCTCTGGAAGAGCTCCTCTCACTCCATTGACTGGAAAGGCAATCCGTTGGGACTAGCTACTGAATTTCCCTACTCAGTTAGGTTGCTTAGATACTTCGGTGCCTGATGTGATCTGCCAAGATGCCCAGACCGCAGTTTGGGATCTGACACAGTTTCAGTGTGACAGGTAATGTTCTGCTCTCTGTCTTAATAACGTCGTCAGCTAAACAGAGGGTTCCCACTGCAGTTTAGGATCAAGATCTGAGCACTGAAAGAGTGGTTTGAAAAAGGTCCTTCCTGCCTGCAAAATCTCCTTCCCCTCTGCTTCTACACGCTAACACGTAACCATTAATTAAATGGCACAGGGATGATGTATTTTTAGAATTTTTTTTTAATATGCATTTTCTAGACGAAAGTTGCTGGGTTTTGTGATTTCTCCCTAAGTGAGAAGTAACTGCGCAGGATTCTCAGACTTCTGAGATGGTCCAAATGCTGTAGCCATCGGGAAGGCCAGGATCAGTCCTAGGGAAGCAGCCGTATACTAACAACATGTGAAGCTTCATCCTGAAACTGAGTTTGTCCTCACTTCTAGGAGGGGTTTATAATAGCTCTGGGGTTTATTGCAGTGCAATTTGGGGGATGAGCGTTTCTTCCGTGGTTGCGATTTGGACACCAAAAGAAGCAAACCAACCCCCCCCCAAACCTAGGCTTACAAACCAAAGCCCGTGTCCTTGTTTTCTGCTACGGTGTAGTAGGTATTGATCCTTTTTGGAGCTGCAAAGCAAAACAACAGCCAGAGCAGCTGGGGAAGGAAGACCCCATCACTTCGAGTTACCTGCAGGTTTTGCCCTGTCCTGTTGGCGACCAGAGTTTGCGCCCGATCTCTGTCACGTGGACCTGTTCCACGTTTGTTTGCTTTCTTTAATGGGCTGCCCCAGGGGGGATGTTCTTGGGGCTTCCAAGCTCACAGCGAGCCTTAGAGCCCTGACCCATTCCTTCTGCATCGGCAGCACCCAGGGGGTTCTCCAGC
>NW_009259496.1:2161359-2165025 GCF_000687185.1 Egretta garzetta | reverse complement strand
CTTTCCAGTTGCTTCTACAAGTTTCCAACTTGTTCTTCAGATGGAAGAGCCTGGAGACCTTTAGAAGCAGTTGGATGGAAAGGTTAGGAGGTAACACCTTAGGAAAATATTTATGCTGCCTAACTTCAAGTACCAAACTTAGATATGCATGAAGCTGGCCTCTTTTACGTGGTCGATGGAGAAAGACGAGTACTTTGCATCTCAGTGTTGGTGGAATTATTTTCCCGGAGCACTCTCTGGAAGAGCTCCTCTCACTCCATTGACTGGAAAGGCAATCCGTTGGGACTAGCTACTGAATTTCCCTACTCAGTTAGGTTGCTTAGATACTTCGGTGCCTGATGTGATCTGCCAAGATGCCCAGACCGCAGTTTGGGATCTGACACAGTTTCAGTGTGACAGGTAATGTTCCTAAATTCATGGCCAAGTGAGCATCTTGCTCTCTGTCTTAATAACTTCGTCAGCTAAACAGATGGTTACCACTGCAGTTTAGGATCAAGATCTGAGCACTGAAAGAGTGGTTTGAAAAAGGTCCTTCCTGCCTGCAAAATCTCCTTCCCCTCTGCTTCTACACGCTAACACGTAACCATTAATTAAATGGCACAGGGATGATGTATTTTTAGAATTTTTTTTTAATATGCATTTTCTAGACGAAAGTTGCTGGGTTTTGTGATTTCTCCCTAAGTGAGAAGTAACTGCGCAGGATTCTCAGACTTCTGAGATGGTCCAAATGCTGTAGCCATCGGGAAGGCCAGGATCAGTCCTAGGGAAGCAGCCGTATACTAACAACATGTGAAGCTTCATCCTGAAACTGAGTTTGTCCTCACTTCTAGGAGGGGTTTATAATAGCTCTGGGGTTTATTGCAGTGCAATTTGGGGGATGAGCGTTTCTTCCGTGGTTGCGATTTGGACACCAAAAGAAGCAAACCAACCCCCCCCCAAACCTAGGCTTACAAACCAAAGCCCGTGTCCTTGTTTTCTGCTACGGTGTAGTAGGTATTGATCCTTTTTGGAGCTGCAAAGCAAAACAACAGCCAGAGCAGCTGGGGAAGGAAGACCCCATCACTTCGAGTTACCTGCAGGTTTTGCCCTGTCCTGTTGGCGACCAGAGTTTGCGCCCGATCTCTGTCACGTGGACCTGTTCCACGTTTGTTTGCTTTCTTTAACGGGCTGCCCCAGGGGGGATGTTCTCGGGGCTTCCAAGCTCACAGCGAGCCTTAGAGCCCTGACCCATTCCTTCTGCATCGGCAGCACCGAGGCGTTCCTGCCTCCACCGTTATTTAACGGCAATTTCACATCCATGGGGAAATACTTTTTTTTTTCAGATGTCTTAATTAAAATTAAGAAAATCATAAACCTGGGTTTTGTAGACAGAGCTGAAAGTATTCTCTCTGCCTCCTCAGCTTCTCTGAGTGTTGTTAATTTTCCATGCTTTCTACGTTTCGGATTTATGGATGGATTGATGTTTATTCCTTTTCCCAGTTTTGGTCGTTTACATCCTTGGTAAATGGCCTCTCTCAGGTTGTCTCTAGGAGAGGGGGGAATTAATTTATCTCTTCCCTGCATGTTAAAATTTTATTTCGGGGAAACACTGGAGCAAATAATGAGGAAAAGATATAACAAGGATCTAGTGGAGTCCGTCAGACTTTGGCTTAGGGCAAGCAGCACAAGGTCTCATGTCAGGATAATGTGAGCAGACAGCGGCTCTTATAAGAAATGAGTGGCGCTCCTGAAACAAAAATGCAGATCTTATTGAGCCTCTTGGGAATTTTGTTCTCATGTGCACGCTTTGATGGTTCAGAGCTATCTGATACTTGGCTGCTAATTCTGCTGCTCCTGTTTCCACTTTTTGGTAGAAATCTGTCTTCAGCTGCAGCTCTCCTCTTCTGTAATTAGTGAAGGCAGAAAACTCTTGTTGGCCTTTTTTTCCCTGGTTAGTGGGGAGGGGGGAAAAAAAAAAGTCTTAAATCTTATTCAAAGGAATAGGCAACAAAACAACAACAAAAAAGCGTAGGTGCTAGATCATAATTCTGTATTTTTAAAATGCTGCTGCTTCCACAGGTAGTGTGATTTGTTTGAACCCCCAGCGTATCTGTCAGGTTTTGTGGCGAAACGGTCCGCGATCCTGGAAAATAATTTCTGATCTTCTCTACAGCCTCCAAACAGAAAGCAAGAAAAAAGAATGAGGGATAAACATCTTCAGTCATTTAGTTTCTTTAGTCGAAGTGCCTGTGGCTTAAACATTATTTGATGTTATGGTGGGGCTGGAGATATCTCCCATCTCCTCTTGATAGAAAAATTCATCATCTGACATGATACAGGTTAGAAAAATAAAATATTTGGATGAAGGAATTGCTGGTTTCCTGAGCAAAAAATGAAATTTCATCCGACCAGACCCAAACCTGTAGTTTAAGTCGCCATATAAGCGAAGGAATAGTTGAGCCTTCACCCTCCGGTACCAAAGAGAAGTGGTTTGTAGGCACACGAATGCGTCTGGCGGGGGGGCAGAGCACTGAGTGGGAAGTTTTTGCTTTGATAACTAAAAGACTCTTTACAGGTGACCATTTGCAAGCGTGTTTCCTACGTGCCGTTTGGTTCTGCCTGGGGCAGGGGCTGAAGCTCCCCCCCAGCACATCAATAACCATACTTTTATAAACAGCTCCAGCTTTGCGAAATCCTCCCTCGGAAACCGTGTGCCTGGAGAAGGACAGGGGCCATATGAGAAGAGATTTTGAAGAGCTTGTATAGAAAAACCCAACAAACCTGAGCAAAACTCTTGAGGAGTTTTTAATGTGCCAGGTTTTGTCGACTGCTCTTCAATTTAAGAGTAGCCATTGCCGCTTTTTGCAGAAAGCTCATTTCCAATGCGCATTTTTTTTTCACCTTTCTAATTGAAGTGCTGCTCTTCTCTCTGGGGTCCAGAAACTTAAATCCCAGGTGGCAAGTTTCAGCAAATACTGAAGGCATGAGGAAATACATATTCGGATAATAACACGCACTCACCTAATTAATTTAGAGGTACAAACCAGTACAACGGAATTAATTCTGAGCTGAATTCATGGGTTCTATAAATTACTAAGTTTCTTTAGGAGGGCTGTACACTTCAGAAATCCAGATGACATTTTAACAGCAAAAGTTGAGTAGTTCAGTACCTGAAAGCTATTAATTCTCTGTTTATAAATAATAATCCTGCATTTATCATTAGCCATTGAAGTAATCTGCTCCCATGGTATTGTCTGTTGTGGAGGTTCCTTCTGGCTCTCGGAGCTTGGCTGCGGAGCTGCAGTGGAAGATAACGGTAGCAATATCGTGTAATTCCGTCGTATTTCACGCGAATGGAGTTTGCTTGCTGCTGTGTGATTCGGCTCCTTCCTTGCCGTCGCGCTTCCGAGGCGAGAAGCAGAAAGGCGGCGGATCCCACGAGAAGGAATTGGGAAGAAGAGGTTGGTGGTCACGTCTAAGTAACCACACGCAACAGAAGTTGCCTCGCAAGCTCAGGCTTGCTTTGCTGATAAGTGACTCTGCTTTTTAGAAGAGCAATTGCAATGTTAGAAAACAAATTGGCGTAACAGCTGAATATGAGCCAGCAGGGTGCCCAGGTGGCCAACAGGGCCAGCAGCATCCTGGCTTGTCTCAGGAGTGGTGTGGCCAGCAGGAGCAGGGCAGGGA
>NW_009259496.1:2157569-2160986 GCF_000687185.1 Egretta garzetta | reverse complement strand
CAGGGTTTGGGGGTGGGATGGCAGGGGTAGGGGAACGGTTGGGCTGGGGGAGCTGAAAGGGCTTTTCCAGCCTAACCAATTCTATGATGGCACTGGCAGGGTTTTGCAGTTACAGCTGTCTGAGCTTGATTTTGAGTGGTCATGTAAATAGAGGAAGCGTTTTGTCTCCCATACATTTATCAAATCAGATGCCCTCAGACAAACGGGGTGGAATACGCTAAATTATGTTGTTCCGTATGACTTGGTTTAATATGAGCTTTATAGTTAAATTTGGTGTTGAGGAAGGTCTGGTGAAGCTCATGCATGCGATCTTTGAAGCTCAGCCATCTGTTACTCCCACAACATGCTGAGCTTGGATCAGGTGCGGAGGTAACTTAAAGATGTCTTCTCATCCCTAATAGCCTGGGAGGATCCCTGTGTTGATGGAGGTTCCCTACAGGCAGTAATTTTTGAAGGCAGCTCTTTACCTTATTCTTAACCACACACCTAGTGCTTACCAGTGTTTATTCTTAGATAAAGCCAGATTTCTAACAGATGTGGCTCATTTAGATACTGAACTTGTGTTTTTTTCTTTTTTTTTTTTATTGATAAATCTAAACCAATTTCATGTTTGTTCTCCAGTGCCTGTTTTCTGCAGGGCTGCCTTGCCTGATTTCTGATTCATACATATAAAAAAACAAGGAAATGGCAAAACCCAAACAAAAACCCTAGAAGAAGCGTTGCGTGTAGATGGTGTGGGTGTAGATGGTGTGGGTGTAGATGGGGTGGGTGTGGATGGGGTGGGTGTGGGTGGGGGGGGGGGTGTGGGTGTAGATGGTGTGGGTGTAGATGGTGTGGGTGTAGATGGTGTGGGTGTAGATGGTGTGGGTGTAGATGGTGTGGGTGTAGATGGTGTGGGTGTAGATGGTGTGGGTGTAGATGGTGTGGGTGTAGATGGTGAAATTGCGGGGGCGATGCATGAGCCCAGAGTTGGGTCCCTTGCAGAGAGGGATCCAGCTGAACTCGTCGGTACCACGCGTATTTTGGCGCTTGTTTGCCGGTAGGGTGACGCACGCCAGCGCGCGCGGCGCTGAGGATGCTTTAGGAAGGGATTTCCGTTCCGCCGACACCAGCTGAAGATGGGTTTGAGGCAGTAGCTGAGGGAGCAAATGTTGATAAATTAATATTAGTTCAAAAAAAACCCCCAAACCTATAGAGTTTATGGTACGTAGCCTCCCTTTTGGTAAACACACGGGGAATTTTGTGCTTTATCCAGAAGGTCTTTATAGACTGCTGTTCATGTGTGCTGCAAGCACTTACTTGGGGGACAAGGCTCTTTAATTGGCAATTTTTTTAAGAAATAGGTGGAAAAACTTACGACCGGAAATCTGCAGCTCTATTCTTGCAAGGAGAAAAAAAGTTAAACACTTAAAATCATGTTTTATTTTTGTACTGAATTTTCTATCGATTGCATTTAAATCGTGGTGGGATTTTTCGTGGCTGCTCCTCCTGCCTTTCAAAGTGAACAACAAAAGGATCAAAAGCCTTGTCCTGAGCGGCGCACCCGGCATCACTTGTGCTGCTCAATTGGTGTAATTTCTATTAAAGGTTTCATTTGTTACCTCCTTAGGAGAGAACCGTTTGGATGGGGTATGCCCTGTCACGGAATATGCTATGTTACTTAGCAATAATGTAATTATTCTGATTTTTAAAAAAAAAAAAAAAATTGAGGGAGGGGACTCTGCCCCTCTGCTCTGCTCTGGGGAGACCTCCCCTGGAGCCCTGCGTCCAGCTCTGGAGCCCTCAGCACCAGGAGGACATGGACCTGTTGGAGCGGGGCCAGAGGAGGGCTACTAAAATGCTGGTTTAGACTGGGTCTAAGGAATAAATTCTTTGCAGTGAGGGTGGTGAAGCCCTGGCAGGGGTTGCCCCGAGAGGGGGTGGAGGCCCCATCCCTGGGAACATTCCAGGCCAGGTTGGCCGGGGCTGTGAGCAACCTGATGTGGTTCAAGGTGTCCCTGCTCCTGCAGGGGGGTTGGGCTGGGTGATCTCTGGGGGTCCCTTCCCACCCAAACCATTCTGTGATTCTGTGATTATTTTGGATGAACTGGAGGGGGGGAAATATTTTCTGGTTTGGTAAATATATCATCCTAAGGTGTCATCTGTTAAAGTCAACGTGGAAAACAAGGCAGCAGCGTGAGAGCATTCACACGTGCTGTCATCTTGCCATGGGTATCCTTACAAGGTAAATTCCTAGTTACAAAAAAAAAAAAAAAAATCCATGTAATAAATTCCAGTATCTGGGTTATCCCTGCTTCCAGCTGCCCAAAGGAACAGCATTGTGGAGGTTGCTTTATAAGCTGGCTGCGTTTTGACCTTTAACAAAAAAAAAGGTTAAATGTAAAATGCTTATTAATAATCCTGGGGAATGAGCTATTTTGCGTGTCTCTCGGATAAATCTGATCAGCATTTAAGTAATCTCTTACATAATACCCAGAAACACCAGTTTCCCCTGTTACAGCAGTTTGCCTGCTTGGAAATAAAGATGAGCAGGCAGGTGGAGACGTATGTCCCGTCCGTGTGTCCCTGTAGCGAGGAGCTGATCTCCAGATCAATGCAATCGTAAGACCAATAATATCAACTAAAGAGCTGTTTGCTCAGCGCCTCCCTGGCCGCTCGCCAGGTACGTGGCTTTATTGATGAAATTCCGCGTAGAGGCTTCGGTGATTTCCTCTACCCGGGATTGGGTTTAGTATTTCCATTTTGAAGCAGGGATTGAGTTCAGCACGTAGGGCCGTACGGACGTTATGTAATGTATTTCTGACTGTATTTGAAAGCACAAGTTGTTATTGGAAGGTTCCTGGTATCTGAGTAACCTTGTGAGATGGAGCTGGCTTGAGGATGCTGATGCTGGTGGCTAGAGGACCGTAGGGCGGCGTGCAAATTTGGCTATACAGCGGAAACCAAGGTAGTTCCCTTGGAAATCATTACTGGTTCTGCTCTCAAAGCGCAGCCCCCGCAGGATCCCAAACAAAAGGGAATTCCGTAGTGTTGGAACAGCCTTTGCCTTCCAGCTTTCAGATGTGTTGTATACCAAATAAGTTGAAGTTGCACCAGGGCAGGGTTAGGTTGGCCATTGTATGGCCAACACATACAAATATCTTAAGGGCGGAAGTCACGAGGATGGAAGCAGTCTGTTTGCAGTGGTGTCCAGCGACAGGACTGGGGCAATGGGTGCAAACTGAAACATAAGAGGTTTCAGTTGAATATGAGGAAAAACTTCTTTACTCTAAGGGTGACAGAGCCCTGGCCCAGGCTGCCCAGGGAGGTTGTGGAGTCTCCTTCTCTGGAGATATTCAAAGCCCGCCTGGACGAAGTCCTGTGTAGAATGCTCTAGGAGAGCCTGCTTTAGCAGGGGGGTTGGACTAGATGATCTCC
>NW_009259496.1:2142965-2157491 GCF_000687185.1 Egretta garzetta | reverse complement strand
CCCAGGGAAGGGGTCGAGTCCCCACCCCTGGGGGGATTTAACAGCCGGGCAGCCGAGGTGCTGAGGGCCAGGGTTTGGGGGTGGGATGGCAGGGGTAGGGGAACGGTTGGGCTGGGAGAGCTTAAAGGGCTTTTGCAACCTAAACAATTCTGTGATTCTAACATATGAAGAATTAGTAAAGTTCAGGGTACAAATGCTTTTCAGATATAACTGAAACAATATTACTATGAATGGGTGAAAGTGGTAGTACTTGTTTCGATATTTACAAGGCAGGAAAGTGGAAAAAATTGTTTTTTAAAAATATGTGCTTGTATGTATGGCATTGATTATTTAAAGATACTTCTGTATTTAAAAAAAAAAATAAAAATTAGTACTGTCTTGACACGAGTGGCTTAAAAAGCTTGTCCAAAACCTGATGTTTCCAGGTCATTACATCCAGAAAAAAAAAAAAAAGAAAGTAGCTTCTGGAGGAGGTGAGAAATTCTCAGGTCTGTTAATTCTTGACCATAAATTTTGAACACTGAAGTTTCCACTGGTCTGGAAGAAACCAATGTGATGAGTACCTGATGGTCTGTCAGGCTGGCATCTTTGAGAGACAAAATAATAGGATGGGCCACAGAATTAAAACCAGTCCATATCAGCGTATGAAAACAGATGATGTCAGCATAACTGGGGGTGATGACTTCCATCGTTATAGTGGCTTGCTGGGAAGATTTCTTGCATAAGACATTAGAGAAGTTTAAAATCTATGTTTTAGATGACCTCTAAAAGTCCCTTCCAACCCAAAACATGCTATGATTCTAGGAATGTAGCATCCATGTGGCTAGATCAGATCGGTAGCCGTCAAGTCTCCAAATAGAAATGGTTGCTGAGCAGGTGCTTTTATTTTTTTTTTTTTATTTGGAGTCCTCACTAAGAGGCAGGGTTGGTTATATATTCTTGATCCCCTACTCTTTAATATACCATAGAACAATAAAACCACTGTTGAAGGCGTATGCACGTATCACAGAGGTGGTAAATACTGAAGAATGCGGATGACTAAGCAGAACTTTTATCAATGGGGCAGAATTAAAAAAAAAAAAGAATATTTTGATGTGATTGGTCCTATTGGCCATATGATAGGACAGCCTTGGGGCTGGAGGAAATGCTCTCCTGTGAGAAATCTTGGAGGTTCATCTGGAGTAATCGGCAGAATAAGGGTGAAACAGTACTGGGAGAGAGGCTGGTGAGATCCTGGTGAGGATAACGCCAGTGGTGGCTGGGACGTGGTGTGGGAGAGGTGGGACTTCTGTGCTGAGGTCAGTGTGCCGTAGTGTGTCTGACTTGCAGCCCTGTTTTCAGAATCGTTGCAGGAGGTTTGGAGGAGGCTTAGAGAATGGTCATAAAAATTATTTAAAAGATTGTTCCGTTTACCATTTGAAAGCTATGAATCAGTTTGGGGCTGCCACTTGTTCCTAAAAGTTGACTAAGCTCATCTTTGGAAACTTTTTTAAAATTATTTTTAATTTTTCAACTCCAACCAGACTAGGACTAGGAGTAAAACCTCTCTTCTCTCCAGTTATATTCATAGGGCCGCATCAAAAATCTTACATTATGTTCTTCTCTGGATTTAGTTACTACCTGAATCAAACCACTGCTCTTTAATTGCTTGTGTCTTTGCACCTCAAGGCAACCGATGTAGGTCTTTGCACTGATGTAGGCCTAAAATAATATCTGCCAAAGCTCTGCTGCTTGGCTGAAAGGAAGAGCATAAATGTGTTGCTACTTTCTCGCCTCCACTCTCTTCTCCGTTTTCGGGGAAGATGATGATGTAGTCATGGAGCAGTTCCTCATTCTGTTTCAATTTTGCCTCTAAAAATTTAATGGCTAGAGAAAAAGCTTCCTCCTTTTGTCTTGTAAATACAAACTAGCTAAGTCCCTTCTCTACCCCTGCAGTAATAAATTTTATATTATTCTTTTACCTCAGGATCTCAAAGAACAAGTCAAAGGGCTGTAAATATTTTTGTCTTCATTATGGATGAGGAAACCGAGCGTCTTGCAAGAAATCATCATTAAAGCTAGAAATAGGACCCCTGATGTATCGTCTCGTGTTCCAGCAGCGACTTGGCACAGTTTTCCTTGCACTTTAGTTAATGTATTTCGAAGTTACTACAGTAAGAAGGATGTCTTATCGCCCCGATCCGTGTCAGCGCTAATGTTACAAACTTTGTGTCCTTAGTACTTCTGCGCTCCTGGTCCTGTTGCATCCCAGAGCTCTGCTGAGCCGGGCTTGCTTTTTTTTGGGGAGGGGAGGGCAGAAGCAGAAAAATCCTAGCAAGGGGGCTGGGAGGAGGTGGAGGCAAAAAAAAGCAAAATCCCGAAGTAGTCACTGCGTTCTGGTTATACATTTTAATGCGTTCCATATATTGAGAGATCGGTATCATTTTAATGACAGATTCCTCTACCACTGTTCACACATAACCCTTGCGTTCTCGTTGGGATTAAGTGTTCAGCCTCTAGGCATGATGGTGAGATCAGCTTGGGGAATTTTGCTGGCCTTCCGTCACTGTCAGCAGAGAGCAAAATTGGGTTTGATTTGGTATAAATTGTTATCTCTTCTAATCGAATTTAGAAATGTGACTATGAACACTTAGAGATATTCAGTCACATCAGTGTCACATTAAAGGCGTCTCGGTTCTGCAATTTGCAATATAAAAACTGCTGCAATAAAAAAATAAAATTGTACCGGCAAAGTACAATATTATCCAAATACGTTGAGAAAGGTTTTCATGGGTATGACATGATGGGAGCTTGTTGTCAATTGAACAACACTTACAAATGCAGCGTAGCACAAAGTAGCTCAGCACAGTGAGATGCCTACACCAGGATGCAACGCGTTTCTATGAAAGCGTTTCCTTTTTTTTTCTCTATATAGAATATAGGCAAAATACTACAGTAATGTTCTTCTTGAGTGCTGAAGAGCTGTATCTGTATGGCTGAATCCAAGTGAACTCCTTGCAACTTGGTTTTCCTTGGAAGACAGAAATGGCATCGTCTTGGGTTCTACTTGCTTAAGACCAATTTGGTATGAGAGTTAAATGCATCCACAATGCTTATCAGTGCATATTGACAGAAATCTGAGGGGCTGTTGAGAGGACGATCGCTGATTGACTATAAAATACGCTGGTAAAACATGACAGAAGCTATGCCTTTAACATGACGAAACAATAATTCAGGATCTTTCATAGAATCATAGAATGCTTTGGGTTGGAAGGAACCCCCAGAGGTCACCCAGCCCAACCCCCCTGCAGGAGCAGGGACACCTTGAACCACATCAGGTTGCTCACAGCCCCGGCCAACCTGGCCTGGAATGTTCCCAGGGATGGGGCCTCCACCCCCTCTCCGGGCAACCCGACCCAATGTTTTCCTTCTGCAGAATATCTATGTATGTCCTTAGCTCCATCACAAACTGTCTCAATTACTCCATTAACCATCTATAAAAAGGAGATAAAAGGACTTATCCTAATAAGGCTTTGTGAAGGTATATATGTCATCTATATATATTTGTTAACGGTTGGACTTGATGATCTTAAAGGTCTTTTCCAACCTAAACAATTCTATGATTCTGCATTTTTTTTTTTTGCAAATAGTGTGGTATTCTCAAATATCAGTCTAATGGGGAGTATAGAAATCACATACCCATCTGCAAATCCGATTTGCGTTTTTGAATTTCAACTATGTGTCATTGATTTAATGAGCATGGAAAATATGTGTATAGCTGCACCTCATTACTGCACATTGTGTGCTCCAGAAAAACGCTAAATACGAAGCGAGAGGTTTTTGTGTTGTTTGGGGAAAATAGGTTCTTACAGCTCACCGCTTTATAATTGGTTTTAGGTATATCTGTTCATTCTTAAACATTAATATGTAAAATAAAATCAAGAGATGCCAGCAATGTGCTAGGTGCTCTGCAGGCTGGGAGGTCCGTGTAGCCCTTGCTTCCAGCCTAGGTGCTGGTCCAGCATCGGGCTCTGAGCGTGAGTGTTGGATGGGGGTCTACCTGCCTATAGGTGGGAGCAGCTTGGTCCCAATTGAGCAGTTGGCTTCACAGAATCTCAGCATGGCCAGGGCTGGAAGGGAATCCTGGAGCTCACCCAGTGCCACCCCCCTGCCCAAGCAGGCTCACCCAGAGCAGGGGGCACAGGACAGCGTCCAGGCGGGGGTTGAAGATCTCCAAAGAAGGAGACTCCACAGCCCCCCTGGGCAGCCTGGGCCAGGGCTCGGGCACCCTCCAAGTCAATGAGATCCCCTCTCAGTCTTCTCTTCTCCAGGCTAAACAAGCCCAGCTCCCTCAGCCTTTCCTCGTAGGGGAGATGCTCCAGTCCCCTCATCATCTTTGTAGCCCTTCTTTGGACTCTCTCTAGGAGTTCCTCATCCTTCTTGAACTGGGGAGCCCAGAACTGGACACAGCACTCCAGATGAGGTCTCACCGGGGCAGAGTAGAGGGGGAGGAGAACCTCCCTCGCCCTGCTGGCCATGGTCCTCTTAATGCACCATAAAAAGCTATTGCTGAAAAAGACCAAGAGTTGTTCGGTCCTGTCCCCATAGATGGGGGCATCACAATGCTGAGCTCAGACATTTTGGTGTTGAAGAGATTAAATCATGGCTGAAATGAAGTCGGTGCCTCTGACGGAGCCAGGGCTTCATGCAAAGTATTTCCCATCTGCCAAAGCTAGTCCAGAGTTGGTTGATTACGTTGGCTTGATTATGGTGTACCAGTACCTTGTCAGGGAGAATGCGCTGAGTGCTCCTTAATCAAGTGGAGAAGGGAATAACAAGACCTTGGATATCGCTATAATCAAGGCTGGGTGCCTGCCTGAAGAATGCACTTTATTCAAACACGCTTTTGCACTCGGGATGGGTGTGATTCTGTGGCCTGTCTTGCACAAGAAACAAGATGCAATGGCTCTTTAGTTTTAAAATCTCCCACTCATTTTTCCTTCTTCTCTCATGTAAAAATCTAATTTGATGGCCTGATTTTTTTTTTATGCTTCTCAGCTGGAAATAACTGATTGCACTGGGGCAACAGTGAGGAGCTTTCTCAGACAAGTCTGAACCAGCTTCTGAAATTGCTGCCTGTGCACTAGACAGGTACCGCTGCCTTAAGCTCCCCAAAAGGCCTGATTTCCATGCAAGATCTGTTGGGTCACCGATATTTGTTTTATTTTTCCCCTCCACCAAGCATAAGTCAGTTGGACTTGATGATCGTAAAGGTCTTTTCCAACCTAGACGATTCTATGATTCTATGAAACTGTAGCACCTTCAGTATACCACTCTCCTGTAGAGTTCTCCAGTCTGTGGTCCCATAGACTTCTTGGTCAATGAATTCTTTTAACATCCACCACCATTCCCTTCTTCAAGTAGGATCTCTGCTCTGAGAGGAAATAGTGGATGCCCACCTTAAGGAACGGGTGCCTTTGGAGACTCCTTGGTTCCTTGTACGGTTATGGTTAAGTAATTGTAGCGTCAGCTAACGCCACCTTCCACATCCTAGTTACTGAGCTCTGATTTTAGACCACCTCTTTTTTTTTTTTTTTTTTTTTTTTTTTTTGCTTGGAAGGTGGTACAAAGCCAGAGGTTGCAATATGCCAACTTTAATACGATAGCACATCAGTCCTCCTTACTGAGTGCTCATGGGGAAATGAGCGTTTCGTGTCGTGAAAGCTGCGGTTTTGCTTTCCCATGCTTGAACAAGGTGTGTGAATGATTCCATCCAGACCCCTCTGGTAGTAAAACTGGTGCGAGCCTGTACTGTACAGACATAGGGACGGGCTGTGGCTGTGATTTCTGGGGGCTGGGTTCAGCGCAGGTGATGCTGACTGCCACCAGCTGCCACCTCAGCCCTTGCTGGGGGCTTGCCTGAATAACGTGCAAGCGCTGATCCTCAGGGATTTGAAGCCACAACTCTCTCCCTCCTCCTGAGGTTCAAAAGGGCCAAGCGCAAGGTCCTGCCCCTGAGTCGGGGTAACCCCTGGTATCCATACAGGCTGGGGGAAGAAAGGATGGAGAGCAGCCCTGCCCAGAGGGACTTGGGGGTGCTGGTGGATGAAAAGCTGGGCATGAGCCGGCCATGGGCGCTGGCAGCTCAGAAGCCAACCCTACCCTGGGCTGCATCAGGAGAAGCGTGGCCAGCGTCGACCGAGGGCTGGAGCCCCTCTGCTCTGAGGCCAGGCTGGGAGGGTTGGGGGTGTTCAGCCTGGAGAAGAGAAGGCTGCGGGCAGAGCTGAGTGCGGCCGGTCAGGGCTTCAAGGGGGCCCAGAGGAAAGGGGGGGACAAGCTTTTTAGTAGGGCCAGCTGGGACAGGACAAGGGGGGATGGCTTTAAACTGAAGCAGGGTAGGTTTAGACTGGGTCTAAGGAAGAAATGTTTCACGATGAGGGTGGTGAAACCCTGGCAGGGGTTGCCCGGAGAGGGGGTGGAGGCCCCATCCCTGGGAACATTCCAGGCCAGGTTGGCCGGGGCTGTGCGCAACCTGATGTGGTTGAAGGTGTCCCTGCTGCTGCAGGGGGCTTGGGCTGGGTGACCTCTGGGGGTCCCTTCCCACCCAAACCATTCTATGATTCTATTATTTTCTGAACAGGTTAAGTTATTTTTTTTTTCCTTCCTGTGACAGATATTTGTTTTTCCAGCTTTCTCTGTGGCTGGAAGCTCTTAACTTGGCTGTACCCTCCACTCCCTATTCAACTAGAAATCAAGCAGCAAAATGTTGTTTTACATCTGACGTGCGCGGTTTCCATCCACTTGTCAAGCTGCGTTTCCGGATGAAAGAGGGACGTGGAGAAGATGCCACCTTTTCCGCTACCAGCTCTATTATTAGGGAGTTCAGAAAAGTTCAAATACAGGCTTGGGCTTTTGTTTGTGAGTCTTGAACGGAGGAAGAGATGGAAATGGTGAAGAGCAGGCGGCAGCAGTGCTATGGCAGGGGACGGGACCCTCTCTCTCCTCCAGGCAACGGGGCGTTTCTCTGCAGTAGCCGGCCCAAAGCACTGCCACGCTGCAGGCACGGTTGGCTGCTGGAGGCGAAAGGAGCCATCCTAAATGACAATAAATATCGGAAATGGGGGCTAAGCAAGCAACGAGATGATGATTAAATGTAGGCTTTAGCAGGGATAAAAGCAGATACACGATACAGGGATGTGTAGTAGTGGTATTTTCTCATGCTGAAATGATATGAAGCTACCCGTTCAATAAATAAAAAAAAATTGGAAATGCGTTTTTAGACTAAAGCACTTTTGATTATTTTAGATTAATTATAGGATCCCAAAATGGTAATTAAAAATGTTTGCCTAGCTGTGAGTTCCTCCTCTGTCATCTGCCATTATGGTCTAAATATTTGAGACCCAGTTTGGTGTCGGGTAGTGACTTCCCTCTCCCAGTGTTCAGCAATTTGTCGCGTCGATGCCCTCTTGGTTTAACCTTGGCCTTGGCTCTTGGTCTAGTGGAGGCCCCATCCCTGGGAACATTCAAGGCCAGGTTGGATGGGGCTCTGAGCAACCTGATCTAGTTAGCAGTGTCCCTGCTCACTGCAGGGGGGTTGGACTAGATGACCACTAGTGGTCCCTTCCAACCCTAAACATTCTATGATTCTATGATTCTATGATCTGCCTGTGTTACCTTAATGCTCACAGCTTTGTTTTAATTGGGATTTTCATTCAGTTATGTCCCTTGGGCACATGCAAATTTTTGCCAAATTACAGGTGAGAGTCAAAATCCCAACTAAAATATTGTTGGGCTTCATCTTGCTTGAATTATGGCATTGCTTTAATCTGCGCTAGTAATTAACTGAGCTTCAGATTGTTGACAGGGTTGTAATGGAAATGTTCTTGGCGTTGGAGGAGTTAAGACAACAGCGACGTCTCGTTGTTTGTGGTCTCAAACATAAATTATTTCACATCACTGTGAAATACCAATGTGCTCTCCTGCTTTTTTCCAAGCAGAGAACAGCAACGCGTATTGAGCTACTTTTGTGTGGTTTAGGATTTTTCAGCTTTGTCTAATATCTGGCTTATACGAGCTCTGGAATTCCATTTATTCCAGGATATTCAAAGAACCTTCTTAGCCAACTGTATTCTCCCAAAGTCGATGGTTTCAATTAGCAAGCATCTCCTTTTTCTCACTTCAAATTTCGTAGAATACCGGCTTGGAAAGGCAAGTCAGGGATCATCTGGTCCAACAAATTTAATCGTCATTAATGCCATTTTCCCTGTATTTTTATTGCTGTGCTTCTTAGCGCTGCTCACATCTTCCATCCGAGCTAGCATCCTCATCTTAATCTAAGACGACCTTTTTGTGATTTCAGAGCGAAGTGCTTTTGCAGGAATGGAGTCACTCCCGTATGAAGATCTGGATGCTATTTATGGTTTTACTTTGCTTTCTGGTTTTGCACATCTATTTTCATCTTTGGGCAACTGACTTGGGGCAGGGGAGGAAGCTTTGGGTTTCTGCTAGTCGGCTACCGTGTATTTAATTTTACATTTTAAGGTAATACACGTATTTGCGGTTATTGCAAGAGATGCTATGCAATTCCCAGGCGTCACCGTGATCAGCTAAGAACGTTGTCACAGATTGAAACTATTGAGTTGTGTGTGGTAACTTCTGCATCAGCCGGGCTTACTGATGGCTGCAAATTGCATGTCCATCTGGTTACGGGAAGAAGTTGAAATACGCTGTCGTCGTAAATCCATAACACAGGCACGCAGCGAGCCGCAGTTTCTTTCCACTTGTATGGGAGAAGCAGCTAATTACTTGGAGATGATCCTGGAAGATCTTGTAGTTGTTAATTTGGTGGGAATATTCATTTATATTGTGTAATTTCTTATGTTTGTGTCAGGAAACAAGGAGTAATGTTTAATGGCTGGAGTCCAGCACATTTGTTTCAACATCTGTGCTAAGAAAATGAAAGTCATTTTCGAGAAAAAGAACAGATTCATTAAAAAGCAAACAAACCCAACTGATTTCCTTGGCGTATGGTTCTGTTTGCTGGTATTTCTGGCGCCATGGCTGGGATTTGGGTCTAGGTTGTCACCTGGATGTGGGTTGTCCTCTGCTCGGTGGTGATCCACCCATGGCAGTCGGAGGCACTTAGGGAGATCAGCTCATCCTAAAGCTCAGCTCACTTGCCCACAGGTAGGTGTCTAGGGCCGTCAGCCAGCCTCCGACACATGGGGTGTCCATGTGGACACCTTCATCAGGCAAAGGAGAATTTGGGGCACTAATCTTTCTGCATATTCCTTCTCAATTCAGATTTTTCATTCTTAATTGTCTGGTTTTCCCTAAGTTGAAGCTTTTCTTGTCTTCTCTCACCTGCCATATTGATGAATGTCCCTCTTGCATCTCCAAAACGGCATCGTTAAGCCAGTACCACTCTTAACCTTACGTACATCTCTGTCTTCTCATACCATGACTCTGGTTTTCCAAGACCTGACTTCAATACCAGGCTACGAAGAGTCCTTTCTCACTTTTCCAAAAGCTGGTATTTTTCTGCCTTCAAATTGCTCCCTTGGGTTCAACCTGTAAGCAGCTCTAAGATTGCCATTTGATACACTTTTTATATGTCTGTGCCGTGATTTTTCTAGCTTTCCCATCAGTAAGAATTTGTGAAAGCTGTGGTCTCTTGGGTCCGTTACTGATCAGTTGGTTTATATTCCCCATTCCCCCACCCCCCCAAAAAGAATGTTGTGTTGTTTTGGTGGTGTGGATTTTTTTTTGGTTGGTTGTGGGTTTTTTTTTTTTTTTTTTTTTTATGGATGGTAACTGTCTCTCTTGCTCTCGTAGATCCAGGTTTGCACAGGCAGCAGTTTTTCCTGCAGCGCCCGTCGAACGTGGTGGCCATGGAAGGGAAGGATGCCGTTCTGGAGTGCTGCGTTTCTGGGTACCCCCCTCCCACCTTCACGTGGCTGCGAGGAGATGAAGTGCTCCCCGTCAGGTAGCTCAGTCCTTCGCGGGTCACGTATCTAACGCTTCGTTTCCTAGAGTAAAGTAAAGGCAAGCCACCAAGCAATGCTTGAAATTCAGTGGGGTGGACTTGGAGGCCATGAGGTTTTCCTCCTAAATAATAATGAGACTAGACACATCTCGTAACCTGCTGCTATAACTCCTCGCTGCACCGAAGCCGAGGGTGGAATTTGATCATAAATGTCACCTGGCTGGTATTTGAAATGGAAGCGTAAAGCTATTACCAGCAAAAATCACAGCTGAGAATTACTTAGAGCGTAATTTACTGTGGGTATTTTTCTAGATAGAGCGAGCACCTCAACACATTGTGGACATGCCTTATCAATGTTTCAGGTCCAAAAAGTATTCGTTACTGGCTGGCAGTAACCTGCTCATATCGAACGTGACTGACGACGATTCTGGGATGTACACGTGCGTCGTCACCTACAAAAACGAGAACAGCAGCGGCTCTGCGGAGCTGTCAGTGATGGGTGAGTAGATGAACTGCGCCTGCTTTGCTTTGCCAAGAGCACTTTTAATTATTCCCTTTTCCAGAATGACTTAATTTTCAGGACTCCCCATAACTGCAGACTGTACCAGTCCCTTCCCTGCTTTGATCAGGTATTCGCACCCAGGGAAACCAGGTCCTGTAAATCTTTGAATACCTCCCACTGTTCCCGGTGGCCTCGCTGTTGCCGCACATCTTATGGTATCAGATGCTAATTGCCTACTGCCTTCCGTACACGGTCCTTTCCTTTTATTTCTCCTTCCCGAAGTCTTATTTTTGGCATTACAGTCGATGTCCCCGTTGTGCTCGATGTCAAGCACAGTGGGTTGAAAATCACATTTGTAGCTGCTTGCTTTTTTTTGTTGTGAACACTCAATGTTCTAAGATAAGAAAAAAATCAATGTGTTGAGCGTCTTCTCTCTAAATTAACAGAAGTCCAAGGGAATTCATGGAAGTCCTCACTCAGCAGCGATGCTCTGAGGGCTCCCACTTAAATCTTAGGCAAGCGCCTTCCCGACAGAACCTTCTTTCCCCCACGCTGCTTCCTCGTGGCAAAAATGAATGGAATCCACAATATGTTTAAATCTAATAGCTGCTTTTTTTACCTTTTTTTTCCTTATTTAAACCATTGAACAATAGCAGACTACATTAGCGTTACTCAGTCAGATCTAAAGAATGCCGTAGTTAATACTTAGTCAAACAATAACATATTTGAATGCGCTGTGCATTTTACATTCTGGCTTTAAAGCTTAGGCGTGAAGAACACTTTCATTAGTGAATAGAGCCTTAATTTGGATTATAGGATATTCAGTGCTGGTATAACAATATCCTTTTATCGAGCCATAATAAAATATAATCATTACCGGTGATGGAGGGTTCAATTCTATTTCTTTAGGTACGTTAATGCAATACATTGTTTTACTGGATAAAAATAAAAACGCTGCTTTACAATTGTGGAAGTTAATTTATTATGGAATTGTTTTCACTCTAAGGAATCAAATACCGAAAAGGCAGGGAAGTTGTTGGGCAGTGTGCTTTATATATTTGCCTTGCTGAAAAGCGTTGGTTTCCCATCTAGCGTGCGGCAGGTGACTAATTGTCACTTGAGAAGTAGAAATAAATGATATTTCACCCCAACAACAGATTGCAATATCCATTGGGAAGAGCAAGTGTGGCTTGGAGGATCATCGCGGATGTTATTGCACAGATAGTTTCTGACTGTGCAGTCCTCATGAAAATTAATGGGAGTTTTGCATGGAAGTCCTTTATGTACCCTTTGAAAAATGTATTCCTGTCGGCGTTCAGTCTGCAATGCATCTAGCGTTGGCTTCGTTATGCCTTCTGCCCTAAGCGTGTCATGTAGAAATTAAAGGTACATAAATTTTCATGCACGTTGAGGGGTATGTGATGGCAATGTGACACGACTCTAAGGATGAATATAAGATGACGAATATAAGATGACTGTAAGAGAAGACAACAGAATGCCAAGGTAGCGCTACGGATGAAATTAGACACAAAAATGAGCGATGCCGCAATTGCTGATTCCCTGTGGTCTCCAGGGGAGACCGAACCTGTGTCGCCATGGCACAACACGATTGTATTCGCCCTGTTGGTAGATCAGAGATTTGTTTGGTAAAGTTTCTGTTCTCATACGGAAATCCCAGGTATGGAACAGTGGGGGGGGGAAACCAGAGCGGTAACTTAGGCACAGTAGCGATGCACATGTTGTCTTTTCATGAGTTAGATCGCTCGTTTGTGACAGACTTAACTGAAAAGGAGACACCGTGTTTGTCTGTGTTGTATTAATAACAGAAAATGTTCAAAGGATTCAAAAGAAATGATATGATTAAACTGGAGAAACGATGACGGCAATCCCCTGATACCTGTCTTCCCAGAGCCATATACCAGGGCTACCGGCTTGCTCAGAATCGGCTTATTTGTTGAATCCATCCTTACCAGTAGGAAACTCTCAAATGCACTAAAGTTCCCCATGTAATGGTTAGATCCCATAAACAGAATAATTAATTGTTTTATTTCTTCTTTGGCTAGATACAAATGCAGATATTTCTATGTGTTCCCTTAGAGTTACTGTGCTTATTTATTTAACAAACTATAAATTGCCCATCGGTATTTTCGTGCAAGACTCGCATTTTTTTTTTTTTTAATATTGTTGTAATTTTTTAATTGTTAATGTATCTGTAGCGCGAAGGGGGCCGAGACGTTCGCCGTCTGAGCGCAAAGCAATGTAACAGTCCAATAATGATCTCCTCTGAAGTCTGAGTAGACAACATCAGATCAAAGTTAGTTACATCACATGGTCGCAAGATGCTTTTGATCTTTTAAATAATGAGGCTTATTTGCAAGGGAGAGAGAGTGTTTCACAATGGAGGCCCTATGAGTTCTTTTAACGAGCTAAAAATAACCCTTTCTGTGTTGGACGTAGGCCTGCAATTGCAAGAGGGCAATGAATTTGCAAGAAGAGATCATGTCTTTTGTGGAATTAGAATTTTGTATCATGGCCTTTTGGCAATATTTTAGCCACGTCTCCCTGCGTATTGAAAATTAAAAGGTCTGATGTAGATTACCTGGTTACTGTATAAATCAGCAGCATGCTCGGTAGCTTTAGAGAGCTTAGCATTTAAACAAACGTTGGAAGACGATTTAAATGTGTTAACCAGTGTCAACTACACTTATTTTCTAAATATTTTCTAGTTTTCAGAAGTGTATTTTGGGCTCGTTCCCTTTTGGCCTCCGAGAGGTTTTTTTATGTAGCTTTTTTTGTTTCGTGTTTTGTTGAGCAAGACTGAAAGTCTGCTTAATAGTTTGAGCAAATAAACCCTCCTATGCCAACTCCCTGAATGTTCTCAAAGCGGCATAAATCTGGAAAACAGTTTTCCATAGCCTAAACCGACCTGGGGGATCTCGCTCTGATTGCAGCCCTGTTTGGCCGTGGGGTAAATGCCTGGGGTTTTGGGTCCTGGAAGAGATCTAATTCCATAACCCCAGTTTTCTGGAGGTGGTCATAGCTGAATTGGTAGATTTGCTGCTATGCTGTCATACGTCCTTCTTTACCTTCCTGCTTAGTATTTGGGCTGTCCCTTAACTGCCTCAAAGACCAAACCATAGCTCTAATCATGTTGATACGGCAGGGGAAGAGCATCACTGCTTCTGAAGTTGAGAGTTTTGTCAACCAATAAGTATATTCAGAATTTTACTATCCGTGCCTTCAAATCAGGCAGCTATTTTTAAATGGGTCAAGATTGAGGTAATACGTATTTATTTTTAATCTTCTCTTCCTAAAATGTCCGTGTCGCGAGTGCTGATTTAGGGTCCTGCTGACTCTGTTCATTTGTCGTGAATGAGTGACTGGGCACAGTTTGATTTAGGAGCTTAGAATTTACCTGTGACAAATCACAGGATTTGATTGTGATATTCAAATAGCACTCAGTCCTCAGTCAATTAACAAAGTGATTAGACAGAATTAATCAAAACAGTGACTTAGTTAAAGATCGGACGATGGCAAGGTTCACTCTATTACTACGTGGAAGAAGTAGGCGAAGGAAAATGAAGTGACGCTCGAGTTAGGGATTCACAGCGAGACCGTGGGTGCGGGAGATGAGGATGACCCTCCCGTTGAGTCACAAGGTTCAGAGCAGACCCCTTTGCTTTCTAAACTCCTTTTCAGAGGCTGTGGCTGGGTCCCATCTTAGTCTCAGACTTGGTCAATCTAAGGATAATTTTTTATATATATATATATATCTCTAGTAACAATGTAAGACTTGCTATGTAATTACCCAGAATCCTGGAATGGCAGGGGTTGGCAGGGCCCTTGGGAGCTCACCCAGTGCCACCCCCCTGCCCAAGCAGGCTCACCCAGAGCAGGGGGCACAGGACAGCATCCAGGCAGGGGTTGAAGATCTCCAGAGAAGGAGACTCCACAGCCCCCCTGGGCAGCCTGGGCCAGGGCGCGGGCACCCTCAAAGCCAACAAGTTCTTCCTCCCATTCACCTGGAACCTCTTCTGCTTCAGTTTGCGCCCATTCCCCT
>NW_009259496.1:2140438-2141342 GCF_000687185.1 Egretta garzetta | reverse complement strand
TCGGCAGGGGAAGAGCATCACTGCTTCTGAAGTTGAGAGTTTTGTCAACCAATAAGTATATTCAGAATTTTACTATCCGTGCCTTCAAATCAGGCAGCTATTTTTAAATGGGTCAAGATTGAGGTAATACGTATTTATTTTTAATCTTCTCTTCCTAAAATGTCCGTGTCGCGAGTGCTGATTTAGGGTCCTGCTGACTCTGTTCATTTGTCGTGAATGAGTGACTGGGCACAGTTTGATTTAGGAGCTTAGAATTTACCTGTGACAAATCACAGGATTTGATTGTGATATTCAAATAGCACTCAGTCCTCAGTCAATTAACAAAGTGATTAGACAGAATTAATCAAAACAGTGACTTAGTTAAAGATCGGACGATGGCAAGGTTCACTCTATTACTACGTGGAAGAAGTAGGCGAAGGAAAATGAAGTGACGCTCGAGTTAGGGATTCACAGCGAGACCGTGGGTGCGGGAGATGAGGATGACCCTCCCGTTGAGTCACAAGGTTCAGAGCAGACCCCTTTGCTTTCTAAACTCCTTTTCAGAGGCTGTGGCTGGGTCCCATCTTAGTCTCAGACTTGGTCAATCTAAGGATAATTTTTTATATATATATATATATCTCTAGTAACAATGTAAGACTTGCTATGTAATTACCCAGAATCCTGGAATGGCAGGGGTTGGCAGGGCCCTTGGGAGCTCACCCAGTGCCACCCCCCTGCCCAAGCAGGCTCACCCAGAGCAGGGGGCACAGGACAGCATCCAGGCAGGGGTTGAAGATCTCCAGAGAAGGAGACTCCACAGCCCCCCTGGGCAGCCTGGGCCAGGGCGCGGGCACCCTCAAAGCCAACAAGTTCTTCCTCCCATTCACCTGGAACCTCTTCTGCTTCAGTTTGCGCCCATTCCCCT
>NW_009259496.1:2136683-2140410 GCF_000687185.1 Egretta garzetta | reverse complement strand
TCTAGGAGTTCCTCATCTTTCTTGAACTGGGGAGCCCAGAACTGGACCCAGTGCTCCAGGTGGGGTCTCCCCAGGGCAGAGTAGAGGGGGAGGAGAACCTCCCTTGCCCTGCTGGCCACGCTCCTCTTGATGCACCCCAGGATGCCGTTGGCCTTTCATTAAATCATTCATCTACAGACTACTTAGATTCATGCATGCATACACACAGAGATGATTTTTTATGTGTGTATGTATATATAAATATATATAAAGGTGTACCTGACAAAAATTCCCCTCGAGTTCAGTGAAATACATCAAATGTCTTGGCATTTCTCAACGGGCGAGGGTTGAGCCTCAAGGAGTGAAAGGCTTCACCCCAGGCTCCCCTCTTGGTCTTTGGTGATGGACCTCTGATTTTAGCAAACTTTAAGAGTTTGTGAGCTCCGAGAGGTGTCCCACTCTGAGGGAGATGCTGGTCACAAGCCACTGCGTCCAGGAACGTTCAGAGGGCCTCACTTAGGACCGCTGGTTTATAGGATCGTGAGATGATTGGCTTGAGTCATCAGTAAATTTCCAGTCCAGGCCACCACCTGAGTCGACAATCACTGGAATTCCAGTAACGATGGTACCGTGCCACTTGGGCTTCAGATAAGGCATGTTCTGAGGCTCCCGGGGATAACTGGTTGTTCCTGTTCTTATTCCCTGCCTCAGCCCTGTAGGAGTTTCTGGTACAGGCAGTGCCACCCAGTCGTCCGACTCCGTACACCAAGGCCAAGATCTGACGGGAGCAACTGAAATTGTAAAGTGGTCCAGGAGAAAAGACCGGGGTGGGGATGCACCACCCCAGTCCCTTAAGGAGCAGCAGCGAAGGGAACAGTTTTCCAGTAGTGTTGGGTCAGGATTGCTGGTTTGGGATAATTTTAAGGCATTAAAGTAGGAGAAAGCAGCAAAAAAGTGGATCTGAGAGGCAGTGTTTGCAGAAAAACGCTGTTGCCAACTGTTTCCGAGCATCCATATGTATAAGCTAAAACCGACTGCAATTTGGAAGCATTTTTTTTTTCTATGCAAATGCCTTTTACTGGGGAGTTTTTAATATGAAGTGGTTTTAGCACTAGTTTTGTTTGCCATTGCGGAAGAAAAGCTACATCAAATGTAAGGTCGGGTGAGACAAGTGGCTTCTAAAATCACCTCAGTCTTTTTGACAAGAATGAACGATTGTAAGCACCGTGCATCTTGGTCAAATCAGTTTTATTTTTGAGACTGCTGCATAAATTCCTGTAGCAAAATGGTTATTTCAGAGATCAAGGTCATGGAAAGCACCGAATAAAGCAGGCGTGGATCACGTTGTTGTGTGTGAATCACTTAGGTAGAGAGAAGCATTAAGAAGGAAGCCTGCATCACCGTAACGTGGTTTGACACAGCAATGAAAGCATGAAAAATGAGAAACCTTCCAACGTTTCCGTTGTGAGCCCGGCTTAAGCTGATCTCGCACAAATGCGCCTGGCCTGAATATTTACCAAAGTGGTTATAGCCTATTACTAATGTTAAAAAGGCAAACCCAGTGATGTACCCTATTGGTGTATCCTCATTGAAAAATAATATCCCAAGGTATTATGAAGCTGTAGAGAAAGCAGGCAGATCTTCAGCAGATGGACATCACAGCAGCTCTGCCGAATGCGGTGAACCCAAGAAAGTTGGAGTAACCCGAGGATCTGTTCCTCTGTGATCCTGGGCTGTGGGGTAAATCAAACTCACTCATGTCTTGCTATCTTGTTGAAGAAGCCAAACTCAGAATAGACCACTTAATTACCTTCTGCTCTGAGGTTGTAGTTCTTCATGGAACGGGCCATACGTATATGTGAGCTAGCGCGGCGCAGTCATCTACGATAAAGCTCGTGATGGTTTACTTCAGCCAAAAATGAGACAAGTGAACGTAAACCCCGATCTCTCCCCAAAGCAACGACTGCCTCTCTCCCATTTGATTTCCTGAGAAGTTTCAGTACTAAAAAGTTGGATGCAAATGGAAACATGGGTACTATTCCTTAGATTTCTTGCAGGTATAACTTTGAGTCTGTGCCATAGCGACGTAGGTTTGCTCCCCGCTACGGCCCCTCCATCAAGTCAAGCAGGCAGAAGCGTCCAACGCGTTGGTTTTACGCCCTTTCCCAAGAAGGTTGGTGGAGCTGAGATACCTAGTTCTCACCGAGATGAGAGAAAATTGATGGTAGCGTCACCTGAAAATACGAAAATCAAATGTTTAAATTCGGCTTGGGAAGAGATTTCATTTTCAGGGTATTGGTGTGGGGCAGGCAACCCAAGCTCTGTTGGAATTACTGGGTTTACCTGCTGAAATGTAACCAAGCTTTTGAAGATGAAGATGCTGGACTTGTGGACGCATCAATAACTTTTTTTTGTGGTCACTCCCCATTCATTTAGAGACTTTAAAAAAGATATTTCCTAATCAATAGCGTTCGATGGCTTTGCAGAAGCCAGTTATATTTTTCCATCCTGGAAAAATCCATTTGGACAGTAAGGATGTTATGCAACTGAAGCTAAAAGGTTTCCCTTCGAAATCGGTTACCTACCGTTGCATTGCTAACGGAGAGCGCGGCGTGGTCGCTCGGCGCTAAATACAAGTAGAGACGGTAAAATAATGTTACGGGGGTGCCCTGTAGCTGATCTCCAAATGTTAGCTACGCCATTCAAGGATGTTTTATATACTTATTTATGAAATTAAAAATCATAGCATTAGCAGAGCTGTGTAACCCTACGACAGAGAGGACGAATTCTCGGCGCTACCAGGGGTCTGTGCTGGCATAAAGAGTAAACCACAAAGCGCCGCGGGTTTTCTACCATAGAGCTGGCCAAGCCCTGACAGATTTTTTTTATTGTAAATTCCTCCGTTTCTCTTGACCTCAGATTTGTTTTGCCTTCTGGAGTGGGGGCTGTCCTTGGGACTGCTGCATGAAGAATATTTTATTAATAGGACGCTGGGAGATGGGGTGCAAGATAACAGATGCGTAATGGAATGCCCGGTGCTGCTGCAGCCGTGCTGAGGCAGCACAAGGATTGGAATCGGTGGAGTTTTGTAGAAGTTTTTGCAGTTTTCCTTTTGCGTGTAAGCATGCTTGATATTCACAGATTTTTATATTTTTTTTAAATGCATTTTAAACTACATAAAGCAGTTCAGCCAAGCGGTCCGAGCAGAATGGCTTATCCAGCACCCTCAAAGAGTCAAACTCATGCCATGACCAAACACCCTTGAGGCAGCCAAAACATTTGTTTAGGCACGAGTGCTAACGTCTCTGTTGCAATTTTAAAGCTGATGAAATGATTTATTTTTCCTTTTTAAACAGCGTTATATTAATCTGTGGCGCTTCCTATCAGAGCATAGCTTTGGGACCAACAGATTTGTAGTTTGAGTCAAGAGTTGTTCTTGTTTTATTTGATATGAGCACATTGAACCACATAGAAAACAGGAATTCAACAGCCTCTCTTCTGTGTTTTTATGCATATATGTAGACAGGAGATGCGTATGGATGTAGACAGGAGATGATAGAGAGAGAATCATAGAATCATTGGAGTTGGGAAAGCCCTTTCAGCTCCCCCAGCCCAACCGTTCCCCTACCCCTGCCATCCCACCCCCAAACCCCGGCCCTCAGCACCTCGGCTGCCCGGCTGTTAAATCCCCCCAGGGGTGGGGACTCGACTCCTTCCCTGGGCAGCCCCTCCCAGTGCCTGCCCGCCC
>NW_009259496.1:2131527-2136493 GCF_000687185.1 Egretta garzetta | reverse complement strand
CAGGTCCTTCGGGGAGGGAGGGGCCCAACCCTGACCCCAGCAGTCGAGGGGCGGCCTCCCCAGTGACAAGTGGCCCCAATCCTGAGCCCTGGGGTTCACCGCTTGTGACCGGCTGCCAGCTGGATTTAACTCTGTTGCGTATGTATGTAGACAGGCGATGCGTATATATGTGTGTGTATATGTAGATCTGCATGTGTGAACTTCAGGGTTGACTTAATCCTTTATAGGAAGAAGCATCCGCTTCCATATAATAATGCAGTATCATAATTACATATAATAATTTTACATTACATATAGTTAATATTATATAATAACCTAATACAAGAATGAATTATTCTACACCTATTTACCATAATTTTTTTCCCAGCTTACTCAGATGCTGTCCATATTGGCTAGTCCTGGCAGTGAGGCTGGACTGGAACGAACAGCAGCCTGATCTTTGAGAATTTCCATATATATATATATATGTATTATTTTTTTTCCCAGCCCTGTTTAATATCTTATTTTGCTTTGAGAGCAGTTGGAAGAATTTGTTCTGAGTGATTTTTCCTTTAATGGAGCCTGTGAATAATGAGGTGAATGCCTGCTTGCAGGTACGGGGAAGCTCGTGCTGGTCATGGCGTGCGGTTGAAGGACAGGCAGCTAATTTTTATTGTCGTGGATGGAATGGGAGTTGAGTGCCTAATGCAGACCATCCTGGAAATGTAATTCTTGTCAATGCATCACAAGTATCAAATACTTATTCAGCACCTGACGCTTGTAAAATGCACTTGAGTGAAACTCCAGTGTTGCCATTTTCTGATAATGGTGGTTCAATTCAATCCTATTAAAAATAAATACACCTAACAAGCTCTGCGGTACCGATGCTCACTTGGCTGATCATAGGAAAATTGCTGTGTCTGGGCATGATCTACAGGTTTATGTTTAAGGGAAAAAATATTCATATAATAATCCTGTTGAATCCACAGGAGAACGAATGGTGGAAAGTTAACTGTACCAGCTCGATGCATAGTCTGATTTGTAAACTTTTAATTTTGTGGCTCAGCCTGCAATGGTTGCAGAGATACTCTGCCAAGCAGCTTCTTAAAGAAGCTATTTTTGCTCTGCTGAGGGAGCTTTGCTGCTGCCAGAAATGTCGACTGCGTTGGTGTATTCATGTGCGGAGCCATCGCGGTGTCTACGGGCCGTGGGGAGAGCAGTGCCAGCGTAACTCTTGGATGTAGGATGGAACCAATGGAGATGTTCCCCATCCCAACCGGCGATGGCGCAGTTTGCTGTCCCACCTACCTACTTCAATTTTCTGGTTTGGCTCTAGGCTCTGTAGGGCTTTGCATAAATTTCTTAAGATTGACTTTTGCTTATGGGCGTAGGTGCAAAATGAGATTTAGAGAAGTGCCTAAATAACTTTGGGAGCCAGTTCTGACCCTGAGCAATACTGAGAAACTGCTTACTCTTTGGAAACATAAATACTTTATTTTTTCTCTTTGCTTGCTTCTTGCTTTGGTTTTGAAATACGACCTTGAGTTGAGAAACATGCAAGGGGGGACCTGCAAATGGTCTGTGCCGAAGTTACATCTTAACATGGACATGGTGAAAAGTCTGTGGTGTAAAAATAGGATTTGCTGTTGTGGGTCAGCTTTGACCTTCAGGGAGGTTTGGGAGCTGAAGAGGAGCCTGTTTGAGAATCACAGAATCACAAGGGTTGGAAGGGACCTCGGGAGATCATCCAGTCCAACCCCCCTGCTAAAGCAGGCTCTCCTAGAGCATTCTACACAGGACTTTGTCCAGGCGGGCCTTGAATATCTCCAGAGAAGGAGACTCCACAACCTCCCTGGGCAGCCTGGGCCAGGGCTCTGTCACCCTTAGAGTAAAGAAGTTCTTCCTCATATTCTACTGAAACTTCTTATGTTTCAGTTTGCACCCATTGCCCCTAGTCCTGTCGCTGGACACCACTGCAAACAGACTGCTTCCATCCTCTTGACTTCCACCCTTAAGATATTTGTAGGTGTTGATAAGGTCCCCTCTCAGTCTTCTCTTCTCCAGGCTGAACAAGCCCAGCTCTCTCAGCCTTTCCTCGTAGGGGAGGTGCTCCAGTAATGCGCCCCAGGATGCCATTGGCCTTCTTGGCAACCAGGGCACCCTGCTGGCTCATGGTCAGCTTGTCGTCCACCAGGACTCCCAGGTCCCTCTGGGCAGAGCTGCTTTCCAGCAGGTCAGCCCCCAGCCTCTACGGGTGCATGGGGTTTGACCTCCCCAGGTGCAGCAATCTCCTTCGCAGATCCAATGCGCTTTTCAAAATTTTACCACCAAATATTTCTTTTCACCACTAAATATCTCCTTTAAGATTGTGTCGTACAGGAGGTTTTTCAACAGTGTTGATGTGCAAAGCTCAAAGTGGGTCTTCTGCATTAGAGGTGGTGGAAAGAGCTTAGCTTCAGTGATAGGACTGAGCCGTATGTGATGCCAGAAGACCTGTTGCTGCTGTTTCATCAAATTTTAATGTATATTGGTAAAAAAATACCTATTTTCTTTATAAATTCCCTGTTTTTCAAAAGCACTGGCTTTATTATTTTATAACTGCGTAATTGTCGCATAACGCTGGTGAATGCATTTTGGAATTCACCTTTAAGTATGAATTAAGGCTCTCTTTTCTGGGTGTTAAACAGGATGAGAGAAAACACATCAAAACCCAGAGAAGAAATGTGTTTTCTTTTGCTGTGCAACTCCCCAGCAATGGTATCTGCTCATAGAATCGAGCTGCTTCCCTGAACATCTAGTAACAACGCTAGGAATCTTCCATGGTATGGCATTATAGTGAATATTTGAGCTTGGTGGAGTACCATGCTCTTTCCAATAGGGAAAGCCTGTTATGTACGTTCCAAAAAAATTGAAGAGGATAAGTAAAGAAGCCCTAAATAAAGCGTATTTTTCCTCATATTAATGGCTGGAATTGAGAAATAGAAAAAGCCAGATGTCTACATACATTTTAAATAGATTGTTTAAAAAAAAAAAAAAACCCAAACCAAACAACCCAAAAAACAACAACAACAAAAAAATCCAAACCCAAAAAGAACACCAGAAAACCCCAAAACAACAACAAAAAAAAAAAACAAAGCTTTTTTTTTTTTAAACCCAACTGTTTTAAGCAGAAAGCATCTTCAGAGAGGAGTGGTTCTCAATGCTTAACCTGACCCTTGGCTCTTCAGTTCTGACCTTCCAGTTTGTGGTCTCAATGGTGAGGAGAGCCCTACGGCTGGGTTACTTCTGAGAAGAACCTTTTTTTTCTCTCTGGTACTATAAATTGAGACCTGCACGAATATATCTTGTAACAAGAGGAGCAGTTTCTCGTGCCCTTGGAGTGGTTTGCTCTTTGTTCCTGAGCTCTCCAGAACACTTTCTGCAGCAAAGTGCTTGAGAAGAAGTCACCCTGGTATGTGCATACGACAGTCAAAGTATGTAGATCTGATGACAAAGCACGCTCATGGCATTTAAAAATAAATAAATGACTTTTTTTTTTTTTTTGGTCTGTGCATTACAACTGCTTTTAGTTTACAAACAGGCCTGTGTAGTTTTTAGGAACGGGTTGCGCGGGCGGTTATCAGGGATGCGTAAATGAAAGCAGATCCTGCTACGGGGCAATGGGTGGACTGGGATTTCTCAGGGTCTCTTCCAGCCTGATTTGCATCAGCCCTTTACTTCATTAGCAGAGTAATTTCATTGATATAAGGCAAATTTTTTTTTTTTTTCTTTTCCTCAAGTGCCACACCTTTAAAATCAGAGTTAGGGCAGAGTTGGAGGTAAGAGGAGAGCTGGCATTGCTGCGCTTACACGCTGTTGTGATCCCCCGCGCTCTCTATTTATAACACGAGATGAATGGCAGTGTTCATTAGATTATTTTATTTTTTTTTTTGTTCCCTTTGCCTTCTGGCTCTGGTTTGATTCAGCGTGACAAGAGTGATTGGCCATTGGTTTGATTAATGGTTATAAAAGGTCCTAAATGAAATGAACGGTGAACCGCGCTGGGTTATGGAGTAGTTCCCATTAAACGACATAGTTAACACGAATTAATGCAGCTGCCAAAATTCAATTATTAAAAAAGAAGGCAGGAGAGTGGCCAAGACAGGGAAATGTCTGTTGCCCGTGACACGCGTATCTAGCTCTATTCCCATGACTTTTCCTAGCTTTTGCTCTTCTTCAGATGCCCCAAAGTGGTTTAGGTTGGCTTCAGTGGCCCGTTTGCGGCTTGCTGGGAAAATATTCAATGCTCACGGTAGTGGCGACCTGTTAAAACCACTTGGGACTTTGAGCCCACTCGAATTCACTGTGTGAAGTGTGTGTATTCCAGTTGTCGGGGAGAGGCTCTCAAAAGTCTTCTGAGCAAACGGTTCCGATGAGTTTAACTAGAAAATATTGAACCGAGCGTAGAACAGGCTTCCTACGAGGTGGCTGGCTTAATATGTACATTTATTAGCTTAGACAAACAGTTCGCTATGCCGGGGGAAAGAGCGAACTCAATTTAGACACTGGCTGCATCATCGTTCATAGGAACTGCATAAACAAGCTGGTGCTGAATTTGCTGCGCCTGCTAAATAATTGCGGCTTTTGAAATAATGGGAATTCTTTCTTATTTTTTTTTTCCTGCTGCCCAAGGGAGATGTTCAACATGAGCACAAGTTCTTTTTCATAAGTATATTTAGATATATAGTTACACAGTTAACAGAAAAGTACTTTTGTTCTTCCCGTAATCCCGTATCTTATTGCAAAGTCTGGCTGTAATGTGGTCTTGGGACTCCAGAGAAGTTCTCCAGTGGAGAATCCCAGCCTGGCCGGGGTTGGCAGGGCCCTCTGGAGCTCACCCAGTGCCACCCCCCTGCCCAAGCAGGCTCACCCAGAGCAGGGGGCACAGGACAGCATCCAGGCGGGGGTTGAATATCTCCAGAGAAGGAGACTCCACAGCCCCCCTGGG
>NW_009259496.1:2125827-2131266 GCF_000687185.1 Egretta garzetta | reverse complement strand
CATCATCCTTGTTGCCCTCCTCTGGACTCTCTCTAGGAGTTCCTCATCTTTCTTGAACTGGGGAGCCCAGAACTGGACCCAGTGCTCCAGGTGGGATCTCACCAGGGCAGAGTAGAGGAACCTCTTCTGCTTCAGTTTGTGCCCATGGCCCCTTGTCTTGGTGCTGGGCACCACTGAGAAGAGTCTGGCTCTGTCCTCATGACAACCACCCTTGCCTTGGGGCACTGGGAATCTTACTGCATCCAGACTCATTAGGTGGAGGCATTAGAATCATAGAATCGTTTAGGTTGGAAAAGCCCTTTCAGATCCCCAAGCCCAACCGTTCCCCTACCCCTGCCATCCCACCACTAAACCCTGACCCTAAATGAATGCAGCCAGAGTGTGCGTGGGGCCAGTTTTTATTATATACACCCAGAGCTACTTAAAATTTCTGTGAAATACCAACTTCACCAAATACTAGCCCCAGCAGCAGGGTGATGCTGAGGACAACTGACCACGTCGCCCGAGCAAAGCTTGCTTTAGGCTCAGCGGGACAGCGGCTACGGGTATTTGTAACCAACACTGCCTCTTGGGTGGAAAGAACCAGAAATAGTATAAGCACAGTCAGTCAAAGCCAGATTTTAAAATATTCAGCATTTCTCATTTCTAACACGCTTCAAATAACTTTGACTTGAGATTTGAAGGGCTTCTAGGGCTGACATCTTTTTTTTTTTTTTTTTATTAGTCCCTTTTAAACCTCGGAGGTGTATTAGACATGCGCAGCATGGGGCCTACGGGCAACATTTTGTCACAACTTTAATTAAAGCATAGCTGTAGGCCAATTAGATGCTGCCATGAGCGTGTTTACCCACCTTTTTATACATAAGACAAGAATTCGTGGATTTGAATTTGTTTTCATGGAGAAGATAGCTTCCAAATGAATTCGGAGGTTTGTAAACTGGAGGCGAACTGATGCTTAGAAATGCTGGAGCTCATTATGTTTGAGTTCAGTATCTCGTCACGGACGATACCCAAAAGCTGAAGGTAAATCTGTGCAGAAGCTCCTCGCTTGAGCAGTTTGAACCTGAGCTCTGGATCAGAGTGAACTTGAAGGTAAAACTCAACTTCGGGTGTTTCTAAAACTGGACTGAGAGGCGAGCCTTGAAAAAATGGATGAGTAAATAAGCTTTGCGTGCCTTGGTTCTCCGTGAGTTTTGCAAAATTGTGGATGAAGTAGCACAGACTGGGGAGATGTCTGCTTCACATCTCACGGGCTTCAGGTTTGGGGTAAAAGGACTTCAGTCTCGTTGCTGTGATGATAGTCTGTTGTCTTAATTGTTTTCCTAGGACCTTTTGTAAATAGCCAGAATGAGAGACGAGGAAGAATAATAAAAATATTTCCAAGTGTTGTCCTTATTTGCATGCAATTTTGGGGAAGGAAGAAGAGAATTGAGATAGGGGGAGCTCTCCTTGCAGTTTTTAAACTGTTCCGTTCTGATCCTGGTGGACAACCATGCACAAAAAGGAAAAATTGAGCAGAACCAGAAAAATGCAGCTTTTCTTTCTGGTTCTCACCTGTACTCGTACCTTCTCTAGGCAGGACCGTCCTGCTCTCTCCATCTTTGAGATACTTGTCCAAGTGTCAAGCTACTTTTCAAGTATTTATTTTGGCTGCCTGTTTCGAAGCAGGAAAGATGATTAGAAAACACCAGCTGTTGGGCCAAGTTGGACTTCTGAAGGGAGGGTAGAAGGAGGTGGGGGAGGCTTGGGGATGGAAAAAACCAAACCCGCAGGGGTGAGGAAAGACCCATGGTGCTTTTGGGAACAACAAGGTCTGGCTTCTAGGTGGCGTCTGGGATGGAGGTGTGCGTCGTCTTGATATTCAGGGTGTTTTGCAGGCTCCCAGCTCGCTGGCATCGTTCTGGGGCTGGGGGCCATGGGGAAGGTTAACACGCTGCCATTTTCCCTGTGATATCCTATCCTCCTTCCAAAATAATGTCTTCAAAAGAGCTCAGTCCAAGAATCTGCATTTCTATTCCTTTTCCCATTAAATTTGGCTTAGTAAATCATACGTCTGCTGTCCTGTTTACCAGAAAGCAATTAGCACGGTCTTACAGCGCTGTGAGCTGAGCTCTTTTTTCGTTAGGCTAATTTTCATTTCTTTACGTTTAACTTTTGAACCTGCCTTTTATAAATTGCCTATAGTACAAAAATAAAAAAGGAGTTGGACTTCTACCGCATTGAGCTGCTTGAAATGTAGATCTCCACAAAACAGGATCTGTTTGAAGTCTGAAAATTAATCATTTATTAATAGGTGCGTAATAAAATTGTATTAATTTCAGCTAATATTTTTTGTTCCAAACAGAGAAGTCTCAGAGGCTGCAAGTTGATTAAGTCAGCAGGGGGTCTGTGGCAGCTGTATTTATTTTTTCCCTCCGCTATCTTTAAATATTGGAACAGTGTATTCCAGCAGATGCTTTTGATACTTAAAGCAAGGAAAGTTTTGAAACTCAATTATATAAAATTGTCAAATGCTTTCGAGTAGTGCATCTTTTTTTTTTTAAAGAAAAAAAAAAGCATTTTGAGTATTTCTTCAATGGCTTTTTGCTCAGTTGGTTCAACCCAGTCATCTTTTTTCCTTTTTTTCTCCTTTTTTTTTTTTGTTGTTTGTTTTTTACATTCCTGCCCATGTATCATTTGCCTAAATCTGCAGTCTCTAATTCACACTGATCTGCAGCAGGGAAGACTTTTTTTTGTTACCTCTGGGCACGCTATCTAGTAAATACGCTCCTTAATGTGAAGTTATTTCTCTGTGACCTCTTCAAAATCGTTAGTTATTTAATATTCCATTTTCCTGTTCCTCTTCCCACTGCTTTGTATGGATTAACTGAAGAACAGTTGGCCATTACATGCAAAAAGTTTAGTTTTTGAAGGGAACAGAAAACAAATCCCTTTAAAGAAAAATGGAAATAATATTTTCTTTTTTTTTTTTTTTTTTTCCCCCCTATAGAATCAGGTTGTTTAGGAAAAAGGAGGTCATCCTGTGGGGTAGGAGAGGGTATGGAGGGCAACTGCTGGACACCTCATGTGTTGTCGGCTCTGAAAGGAATTTCTGAACTCCCCGGATGGCAGGAGAGGCAAAGCCCTTCAGAAGAAAGCTCGGAATTTATTGCATGCGAATGCAGAGGGTTGCAAAGCCGGCAGTTGTACGTAGTCAGCTTTGTCCAGACCATTCCCGTGCCTCATACCTAGGGAAGCTACGATTCAGAAAATACCTTCTTGGTGTCCACCTGCAAAACTTATTTCTTGAGGGACCTTGGACAAGCCGCTTCTTCCTGCCGTTTCCCCATGCAAAACCCTGATGTCCTTTGAGAAGTGCAAGATTCTACTTATTTTGTGTGTAGGGATGCTGTAAAAGCCCTTCTCCGCTGATAAAATGATAAAAGAACTTGGTTGTTTGCTTTTGCAGACCAGTAGCCCTCTGAGGTGCAATGAAAATGTGATCTTTGAGCCCTAGGCTGGAGCCGGAGGCTGCGGTGATGCCTCGGCGTGAAGCGTTGTTGCAAATGCTGCCGGGACCGCTGTCGAGGCCGAGCTCGTGTGTCGCAGGAAGGTTAGGAGAAAAGTATCTGAAAGATGTAGTTAGGGACTAATTATAAAGATAGTGGGAACTGGGCGAGAGCAGAGCCATGGAAACCACTGGAGGATGAAATTTCAAGAGGAGGAGCATGGCCGACAGTGTTGGAAATCATTGGCAAAGATCTGTGGGCTAGAAATAGCTTCCACATACACTTTTTCAGTAAAAACTAAAGATTTTAATGATTTCCCCACGATCTTTCCTCCTCCTCTGCTGTACAAGTAGCTTGTTGATCACCAACCATTTTTTTCTTTTTTTTTGCCTTCTGATATCTCGTTAATAGAGTCAGTAGAAAAGGAGTGGGAAGTAAACTGACCCTGTTGGATAAAAGGTTAAAGCCAAACTACTCCCCACCAATTTTTGTCTTCTGGAGTAAAGGTTCCTTCTGCAGATGCCTGCGGTACGTTCAGGATGTGTTCTCTTCAAAAAACACCGCACGCCTTCGATAATTCGCAGTTTTAAGCAGTCCCTGTCCTGGAGGCCATCAGTGAATGCTTAATTAGGGACATCTTGTCCTTGCTTAGTCCTTTTCTAATATTTCTTTTGGATAAATATAGTGTTTCTAGTGTGAGCATTAGGTGTGTGAATTGCCTGTTGCGTTTTGTTTGCCAGACGAGCTGGGAGTTTCCCTTTGGTACCGTAGGTGCTGCTAAAGAAGAGAAGTGACAACCTGAAAGGAGGGTGTAGCAAGGTGGGTGTTGGTGTCTTCTCCCAGGTAACAAGCAATAGGATGAGAGGAGATGGTCTGAAGTTGCACAAGGGCAGGTTTAGGTTAGACATGAAAATTTTTTTCACTGAAAGGGTTGTCAGGCACTGGAACGGGCTGCCCAGGGAAGTGGTTGCGTCCCCATCCCTGGAGGCATTTAAAAGACGGGTAGACAAGGTGCTTAGGGACATGGTTTAGTGGTGGGATGGCAGAGTTAGGTTAATGGTTGGACTTGATGATCTTAAAAGATCTTTTCCAACCAAAGAGTCCGAAGATCCCTAGGGCCTTAGGAACTCCGTTAAGGTGTTTGCCAAATAGCTGGGAGCTGTATTCTAACATGGAGAAAGATTCTGGAGTCCGGCTTTCCTGTCTTTTTTTCCTGAGCATTGTAGATGCCCAGAACTTTAATAAGACCAAAAAGTTGCAGACTAGAACGAGAGTTTAACTCAGATTACTTAGTTCCACACGTTTTTTTAAAAATAAAATACACTTTTAACTTAGGGGCTAGCAGTAACTATTGAACTGGCTGGTGCGTGTGTAGGTGGAGGGGGGGAGTTACCTGATGTGAGGGGCTGCTGAAGGCAGGCACTGTCCAGTTTAAAATGAACACGAAACTGCACAAAGTCTGTCACTGGGACGTGCTGTCCTCTGTATCTGTGACACCAAAGGGGGGATAAACTGCAGAACTGTTCCGGCACTGAAGATCCTTGAGAGTGGTGCTCCCCGTCACCCATTTTCCAGCTCTTGAAAACTGTTGCGGATACGACTTTGAACATTTTAAGAAGTATTAATCGTGTTCCAGTGTCCCAGTGGTTTGCATGACTGTATTTTTTACTAACTGAACAATCTTCTTTAAAAAAAAATAGCACTGTCCAAACTTGGAGATACGGGAAGCAATACTGCACTGACCCAGTAGGTTGGGGTTTGTTGGCCTGTAGCACCCTCTGCTGTTCTTATGATAGACGCTCTGAGGTCCCAATGAGCAATTGGGTTATTTAATGGCTTTTGCAGCATTCGCGTCTCAGTACCGCATCAGGGTTGTTGAGCTCCTGGTACGCTGAGCCCCCCTGACGTTACTGTCGTTACGGTGAAACAGGCAGGTGCAGCCCCATCTGGG
>NW_009259496.1:2119973-2124383 GCF_000687185.1 Egretta garzetta | reverse complement strand
CATCATCCTTGTTGCCCTCCTCTGGACTCTCTCTAGGAGTTCCTCATCTTTCTTGAACTGGGGAGCCCAGAACTGGACCCAGTGCTCCAGGTGGGATCTCACCAGGGCAGAGTAGAGGAACCTCTTCTGCTTCAGTTTGTGCCCATGGCCCCTTGTCTTGGTGCTGGGCACCACTGAGAAGAGTCTGGCTCTGTCCTCATGACAACCACCCTTGCCTTGGGGCACTGGGAATCTTACTGCATCCAGACTCATTAGGTGGAGGCATTAGAATCATAGAATCGTTTAGGTTGGAAAAGCCCTTTCAGATCCCCAAGCCCAACCGTTCCCCTACCCCTGCCATCCCACCACTAAACCCTGACCCTAAATGAATGCAGCCAGAGTGTGCGTGGGGCCAGTTTTTATTATATACACCCAGAGCTACTTAAAATTTCTGTGAAATACCAACTTCACCAAATACTAGCCCCAGCAGCAGGGTGATGCTGAGGACAACTGACCACGTCGCCCGAGCAAAGCTTGCTTTAGGCTCAGCGGGACAGCGGCTACAGGGATTTGTAACCAACACTACCTCTTGGGTGGAAAGAACCAGAAATAGTATAAGCACAGTCAGTCAAAGCCAGATTTTAAAATATTCAGCATTTCTCATTTCTAACACGCTTCAAATAACTTTGACTTGAGATTTGAAGGGCTTCTAGGGCTGACATCTTTTTTTTTTTTTTTTTATTAGTCCCTTTTAAACCTCGGAGGTGTATTAGACATGCGCAGCATGGGGCCTACGGGCAACATTTTGTCACAACTTTAATTAAAGCATAGCTGTAGGCCAATTAGATGCTGCCATGAGCGTGTTTACCCACCTTTTTATACATAAGACAAGAATTCGTGGATTTGAATTTGTTTTCATGGAGAAGATAGCTTCCAAATGAACTCGGAGGTTTGTAAACTGGAGTCGAACTGATGCTTAGAAATGCTGGAGCTCATTATGTTTGAGTTCAGTATCTCGTCACGGACGATACCCAAAAGCTGAAGGTAAATCTGTGCAGAAGCTCCTCGCTTGAGCAGTTTGAACCTGAGCTCTGGATCAGAGTGAACTTGAAGGTAAAACTCAACTTCGGGTGTTTCTAAAACTGGACTGAGAGGCGAGCCTTGAAAAAATGGATGAGTAAATAAGCTTTGCGTGCCTTGGTTCTCCGTGAGTTTTGCAAAATTGTGGATGAAGTAGCACAGACTGGGGAGATGTCTGCTTCACATCTCACGGGCTTCAGGTTTGGGGTAAAAGGACTTCAGTCTCGTTGCTGTGATGATAGTCTGTTGTCTTAATTGTTTTCCTAGGACCTTTTGTAAATAGCCAGAATGAGAGACGAGGAAGAATAATAAAAATATTTCCAAGTGTTGTCCTTATTTGCATGCAATTTTGGGGAAGGAAGAAGAGAATTGAGATAGGGGGAGCTCTCCTTGCAGTTTTTAAACTGTTCCGTTCTGATCCTGGTGGACAACCATGCACAAAAAGGAAAAATAGGGCAGAACCAGAAAAATGCAGCTTTTCTTTCTGGTTCTCACCTGTACTCGTACCTTCTCTAGGCAGGACCGTCCTGCTCTCTCCATCTTTGAGATACTTGTCCAAGTGTCAAGCTACTTTTCAAGTATTTATTTTGGCTGCCTGTTTCGAAGCAGGAAAGATGATTAGAAAACACCGGCTGTTGGGCCAAGTTGGACTTCTGAAGGGAGGGTAGAAGGAGGTGGGGGAGGCTTGGGGATGGAAAAAACCAAACCCGCAGGGGTGAGGAAAGACCCATGGTGCTTTTGGGAACAACAAGGTCTGGCTTCTAGGTGGCGTCTGGGATGGAGGTGTGCGTCGTCTTGATATTCAGGGTGTTTTGCAGGCTCCCAGCTCGCTGGCATCGTTCTGGGGCTGGGGGCCATGGGGAAGGTTAACACGCTGCCATTTTCCCTGTGATATCCTATCCTCCTTCCAAAATAATGTCTTCAAAAGAGCTCAGTCCAAGAATCTGCATTTCTATTCCTTTTCCCATTAAATTTGGCTTAGTAAATCATACGTCTGCTGTCCTGTTTACCAGAAAGCAATTAGCACGGTCTTACAGCGCTGTGAGCTGAGCTCTTTTTTCGTTAGGCTAATTTTCATTTCTTTACGTTTAACTTTTGAACCTGCCTTTTATAAATTGCCTATAGTACAAAAATAAAAAAGGAGTTGGACTTCTACCGCATTGAGCTGCTTGAAATGTAGATCTCCACAAAACAGGATCTGTTTGAAGTCTGAAAATTAATCATTTATTAATAGGTGCGTAATAAAATTGTATTAATTTCAGCTAATATTTTTTGTTCCAAACAGAGAAGTCTCAGAGGCTGCAAGTTGATTAAGTCAGCATGGGGTCTGTGGCAGCTGTATTTATTTTTTCCCTCCGCTATCTTTAAATATTGGAACAGTGTATTCCAGCAGATGCTTTTGATACTTAAAGCAAGGAAAGTTTTGAAACTCAATTATATAAAATTGTCAAATGCTTTCGAGTAGTGCATCTTTTTTTTTTTAAAGAAAAAAAAAAGCATTTTGAGTATTTCTTCAATGGCTTTTTGCTCAGTTGGTTCAACCCAGTCATCTTTTTTCCTTTTTTTCTCCTTTTTTTTTTTTTGTTTGTTTTTTACATTCCTGCCCATGTATCATTTGCCTAAATCTGCAGTCTCTAATTCACACTGATCTGCAGCAGGGAAGACTTTTTTTTGTTACCTCTGGGCACGCTATCTAGTAAATACGCTCCTTAATGTGAAGTTATTTCTCTGTGACCTCTTCAAAATCGTTAGTTATTTAATATTCCATTTTCCTGTTCCTCTTCCCACTGCTTTGTATGGATTAACTGAAGAAGAGTTGGCCATTACATGCAAAAAGTTTAGTTTTTGAAGGGAACGGAAAACAAATCCCTTTAAAGAAAAATGGAAATAATATTTTTTTTTTTTCCCCCTATAGAATCAGGTTGTTTAGGAAAAAGGAGGTCATCCTGTGGGGTAGGAGAGGGTATGGAGGGCAACTGCTGGACACCTCATGTGTTGTCGGCTCTGAAAGGAATTTCTGAACTCCCCGGATGGCAGGAGAGGCAAAGCCCTTCAGAAGAAAGCTCGGAATTTATTGCATGCGAATGCAGAGGGTTGCAAAGCCGGCAGTTGTACGTAGTCAGCTTTGTCCAGACCATTCCCGTGCCTCATACCTAGGGAAGCTACGATTCAGAAAATACCTTCTTGGTGTCCACCTGCAAAACTTATTTCTTGAGGGACCTTGGACAAGCCGCTTCTTCCTGCCGTTTCCCCATGCAAAACCCTGATGTCCTTTGAGAAGTGCAAGATTCTACTTATTTTGTGTGTAGGGATGCTGTAAAAGCCCTTCTCCGCTGATAAAATGATAAAAGAACTTGGTTGTTTGCTTTTGCAGACCAGTAGCCCTCTGAGGTGCAATGAAAATGTGATCTTTGAGCCCTAGGCTGGAGCCGGAGGCTGCGGTGATGCCTCGGCGTGAAGCGTTGTTGCAAATGCTGCCGGGACCGCTGTCGAGGCCGAGCTCGTGTGTCGCAGGAAGGTTAGGAGAAAAGTATCTGAAAGATGTAGTTAGGGACTAATTATAAAGATAGTGGGAACTGGGCGAGAGCAGAGCCATGGAAACCACTGGAGGATGAAATTTCAAGAGGAGGAGCATGGCCGACAGTGTTGGAAATCATTGGCAAAGATCTGTGGGCTAGAAATAGCTTCCACATACACTTTTTCAGTAAAAACTAAAGATTTTAATGATTTCCCCACGATCTTTCCTCCTCCTCTGCTGTACAAGTAGCTTGTTGATCACCAACCATTTTTTTCTTTTTTTTTGCCTTCTGATATCTCGTTAATAGAGTCAGTAGAAAAGGAGTGGGAAGTAAACTGACCCTGTTGGATAAAAGGTTAAAGCCAAACTACTCCCCACCAATTTTTGTCTTCTGGAGTAAAGGTTCCTTCTGCAGATGCCTGCGGTACGTTCAGGATGTGTTCTCTTCAAAAAACACCGCACGCCTTCGATAATTCGCAGTTTTAAGCAGTCCCTGTCCTGGAGGCCATCAGTGAATGCTTAATTAGGGACATCTTGTCCTTGCTTAGTCCTTTTCTAATATTTCTTTTGGATAAATAAAGTGTTTCTAGTGTGAGCATTAGGTGTGTGAATTGCCTGTTGCGTTTTGTTTGCCAGACGAGCTGGGAGTTTCCCTTTGGTACCGTAGGTGCTTGTTTCTAGTGTGAGCATTAGGTGTGTGAATTGCATTTTGTTTGCCAGACAAGCTGGGAGTTTCTCTTTGGTACCGTAGGTGCCGCTAAAGAAGAGAAGTGACAACCTGAAAGGAGGGTGTAGCAAGGTGGGTGTTGGTGTCTTCTCCCAAGGAACGGGGG
>NW_009259496.1:2105676-2119899 GCF_000687185.1 Egretta garzetta | reverse complement strand
TGCCCAGGGAAGGGGTCGAGTCCCCAGCCCTGGGGGGATTTAACAGCCGGGCAGCCGAGGTGCTGAGGGCCAGGGTTTAGTGGTTGGACAGCAGGGTTAGGGGAGCAGTTGGGCTTGATGACCTTCAAGGGCTTTTCCAACCTCAACGATTCTATGATTCTATTTCTAATTCTTTCTCTATGAATATCTAGTACAGATCCGGTGGATAAAATGAGTGCCAAAGGTGGGTGTTGCTGGCTGGTGGGTACGTCTGTGCTGGGGGTGGGGGACCTTCACATCATCTTGAAGAGAACACAAGCTGCTGTAAATGTGCTGTCTTGTATAGGAGCCGCAATATTTACGGGTAAATACCTTTGTTCCGTTTGGGACCTCAGTTTGTAAAATCATGTAGAACGGCCGTGACCCCTCAGTTAATGATATGGTTTGGTTTGATGTTATAATCCATATTTATAAATGAAGTTGGCAGGTGGAGCTGGAACAGACACAGCCTTGCCCTGCGGTATGTTTTCGTACGACACTGTCAGAGAGCAGAGATGATTGCATCTATTAAACAACAGTGCTTTTACTAAAAAACCCCACAACAACTTGGGCTTTTTTTTCCCTGAAAAAAAAGCAAAATGAAATGAAATAGTTTGCTTAAAAATGTATTTTAAAGCCAAGATTTTAGCAAATGAAATTGCTATATCAAATTTAGTTTCCTCTAGGAAACTAAATGTGGTTTTTTATCAGACTCTATGGTATTTTGAACGCTTGAAATGCTTTCCTAGATGTACCAGTTGATTTGCCTGCACCTTGCTCTGGTGTTTCCAGCAGAAGAGCTCTTCATATTGACTGACAAATATGAAGAGGTTGAGCATTTTTCCAGTGAGGCTGTGGTGAGGGTTTGGATTTTGTTTTATTTCTTAAACTTACAACTGAAACCATAAAGAACCATCTTGGAAAGCAAAAAAAAAATAAAAAAAATAAAAATAAAACCCCATGGCTTTGACCTGGTGTCGTGGAGAATGTACGTGAGTAAAGACTAGAACCAGCCATTCCCCTCGTCCTTTGTCTATAAGGTATCATTGTTAAAATTTGAGGCAGGCCAGTAGTGATGGGACATCACTGTGATCTTGCATCCAAACACTGGATAATTTAGTAGCGGGTAAGGATGCTGGTTGTCGCTCAGCCTTGGGATGGTGGTGGGAAAGCTGTGAAGCTTCCTTGCTGTCCACGCAAGGCTTTATTTGCCACTGTATACAAGCGCAAGTCATAGCTGTAACATAAAATCATCCCGTGAGCTTGTTTCTGCAAGCCATATGGGACTGGTATGCTGATGTGTTACTACTGCGAAAGGTAGACAGGGATAAGTTGCTATTTTTATTCTTTTCTGGTGGTGGTCTTTTTGGGGGGAGTGCAATGGGGGGATGCTGCTTAGAGGTTTTGTCCCAGAGCCATTTCTGTAATAGCTTCTACCGAGAAAACCAATTTTCCATTTTAGACTTGACTTTTAGCAGAGCCAGTTCAGGTCTTTTTTTTTTTTTTTTCTTTTTGTGTTCACTGTTGGATTTATTTTGATCTCTGTGTTTGAGAGCCTTCACGCCCTGATTGATTGGTCACTTTGCATGGTGTCACGGTTTTGGAGATAGCTATCCGTTGGGAGTTACTACCCATGTCCCCAAACCCCAAGGGCTCAGCGCCACTGGAACCATGGCCAGGTTAGCACAGGAGATGTCCAGGTTCCTCTGTTTCCCAGGGAGCTCCTAACCATTCCCAGTGGAAACCCCGGAGCGGCATGGTTTGGCAAACTCCTGAAAACAGAAAATACTCCAAGGAAGTCATCTGAGAGAGATCACAGCGCATCCCTGTGGTTTGACACAACCAAAATATCTGCCGAGATCAGCGGGAGCCTTGTTTGTATCAGACCTGCAAGGTTTGAATCTTTATCTTCAAAAGAGAGGGATAAAAATTCTGAGCAGCTTATATGTGCGTGTGATAAGAGCGTCTTTGCGAGGGGCTCTTGGATGAAAGCTCTTTTTCAGAGGAAACCACTACCTAGCGGAGGCTCTCTTCTCTTTTTTTTCCTGCTTTTCTGTTTTCCCATCCCCCTTCGCACAGCGTCCTCTTTGCATTTGCCTTTGGCCCTGGTAAGTTCTTCTTAAAAGCAGAAACGATATTTATTCAGCGTTTGTAGTTAAGCCTGCTTTGTGTCTTTGTTGTGCCACATTATCTTCAAATGCATCATTGAATCCAATGTTGGATGTCTCTTTGGCTGTATATCTTTTTTTATGCGGGGCAGCAGACTGTTAACTTTGCTTCATCTGCATTCAAAACAAAATGGAAACGAGGAGGAAGAAGGAATAGTTCAGCCGAGGAGAGAAGGATTAGCAGGCAGGGCAGGGCTCAGCGCCGAGGCTCCTACTTTGCTCGTCGCCGCACATCAAGTCCTGCAGCTCTAACAGTATTTCACAGGACTTTGCTCGGGTCCGTGGTGTCAATGGACTCGTAAATCAGAAGGAATGGGTCCTAAATGTTGTGGTTAGATGGAGAAGAGACCTCCCCGCCTTATTCCCCCAGGGTTTAAGGACAAAGAAGGGTCTCCTAGTCTTCAGTTTGCAGATGGGGAAAGGAAGGGTTGGGTTTTCTTCTTGCCGCCTTTCACTTTGGCGGGAGAAAAGGGGAATTTGCACCTTGCATGTAGACCTCTGCAAGGTGTTAAATAACTGGGTCATAGAATCACAGAATGTTTTGGGTTGGAAGGGACCCCCAGAGGTCACCCAGCCCCTGCAGGAGCAGGGACACCTTGAACCAGGTCAGGTTGCTCACAGCCCCGTCCAACCTGGTCATGTCTGGAGAAGCGAGAATTGCTTGTAGGTCGTGTCTGGAGAAGCAGGGATACAGATTGCCTAGGTGAGCGGATACTTTCAACTGCTGATTTACATTTCATATTCCTATCCTTTGTGTATTGGAGGTAGAAAACTCGGGAGGAGTACTGCAGGTTTTCCCTTACAGCACAGCATTTTGTCCTTTTGCTCTTGATGCAAGTGGTTGCCATATAAAACCAAAACAGTATCTGGATGTCAAAAACAATACTTGAGAAGTTCATAAAGAAACCCTTTCTTTTTTAAATGCTTCAGCCTCGGTTCAAGAACCTCAGCCTTTTATAACAAAATTAAACCTAATTAGCAAGTCCTTAACCTTTACAAAAAAAGATAATTGCTTTTTTCTAAAATCATAATTATAAGGTTATATTCATTATTTGTGGGTTTATTAGAATCTGAAAAAATACTTCTGCAATAACAAAGATGCAGAAAAAATATTTTCTTAAGAGACTTTTCTCACTTTTTTTTTTTTTTTTTTTTAAATTGATCCTAGCAGAGCTGAGCGCTTTGCAGATCTTTTTCTCCAGTGTGTTTCACACCTTGGGAAGGGCCTCCTATTTTTAGGGTTTGTGATAGAAAAATTCATCACCGCTTTAGCAGCGGAGATGCGCGCGTCTGTAACCGCACGGGTCTTGACGCACCGGTGCGACTGTTCTGCTGCTGTTAGCTCTGTGCTCTTGCTGCTGTTGCAGTGATTTGTTTTGTATTTGTGGCCGTTGTTGCGTATCATAAAGAGAAAAATGCGTCGTAGCCCTCGGGTTTTTAGAGGGAGGACAAAAAAAGAAGGATGTCTTCTGAAGTCTTAAAGTCTTCTTCAACCAGGAGCTGCTATGAAAATATAATTTCAATTAGCAAGTTGACCAAAATAAATGTCATCGGCGCCGCCGTCATCTTCCAATATTTTGTCATAGATCGTAAGTAGCAGGTGACCTTTTTGAGGGACGTGCTGGAACTTTGCAGCACGTGCTGCTGTCGGAAGGAACGCGTGGAAGGATCAGGTCTTTTGTTCCTTAACAAAGAGAATATTAAAAGCTGGATGCAGATCAGAGGGGCTGCTCTAAGAGGCTCGTGCAGTGGCCCCTTGTGCTGCATTGCAGTAGGGCAAGCGGAGATTTCGCCCTACGTGCCTGGAGCTTTTGCTCGAGGTCACTAGAGATTTCCCAAAGGTGCTGTGAGAGATTTGCCTGCACCTCAAAAAATTTTGGATGTTGCAGATGATGCTTGATGCCTGTGTTTAGATACAGAATTCTCACCTTTATTCAGCAGCAGAATTTCCCCCCAGATGATGCTTGTAGCCTTGACCTCACGTTCACCTGCTGACACAAAAACGTGTGCCCTACCTGTGTGGGTCAACCCCCCACGCAGGGTTGCAGTTTGAACCCTACGCTTCAACCCGGGCAATTGCAAATAGCAATAGCTTCCAGGGAAGCAGCCATATAGACCTGTAGTTCCCTGCTCAGCTCTTCCACCTTGAGCTGGAAATAGTGGAAAGCAAACTGTGGGTGGTGGCCGGCGCCGCACCACGGCTAGGGTACGGGTGCTGGCGTGTGGGCCTTGAGCTCTGTGGCAAGGGATATATATTTATATCCAGCACGCGTCCCATCTGGAAGGACAGCATTAATTTTTACAACGTCCTCGCTCCATCTAAAGGAGTGTCTGAGATAAGCGGACCGAACACCGTTCATGTTCAGCTGGGGTTATTAGCTCGCGTACATGGTTTATGTTCATCTAAATAAAGCTGCGCCGTGCTGTTAAGCCTCCGTACAAACCATGCACCCAGGCCAAATAAAAATCCATTATAGCTAAAAAAAAAACCCTTCTGCGGGAAGTCAACAATCCAGGTAGATGGCAACTTGAAATCCACAATAAATCAAGCGCTGGTATCTAAGCTTCGAAGTAGCTCTCTGTCGTGCTAATGGATAGAGAAGAGGTCTAAATAATAGCGGCACTTTTCCTAGGGTGAGTACCAAAAATGCTGTTTGCTCCCGAGGCAGCCCGGCCGGGCAGCGGGAGGATGTGTTGGGGGCAGAACATGGTGGTGTCGCATGAGTGGGAGAGAAGGGGACTCACACTGTGCACTCATGAAAAAGCTATTAAAATCTTTTCGGAAGAAAGTAAAGATTTTCTTGTATTTATGTTGGTTGAACAAGTGTTTCCAGTTCTCTGCAGGTTGGCTGAACTAGTGATGGGGAATTAAAATGACTAAGTTCCTGCAATCCAGGTGTCTTTGAGACGGTGGTTTTAAAGTTGTCTTTCAAATACTTGAATTGGGATCACACCAAAAAGACCCCAGTTCAGTCCCTGAGGAAAATAAGGGCTGTGGTTGATCTTTTTCTCTTGTGGGATTTTTTTCCTCTTGACCTGTTTTGAGTTAGACTCCAAACTCTTCAGAGTTTTTTTGCATTTTTAAGACTTTTTAATCCCATAAAGTGCAAAGTGTTTCTAAGGCTGAAGAACGTGGTAGCTGGCTGCGTGTGGAAGTGTTCCAAGAAACAGAAGGAGTTGTGCTTTGTCTTTCTTGACAGCTATTTAGGTACAGAATTATGGTTTCAAGTATTGACTGTGTTGATCATCTGTGGCCGGTTTTATAGGAAACCTGAAATAGCAAAAAAAAAAAAAAAAACCATACAGATTTGGATGTCAACAGACTAACCTGCAGCAACGTACATGCATTTTAGATGTCCGTGCTCCTGCGGGGGGGTTGGACTAGATGACCTCTAGGGGTCCCTTCCGGAAGGTGCTTAGGGCCAGGGTTTAGTGGTGGGATGGCAGGGTTAGGGGAACGGTTGGGCTTGGGGATCTGAAAGGGCTTTTCAAACCCGAACGATTCTATGATTCTATAAATGCGATATCATCTCCATGTCGTGGAGGAAGGTGGGCAGGGTTTGTCGGCGTAAGGGTTTTCCCCTGGCTGTATGATCTGTGGGAGTTTATTCCAGGTTGTGATTTCTGAGTTCGTTAGAGGTAGGTGGGTAGTTCAGACTGTGCTGTCAGAAATAACTGTTGGACTTGATGATCTTAAAGGTCTCTTCCAACTTAGATGATTCTATGATACTATGAAATAAGCCCTGCAAGAGCACTTCACATATAAATTTGAGTGTGACTCTTACCTTCTAAGTACACTACCTCAGCAGGACACATCTGAACTTCAGAATGTTACAGAATTTATGGCAGAGGGAAAAAGAAAATTAGGGAATACCCAGCACAGCTTCTTGGCGACGCAGGTTTGTGGACTCTTCACTGCAAACTTCATTTGCCCAAGACTGGGTGTAGATCTTGGCTGGTGAAAAGGCTTTGAGAATTTCTAAGATGCCAAGCTCAAGCCCACCAACCAAAGGGTATTATACTGCATCTTCTGAAAGTAGAATAAATACAATTGTTGGGGTGGGAGGCACATATGTATGTGTGCATGGAGGTAACTGGGATTCTGCCCGTTATTTATTGGGTCATGCATGGTCTTTGCAGATCCGGCTTTAATGGGAAAGTTCAGAGCAATGACACAACCATGCAAGACCCAGAATACTATTAAAAATATAGATTTCAAATGTTCTAAAAGGAATCTTATTGCAGCATCTGTAGTTGGTTTTATTAAAAGCAGTTTAAATTCCCCTGCCTGGAGCAGTTTGGAATTACAGAGACGGGCTGCAGAAATTTACATTTTAATTGAGGCAGAAGACAAAATAGGGCACGGCACAGCATTCACACATTATGAGAGAGAATAAATAAGATATGTATCAGCTGGGAGACAAGAAGTGACTGGTCGTTTTTCACTGCCTCCTGTGCTATATTTTCTAACAGCGCAATGAGCAATAGCGGGCGCGTTGCGTTTGCTCCGTATCAAATTGCAGCGACCAAAGCCACCCCTATTGAGCAAGTTGTTTACTTAAAACACGTTGTAAGAGTGTAAGTAGTCTTTTGAAAAACACCACCAAGGACCCAGCAAAAGGTAAAGGGATTTGCGTGTGATCTTGTCCGCTGGTTCATTTGAAAGCAGGAGGCTAAGAGTGGCTTCTTGGACGCTTTGCGCAGTCTGGACAGTTGACTAATTTTGGAGGGCTGGTTTCTAAAAAGCTCATTCTGCAGAAAGCCGCTCTGATGCTAATGGTGTCTGGGTAAGTATGGTTGGATTTATGTTGGATTTGGTTTGGATCCTGGGGATGTTTTTCATAGTAGCTGGAGGAGGAACCATACTGTTGCCACCGCAGCGGCTTTCCCTTGGGCAGGCAAGTTTGCCCTCTGCTTATTGCTTGGAGTTTCTTTTTAAAAACATCTTAAGGCATTCTTCTTGCTGGTTTCAGCTGTCCAGATAGTAAGTCATATCACATTCTTGGATTTTAACATTAAAACATAAACTTACTAGACCTACTGTTTTGGACAACCTGGGCAAAATGTCCCCAGTTTGGTGGGACCCTTGGGGCACTATCTTAACAGTAAGTTCTGTAGAGAAGCAGATAACATGCTGGTCTTGGACAGGCAATGTCCAGGGGTTTATTTTCTTGCTATCTGAAGAAGAATAAAAGGTGGTCAAACGCTTCTGAAGAGCCCTCCAAGTTCTCCTCTTCTCCAAGCAAAAAAAGCAGTCTTCACCCATGGGTGGTCTTAAGGGTTCTGGCCCCATGGGAACCTCTCTGCGGGCCTCGTTAGCAGGACAGCACAAGCCATGGGGCGAATCGGTATGGACTGTGGGTGAACAACCCATCTCGCATCCTAGCTGTGCGCCTGCAAAACTCTTAATTCTTGATGGGCAAAGGTGGGACTGCAGGAGGTCCAATTGACTGTAGTTTCATTGTATTGCTAAGAGAAAATGAGGGTCTCTACTGCCATGGTCTCTGCAACTCCTGTTGCTTGATGTTGGATGACTGCTTTCTCCCGCAAAGATGGTTGGAGGCCACTTCTTTCCACTAATGTGGGAACAAAGATGAACTAGTGAGCCTGGGGAGCCTTCTGGAATGTGTTGTGTGCCATGTGGGAGAATGGAAGGCATAAGCAGTGTCTGTCATTAACCCATTCCCAAGTTTCTAAATTGCAAAAGGCTTATCAGGCTGAACCAGAGAATTATCTGGACGCCCTGGAGGAACCAACACAATCGTCAGCAGTGTGCGGCACGGATCAACTCCTCTTGCCCCAGAGGAGGAGAGAACCGTGCAAACAGGGCTATGTTGTCGCCGTGGATGAAACTGCAAATGTGTTGAGTGTCGGACCCCTGCCACATGTACACGTGGCACAGCATGCGCATTTTTTGGGCTGCTCTTGAGAAGGAAATGAACAGATGAAGGCTTGAGAAGCTGGCAAATAGCTTCCACCATGTGTGTATTCCTTATGGCTGCCCTAGAAATGACTGGATCTTACTCTTTCGGATCAGTGGGAGTGCTATATTAAAAAAAAAAAAAAATTGGCAATCCCAGGGATTTTTATTATAATCCACCAAGTAGATTATTCTTCCCTCTTCCAAAAAAAAAGCCTATGAGAAAAAAAAAAAAAATCATGTCCTACATACTTGTCTTGAAAGGATTATTTCTTTGTGATTAAAAAAATAATAATTTTCCTACTTTTAAACCCCTGAGTTCTGGCCTTCGCTGTCTTTGATCTAAAGAGCTAATCCAGTGGGAATTTAATTTTGATGTGGTTTCAAAATTTGGCTTCTGCTGATTTTTAAGTGGTTAGTGTGAAACCTGACCAAATCTCCAGCAGGATGGTGCTAATTAACATCAGCCGAACATGCTTTTTCCTCCAGTTAAGCCCAAAGGCGGCAGCCAAATCCAAAGGCAATTGTCCCAACCACTTACCTAGGTCGTTGCCTGCCTTATTCTTGTCTTTGTTTATTTACAATGGGTTGCCTCCATCTTTCAAATGAAATTACCTCCAGCATTCTGCACCATGACGTCTCCATTGGCATCGTTTGTCCTCAAAATATCCTGCTTTGCGTCCTTTTGTCGCAATAAAGGCGCCAGGGCATCCCATTTAATTTCTGTAATTTTTCTCTTTCTGTCGTCTTGCACACACTTCAAAAGACGTCCAGCCTCTGACTTCAGCTCCTACTTGCAAAAGTATTTCCTTTGTGGAAGTTGGAAAAGTAAACCCAAGGTGTCACGGCGAGTTCAGTTCCTTGAATAACTTCTATCTTTTATTGAGACGTTTATTGTTTTACATTTCTCTTTATTCTTGCTTCAGCTTTATTCTCACTTCGTCTTTATTCTCATTTTTATTCTCACTTCATCTTTATTTTCGTCTTTATTCTCACTTCATCTTTCCCTGCTTTACAAATTGGTAGTTCTTTGGGTTGGGACAACCCGGGTGTGAAACCATGCTACACCAAAGAGGCGAGTCGGCCTGCATTTGGGGTTGAATCTTGTTTTAAGCTGTATCGGTGTTTATTATTCAGTCGCTGCCATAGAACGTAGTTTATGTTCTTTTTCCATTTGGAATAGAACAAAGCAAGAAGACTTGAAAGCACAGATTTTTAGTGGGGGTTTTTTATGTTGGTTTTTTGGTTTTTTTTTTTTTAAGTGATCTCTTGGTTCCTTTTTACTCTCACATTTCTTGCAAGACATCTATTCTTCTTTTGGCTTCTTTGCGCTTACACAGTACGGTTAGTTTTATCTAACGACTATTTAGAATCTTATCTAAGTGGCCAGATAATCTAGTCCTGCGGTAAGTAATATCAGGATCTTCTCTGGGGGCGAACACTCCTTTCAAAGATACCAGCTCTGACTTAGTTGGTTTAAATCTTCTATTTTTTATTTTCCTTTAGTGTGAAAGATTTGTCCTAAGATGACAGCATAAGGGAAAGATTTGTTAATACATTGAATTAAATTATTGTGTGTCCCCAAGGATAGTCGTGTCTTCTCATCTGGCTTGATAAGGAATGATTAAAAATAAATGTTTCTAGAGCCAAACATAATTGTTTTGCGATATGTACTGGGGAACACAGTACTTAACACAAAGGAATAGCATGGGACAGGATGGTGCAGATAACGATATGATGTCTGCAGTCTAGTTTTTCATCCTTTCAGGAATTCTCTTCCTTCCTTTGAGAGATTGCATACTGAGTCTGAAAAATGGGGAATTCCTTGATCAAACGTGCTGGAAAAGTCTTTGAAAACTTCTGAAGTAGCGTCAGGCTTCAGGTTAAAAGAAGACAACCACCACGATGATGGCATTTGGAGACCAGCTGACAGTTTACAACCTGATGTGCTGTCCACCTGGTGGACCATGTAGTCCAAGCAGTTGAGACTGGAGGCTTCTTCGCTTCTATGGTGGACATGGGGCATACGGTTAGAGAACTAGTGGAGGCCCCATCCCTGGGAACATTCCAGGCCAGGTTGGCCGGGGCTGTGAGCAACCTGATGTGGTTCAAGGTGTCCCTGCTCCTGCAGGGGGGTTGGGTGGGTGACCTCTAGGGGTCCCTTCCCACCCAAAACATTCTATGATTCTGTGATTGTATCTCGTCGCGGTGGTCTGTACAGTCTGTTGGGGACTGTAGAGTTGCTTTAGCCTTTGGGACAGAACACAGATCTCCCCTGGGAATAAATCAAACAGCTTCTGTTGATGGGCATGACACGAAACAAATCTGTGAGCCAATTTTTGGGAAGGTAGCAGCCCTTGTACTCCTGGAGATAGGGGCAGTGGAGTTACACCTTGACGTCTCTTTGTGGGACAGCAAGGAAAATTAGCGTTTACAGTCTGGTTTGCATAGCCCGAAATGACAAATTATGATCTAGTTCAGCATCTTGATCAATGATGGCACAGAAATTGCTGGTTAGAGCAATCAGCGTATTGCTTATGTATGACATGGCTTCAAATTGAAATTCTGCCTGTGGTACGTTGTCAGGGCTTATCTAGGTTTTAATGTATGAGATGAAAATCTATTGCTGCCTCATTCTAGGAATTCACAGGGAAATCGATGGGATTTGTTTAGCCGTGCTGCCTGTTCATTTTCTAAATATGCATCTAGCTTCTTACACACACTGCAAAAGAGCAAAGTGTATCAAGAAAGAAAATTTTTCAATGTCTATGGGTGCTTTTAGTTGCATGAAAACTGCTCCTGTCAAAATGTATGGATTTACGAAAGGTACGTGGGACGTTCCAGCTGAGGGGATGTAATGTCCCTTACTGCTGAGACCTAATACTGATGAAAGGATTCTTCTGATTCATGTATTACGTTGAATAATTTACCCAAGAGAAGGATGTTTGTCTCCTCCAAGCCCTTTGATATTGCAAGATGAGGTGCTGGGTCTGACTCGACCTGGAGTTATTCCTTGAATGTTCAGTACAGCGTTTCTCCACTCTTCCTTGTGTTTTGTTTGCTTATTTTTTCCCTGCTTCCACACAAGTAATGCTCTCTGTGAACACGCTCAAATTTTAAAGCAAGCTAAAAGCAAGGGCGTATGTTTTGTTTTAAAAGCACATCCTGGGTTGTTGGATTTGAGCTTCTAGCAGCCTTTTGGGTTTGAGTTGATGTTACTGGTTTTGGGTTTTTTTCCTTGTGTTTTATTTTTCTTCTAGGGAATAGCTGTAGTACACCACTGGATGTGGGTTGTTTTTCCATCAGCGTATCATTTCTGCAAGCTCACGTTTGCTAGAATTACAGAAGAATAAAACGTTTGGTCTGCATTGTGCCTTAAACTTTATCAGGCAATATGTTTTCCTCTGCTTTCTTACAGAATAATTGAATCAGGGTATTACAAGATAGCCTACAGCTCGCGGTCCGTTTAGTATCCTTTACTGACTCCGACGTCTCGGAATTTATGTGTTGTATGCCATTTTCTAGTTAAGGCTGGAGACATTCTCTTAGAAAGCAGAGCCTAAATCATTTGGGAATTCAGACATGTCAGTAACTTTTATGTTGTCAGCGCGCTGCAGAGCCGCATGTTAAATGACAGCAAGTGCCACTACTCTGCTCTTCTCCCGGTGCCTTTAGTCTTTCCAAGGGAAAAAAAAAAAAACATTTCCCTCCTAAGCAGAACTTGCGAGTGCTGACACCGGCCCCGGGTGCCTCCGGAGGACTCGGTAGCTTCTCCGCTGTTGGGCTTTGATCTCAGGGAAAATTTGTAGGGAGCTTCTGTTTGATAACAGGTATGGGAATGAGTTTGGACGTGTAGGCTGGGCTGTCGCGTAGGCGCAGACCGTGTTGTACGGGAGGTTGTGGTGGAACCGGGGGTGAGCAAAACTTAAGCTCAGTTTTATCCTCCATGTATTCCTGTGCATGCCTGGAGAATTTTGGTCATGTGTATACGCAAAAATCATCTCTGTTCATCTATGTTCTGCAAAAAAAACCCCACTTTATAATTTATTTCAATGGTTTTTATAAAAATTTGGCCTCAGCATCTTGTACTGCAAGCTTTCTGTTTCTCTTATCTCTGGAAGGCTGCAGACCATGCCCTCCTTTTCTCCAGACTGAACAAGCCCAACTCTCTCAGCCTGTCCTCATAGGAGAGGTGCTCCAGCCCTCGGATCATTTTTGTAGCCCTCCTCTGGACCCATTCCAACAGTTCCATGTCCTTCTTGTGCTGAGGGCTCCAGAGCTGGACGCAGTACTCCAGGTGAGGTCTCACCAGAGCTGGAAGGCTGCAGACCATGCGTTTAGGTTTCCAGATCTTTCTCTTGTTCTAATAAGGGTAAGATGAAAAAACATCCAAAAAAACCCCACCTAGAAATCTGCCTGCCACCAGGACGGGCTAAGCCTACGCCTTATTTTCTCATGCGTCATTTGTTGACTTCTCCTTTGAGTCCCTATCGGGGATTTATTGAAGAAACGATCGTATAAAAGGTCTGAGCTGCTGCTGTTTCTATTTGCTGTGTTTTATTTTCAGAGTGTGCTTAGTGTATAGGAGGACTATGGAGGAGTACGTTTTAAGGCTAAACAAAAGTGCAGGTTAACATTTGGCACCCAACCGTGTCAAACAAGTACTGTATTCTAGGCTGGGTTTAAGCTTGTCATTCCTAGCCATGGCGCGTGCTTCCTATAGCTTGTATTACAATATATTTTCCAAGAGGCTACCAATAACGGGTGCCTGTTGTTTTAGAGAGGAAAAGAATCCATTGAAACTCTTCTGGATATTTTGCAATATTCTGCTTAGTCTTCTTTCTTTTTTTTTTTTTTTTTTTTTTTTTTTTTTGTTTAAATTCAAGTTCTACAGAGAAGGAATGGAAGGTTCTTTTGGATGTCACTGTGATCTGGATAGATGGGAAATAGCTATCATCAGTTAGAATTCCAGTCAATCTCAATATTTCCTTTTCCCTTTAGAGTACATAATGATGGTCTCTTAAAAAAATAAAGAAATCGTCGACCTTTTATAGATAAATGAGAACTTTGGGTCTGCATGTCTTGAGAATTCCCTGTTACTTTGAGTGGGAGCCACTCAGGATCTTGAGTTTGAGTCTAATCTGGTAACAGACTTAGATGCTAGCCTGCTGAAAACCAGCTCTTAGGGCTATTAGCTGAACCTTACTGGTGTTCAACATCTTTTTTCAAATATCTCCATGATTTTTTGCTCATTTTACAGAGCTCAGACTTTGACCTGTGCTTTTTTGGAGATAACAGCTTCCTTCCCATTTGAAAGCAGAGGGTTGGACGAAGCACACGTTGTGTTCAGAGTGTTAGCTTTAATTTTGTTACCAAAAGTTTTACCTTCACATAAATGTAAATCAGTTATCTCTTGTTCTGCTAGTTCATAGTTGAGAGATGGGTGCTCTACTGCATTTTCCCATTGGCATGAAAAATGTAGGGGGTTCAGCTAAACAGTGATCAACATGGAGCTGTTGGAGCAGGGCCAGAGGAGGGCTACTAAAATGACCCGAGGGCTGGAGCCCCTCTGCTCTGAGGCCAGGCTGGGAGAGTTGGGGGTGTTCAGCCTGGAGAAGAGAAGGCTGCGGGCAGAGCTGAGTGCGGCCGGTCAGGGCTTCAAGGGGGCCCAGAGGAAAGGGGGGGACAAGCTTTTTAGTAGGGCCAGCTGGGACAGGACAAGGGGGGATGGCTTGAAACTGAAGCAGGGGAGGTTTAGACTGGATCTAAGGAAGAAATTCTTTACCCTGAGGGTGGTGAAACCCTGGCAGGGGTTGCCCCGAGAGGGGGTGGAGGCCCCATCCCTGGGAACATTCCAGGCCAGGTTGGCCGGGGCTGTGAGCAACCTGATGTGGTTCAAGGTGTCCCTGCTCCTGCCGGGGGGTTGGGCTGGGTGACCTCTGGGGGTCCCTTCCAACCCAAAACATTCTATGATTCTATGACAGCTCTGCAACACATTGAGAAAGTCTTAGATCATGCTTCATCATGTTTGAGGAAATGACAACGTAGCTTTATGGTATCAGCTGACAAATTTAGGGCCGCAGTCACTTGTTTACTCTGGATGCTCAACTTGGATAT
>NW_009259496.1:2097321-2105653 GCF_000687185.1 Egretta garzetta | reverse complement strand
CTGTGCCCTGGGCTGTGGTGCGTTTACCATGCAAATATTCAGATATCTTTTGGCTCTAACGTACAACTGAGCAAGACCAATAGAGGATGTGGAATTGAAGGATGGCTGTAAACATGTTTGTCTCCTTTTTGCCAGTGATATCCAGGATACAACTCAGAGAAGAAAATTTCAGTCTGATAAAAATATAAAACTTTTTTAAAATGTGTGCATTAATTAAAACTTTATAGCAATGAGAAGGCGCAACTCATCAAGCTTTCATTTTTGGTAGTTTGGATGAAGGATTTAGTATCGTTATGTAGGGCCAGAAGAATGCATGGCCAAAGATTCCCAGTGTAGGTTTGGGCTCTTCCTGGAAAGGGTGAGACTCTTGAGTAGCGGTCAAAACTGTCTTGGACTGGGAGCTGTCATGTGGGGGGGTACGTGAAGAGAGGAGGTAAGTATTCCCTTTCGAAAAAAGCTTTCTCCTTGTGTACGATCCTCCTAGGAAGAAGAGAAGCGTCTCCTTGATATTCATATAGGCAGTATTTCTCTTTCCCAATGCATTTAATTCTTCTTAAAACATGCAGTCTTTTTCCCCAGTGACCTACAGCTATTAATGGTAAGAGTGAAATTTTTGTCCCAGAAAAATAAGCAAGGCAGGACGCTATAGAACAGTAGGAGGATGGTTTCATTCTATATATCTCTATATTAAAGATCTCTAATTGGTGTTCTGTTTTTGTGAAGGTGCTGTGAAGTTATTCATGTTGTGTGCATAAATAAATGTATTTTTATATATTGTGATAGTTGTAGCAGTAATAATTATAGCCCTGCTGCATTTACAATTCTCAATGAGGTTTTATTTTTAGTATTCATAATATTATTAATAGAATTGCTCTTTGGGGGAAAAAAAAAAAGACTAATTTGCAGGCTGAGTGACTTGTCTTAATGACTGCCATCAGTCTAAAGCTGCCAGTATGCATTTATCTCCATTTCCCCCCATATTTATTCTTTTCTGATAGTCATTTCCTTTTTATTTATGTCCATCATTGATGGAATTAATTCCTAATATACCCGCGTATGGGAAGGCTGCGTACATCCACCCTGCACCTGAACAGTGCAATCGTTCTTGTTTGTCGTGACGTTTTACTGCTAGTTTGAAAGACGAGCGTACGGCTCCTTTCAGGAGCGAACCGAAGAGTGTTGTATAGGTCATAGAATCACAGAACCGTTTAGGTTGGAAAAGCCCTTCAAGATCCCCCAGCCCAACCGTTCCCCTACCCCTGCCATCCCACCACTAAACCCTGTCCTAAGCACTGCATCTGTCCGGCTTTTAAATCCCCTCAGGGGTGGGGACTCGACCCCTTCCAGTGCTTGACAGCCCTTTGGGGAAGGAATTGTTCCCAATGTCCAACCTAAATCTCCCCTGGCACAACTTGAGGCCGTACAGTCAGAAGCACTGACGTAGGGGGACAGCCAGCGGACCGTTTACGTCGATGTATGTGCGCTCTACCCAAGCAAGTTCATTCTGATTTAGATCATGCCAAGCCCAGCCTTAATCTGCTGCGCTCCATAATAATGGAGGGACTACAGCTCATTGCAGTGAGGAGCTCAAGTGTAGGAATTAAACTTGTCTCCATACTGATGGTACACCTACACGCTGTTCCCGTCTTGCACAAGGCACGCGTTTTAACATGTCGAAGCTACTATTATCTGTTCATTCCAGCTGAGAGCCCAGGAAAAGATTCCATAGACTCAGCAAATTAAAAAAAAAAAAGACATTTACTGTTGAGAAAAATAATAGTTGTATTTCCATGGGTGTTTTCTGACTTGTATAGCAGAAGCACGTGTGTGTGTGAGGGGGTGCAACTTTGAAACTGCTCCATAATCCAGGGTTCATTTAAGATGGTTACAGATCTGAAATTCCTTGCAGTAGGCATTGGGATGGTGGCAAGCTGAGATCTCGGCCTTTGGAGCCTGTATTTGAAACTTGGAGGTAGAAACCAAGAAGACACAAGATGAATGTGTGTGGTGCTGAACTTGAGAAGTATTTAAACATAGATTAAACAGATGTTCTCAGCAACTCCAGTCCAAAACTGTGTAAATCAGCTTTCCCGAGGGGTTTTCCTTGGCATCGTGAGAACCCCTAGCCAGTCACTTGCTTTTACTAGAAATGCTCCAAATAATCGTTAGTTTAATATTTGATAATTGAAAGAAAGCCATTGATAAGGCTGTTAAACAGAAAGGGCCGAGGCCGAGGGGTCTGTTTTGCTGGGGCTGGGATTCTCACTCGTGATGCAGGAGGTGAACCACTGAAAGCCCAAATTTCTTTTACGCAGTTAATTACGGTAAGCAAAGTAACTGCAGCTCTTTTGGCTGGTTTACCATACTGTAAACCTACAGGATGTTCTTTCAAGATAAAGGAAGATGCTCGATACTAAAACATAATTTCCTGCGTTATTTATTTGTAAATGAATGCCTTTCAAGGACTGAGAATACTTGCAGTGGCAGACTCTGTCTTTATCAAGGACATCCCTCATAAACACATGGAAATTTAAGGTCAGGCGAAGCATTTAGTCAGCTGACTTTCTGCGTAGTTGTCCTGGTTTCGGCTGGGACAGAGTTCATTTTCTTCCTAGTAGCTGGCATGGTGCTGTGGTTTGGATTTAGTACTAGAAGAATGTTGATAACACCCTGATGGTTTGGTTGTTGCTGGGTAGTGCTTAGGTTGGCCAAGGACTTCTCAGCTCCACCGGGTGCGCAAGAAGCTGGGAGGGGACACGGCCAGGACAACTGACCCAAGGGCTATTCCATACCGGTGCGCGGCTTTTGCTTTCCCTATGGTATGGTCTTTATCTCAACCCACCAGTTTTCTCACTTTTACTCCTCTGATTCTTTCTCCTGCCCCATCATGGGGGGAGTGAGCGAGTGGCCGCGTGGGGCTGAGTTGCCAGCCAGGGTTAAACCACGACAATAGTTCAGATCCTGGTACTTCCATTAAGTGATTCTGTGTCAAACGCACAGCTTCCAAAGGGGTTAGAATAAACTTGTTAGAAATATAACCTGGCTTGAATAAGCCATGCCACGAGAACCCCATTCCCTCCATGCCTAAGCTGGCATGAAAGCCGCTAACTCGCACGTAAAAATAAGATGGACGCTTTATGGTCCGCATCAACCATTAGCACTTGAATATTTAGTCTTCATCGATTGTGGTTTCTAATTCTATGAAAAAAAGATAACCTTGTGCTACTTCAGTTTTTTTGCTTAAACGAAGGAAAGGGCTGGTGGAGCTGTCTTACTATTTTTTTGAAAACGAGTTAGCCTGGAGTTATGCAAACCCACAGAATCGCACTTGTATTGGCTTGCTTTCTACTCAAACCATTGTGCCTCTTCCTGTTAATACGTTGAGTATTTTTAAAGTTTAACAAAAGATATCTGTTTCAACCTTGACAGGCCTTTTGCAAATATCTGGTACAACCAGTGGCTTCACAAGCCATTGCAGTCGTCTTCAAAAGATAAAAGTCGTGAAAGAAATGCAATATCTGTTTCGGCTCGTCTTTTTGGTGGCCATCCAAAGGTTGTTGAGTGAGAGAGACTCTTCCATGTTGCAATAGAACTAAAACCTGGTTTGGTGAAGGAGGGCAGTAAGTTCTCACTGCTTTTGTGCCCCAGGATTTGTTGTTGTTGATTTAGGGTTTATTTAAAAAAGAAAATGGAATAATAATAATAAAAAAGCTCGGATTCCTTATAGGCTTTTCAAGATGTCCTTGCTGCCAGTAGGGACAGTCAGGAGATGGTTCTGCTGGAAGAGGATGGGCTCAGCCCCAGCAAACAGCAGGGCAGAGACGTACTTCACTGGTAGGTTTTTTTCTGCAACTGGTGATCAAAATACAGGAGAACTGAGGAAAAAAAAAAAGCAGCAGAAAAGGAGCAGAGAAGAATGTTTTTTGTCTGGGAGAAGCCATGAGTCTGCTTTGCATTTCTTCTAGGCTCTGCCTTTGAATGAGTCCAAATCTATCCCCCCTTCCCACCGTGAACCTCCAGCTGTATCTCGGGCAGACAGGCTGAACCCATGGAAACAAATTTTACGGGAAGTTCAAACACTCGAAAATTACAATTATGGCCATGACCATGTTAAGAAATTTTGCACTGTTTTTTTTTGGTTGGTTGGTTGGGTTTTTTTTTGCTAGGATTAATGAACTTTTGCACAAATCTGGGGGAAAGAAATGAGGCTTGTGAATAATGATCTTGTTTGTGGGAAGAGACTGAAATGCAGATCTGGGTGTCACGCAGACGAAAGAAACCAAAGGAAAAATCTCTCATAGATGATGTTCTTAGAAAGGCAGATTTTCTTGGAGAGTGCTGCCTGTTCCCAGTGACCGCTGGCTACAACACAAATGAACGTTGGTCAGCAGGAGGCGGAACAGAGACAGTTTCAAGTGTGGCCAAGATGTTGGCACCTGAAGATAAAAAGGCTGGAGCATCAGGCTCAATAATCTCACTGCTGTTCAAATTCAGTAAACATCCAGAAACGAGGAGAAAGAGGCCTTTTTTGCTCTTCTATGCCTATCTGTGTTTACACCTGTCACTTAGAGAGGTGATGTGTTTGGATGGAAAAGGTCAGAAGGGAGCTAGCAACAGAGGAACGAAAGCTTTTTGTCCCAGGGCTCCCTGGTGTTTAATGTACCTCTTAAATCCTGCCCAAAGCAGAAAATGGCTTTAAAGCACTCTGTGGCTGGTTTTTATTCCTCTGTAAAGGAGGTTTGGTGACTGGGAAGGTGATCGTTGATCGCTGCCGCTGCAGTTTTAAGGAATGAAGGAAGCAAAGCTACGTGGATGCTGTCCTACCCTGTAGCCACGTGGTGGACGCGCCGGGCAAGGATGGAGGAGGCGTTGGGCGAGGTGGGGCACCGTTACATGCGCTCTTCTCTGTTGGGTCTGCTCCCTTGTACAAGTGACTGGAGAGTCATCCCTCCGTGCAGCTCAGCCACTGACGTTCACCCTCCTTTCGTTATTTCTCCATGGAGAGCTCTGTGCTTCTTGTTGAAGCAGCATGATCGTTTGCCTCAATCTTTTTGTAATAAGTGCCAAGAGTGTTTCTTGGAGAATAGGCTTTGATTGGCTTTGCTTACGTGGTGGTGGGAGCTCTCGCCGTGGTCTGGGGGTGGGCTGCAAGGAACCGCATCTCCCCGTTCCTGCTGCTGGGCTTCTGGGTGGCCGCAGTGGTGGTGGCCTCTTGTTTCGTAGAGAGAAACATGTTGAGTAACAAAGCAAAGTGTTTCCTACTGGTGGATCTAAACACATTTTATTCCTTAACAAAAGATTTGATGGAGGTGGACGCGTGTGTATTTGAAAGAGAAACACAATTTGAAGTAAGTGGTGTTTAGATATTATTTTAACGTGTCTAAAAGTGCCTGCTGAAATCCTCATTTATTACCTTTCCTTGTTATTTCCAAACTAGAGAGTCAGATACCTGCAATTCCCGCATCATTGCTGGGGCGCCGCTCCTCGCTGCTGTACGTTCTTAATTACCAACCTATGAAATCTTTGACATTTCATAGAAAATAAAACGTCCTGGGAAAGGGAATCATTTTTGGCCCTTCAGAAGGGCTTAGATTTGAGTTGCTTTGTGTCTGTTTCCTTTTTTTTTTTAGCTTTTCATTTTCTTTTCCATTGAGGTCACTAATCACGTGCGGTTTGCAGGGGTTATTGTTCCACTTCGCCCCCGCGAACAAAGCCCAGCGTACCTTAAATGTCAGCAAGGAGGAGTGAAAAGCAATGCCATTCCCATGGCACCTCCCACCGAGGCCACCGGGAAAAGCCCGGCTTTGCCGCGGGAGACAATGGCGAAGCCAACGGGAGTGCAGCGAGGCGAGCTTATCTCTAGGGCTCTTCTAGGGCTTTAGTGCATCCTGCTTCTGGATCCAGGAGTGGCTGTTCCTGCCTTTCTTAGCACTGATATCTCTTAGTTACTGTTTTTGAACACCTGAGACCTTTTCATGACACAAACGATACAAGGGGTATCCATACTGGCTGGGCTAAAACTAATCATGGACCTCTGAGGTGCTTTGAGATCTGAAAGTAGACGTTTGTGGGGTTTGGTTAAAATTGACAAATAGGGTTCTACAAAACAACTGTGGACTTGCAAGTTATCCCAGAGCGTGCTCCAGCCCCCGCGGTTTCCCAAATCAGAGCAAGGTAGAGGTGGCTTGAAAGTTTCCGCAGTGATATCGTTTACATCCTGGGAATGCTTACCCTAAAAGAATGACATTAATCTCCCATCGTACTGTTTGAGGGCTGAGTTATGAGAAAAGAAAGTCCCAAACAAGGTTCAGGGAAGCTTGAGGGAGGTTCAGGGAAGCTCGAGGGAGGTTCGGGGACTCAACTTTGCCAGAAGATACGGAATGAAGAAACAAATCTTGGTACTACATGCAGACCTCTAATAAGAGGGGTATAACATCTTTTAGAGCTTGATAGCCAGAGCCTGTTCACTGGAAGTTGCCTAAAACTAGAGCAATTCATGCTGATAGATGTTTTCTATGTCAGAGGAACTACACTGCAGAAGTAAAGACGGCTAGCAAAGCCGCTTCATGTACCAGCCAATGTGGCCAACTAGTTTAGCACCAACTCAAGTGAGGAAGGGTTTAAGTCATAGGCCCTGTCAATAAATATTTGGCAGCTGGTTCAGTTCAGTCAGGGCCTGAGGGGATCTCCATAAGTTTGTGCTGTGCCCTAAAAATGATGATGACCCTGGAGAGCTGGAGGAGTTATTTGGCAACCTGCAGATCACCACGCTGTGAGGCTGGGTGCGCACCAACAGCCCTTTCTTAATTACTGGGTGTACGTCAGTGGAAGTGCAGGATTATTACGGAAGGACTATAGAAGTGAACGGGGAGAGAGGCGAGGTGTTGGCTTTACACGCAGATGCCCCAAAAAATCACAGTATTCATGAAAAGAGCATATTGTACCTCAGCCGCCTGCTCGCAAAGAGGCGGCAAGGTTGGTCTGCATGTTAATCTTTAGGTACCGGAGAAAATTTAGATGTGGATACAGTAATTTAAAGCCGTAAGGTTGTTGGGGTAATAGGAAAAATTGACACTGAAAAATATGAGAGCAAATCTTCACGAAGGTCAGATGTGGATGTCATCAGCTGAATATGCAGGAGGCAGGTAGGGCATTCCCACTGGAGGCCATCAATTTGCTTGCTGTGAACTGTCAGTTGTATCGAGAGCCCGTTCCATCACTTGGTAAGAGCTGGAAAGTTAACGAAAGAATCCATCAAGGCACGAGGAGTTAGTTAGAAAAGGGTGATGGGTGCAATTTGTGCAATAGTATTCAAAAGGAGAGGACAGATTTGGGAGTCTGCCCTAGCTGATAATCTTCAAAGTGGAAGCTACTGAAAGAAAGTGGAAGCTACTGAAAGAAAGGGGAAACCAAAGGGCCCCAAATGTTGACATCACTTGCGAATTTTTTCCTATTTTTAAAAGATTGTGGTACAGTGTGGCTTGGGAGCAATGGCAACAAATCAGCTGCTGTAAAACTGTCTCTGTGCTGATGTATGAGATGGAAGGGATCACGATTTGCAAGAAATTCAAATGAGGTTTATAACGTGCAGCACTGCCAAAGGGAAATTTTGCATCCAGGAAAGGTTCCTGGCAAGAGCCAGCATTGCTCTTCGCTGGGTGGGAGCTAGCAGGGATCCTCAGGAGGAGGAGGAGGAGGAGGATCTCATTCCCTTCCTCGGATGAAGGTGCCGGTGTGGGATGGACAGGAGGAGGGAAAGGCAGCGTGTGTCATCTGCAACCACTGCCCTCGGTCCTCAGCCGTGCCAGAGGTTGGAAAGGCATCATGTGCAGGAAAGCTGGGGATTAGGCTGCTGTTACGGTTTTAGGCACAGGCCAGTGAGTTAAACCCAAAACCTGCTGTGACTCGCTGTCCAGCTTTCCAGTTTCAGCCCCAGTGTGATCTTTCCTATACTGGTCTGTTTGATGTTTCCAAACCGGAGGCTAGGCTGGAAGGAGATTTCCCGTTTCTTGCCAATACTGGCAAGCCACCGTTTGTTTTTGTTTTTTGTTCTTTACTCATCCATCATCCTGAAGAATTAGATTTGGGAATTAAAATGCTACTTTGCTGGAAGCTTCAGTGATTCCCCAGGGTTAAACCCTGCCAGTCCTTGACATGGCACCATCCAGTGGGGAAGCGTGTCATAGAATGATAGAATCATAGAATGGTTTGGGTGGGAAGGGACCCCCAGAGGTCACCCAGCCCAACCCTCCTGCAGGAGCAGGGACACCTTGAACCACAACAGGTTGCTCACAGCCCCGGCCAACCTGGCCTGGAATGTTCCCAGGGATGG
>NW_009259496.1:2095395-2096828 GCF_000687185.1 Egretta garzetta | reverse complement strand
GGGGTTGCCCCGACCCAGGGGCAGGACCTTGCACGTGGCCTTGTTGAACCTCATGAGATTCACACAGGCCCACCTCTCCAGCCTGTCTCCAAGGTTGTCCCAACGTTGGTCTTCCCTCCAGCACTCCCAGACCTCCTGCCTGGCAGAAAGGCTTTGATTTAAAGGCCATGGCAGAGAGTAATGGAGATAGAGGGTAATCATAAATTTAGTGCTGCTCTTTTCCGGTTAGTAAAATATCTTGGAACTGGCAACTAATGTGGTAAAATGATTTCTTTCACCTTATGCATGAAATTTCCCAAATTATCCAGAGTATAATAAAAACAGCGATGGCATTGTCATGATAACACATTTTTCTCCTGTACGGATGGAAAGAGACATTTACAGACATTGCTCTAATGGTTTCACTTGTTCTTTTATCGCCTCTTGATACTATGGGCTGTAGAGCTAGAAGGAGATATTAAAGGGACAGAAAATCAAAATCACATGAAGGTAGTCCTTTATAGCGGCGTAAGTATTGCAATTTGATGACAGCACTCTAGTCTTAAACTACCATGATTTATAGGTGTACTCTAAGGGCGAGGGAAATTATGTTGTCTTGGGCTTATTTTAATGAAGAAAATACTCGCACTCCTCCAAAAAATCTGATGGGAAGCAACGTGTGTCCTTATATGACTGTTGAGGAGATGAAGATCTTGAAATGTCAGTGCTGCTGGTGTTGGCATGATTTGATCTTCCCCGCCGTGTGGTTTTTTTTTTTCTCTCTAGTGGGAAGATGCAGCAAGGCCAGAGGAACATCTCTTTAAAGTACGTGTGACAGATGTTTTCTTAATCAAATATATCAGGTATTACCATTTAAAATTTGCTTAGGAAGCGATTAGGCCCAGTTGTGTGATATTGCCTCATACTGGTTTGGTTTTGTTTCGTTAATGTTGCAATTAATCTTAGCAAAAATCTAATTCATCCCTGGGCTGCTTTCATGCCATGATCGGTTTGTTGAAATCTAATGCAACAACCCCCCTGTCTAATCAGATACATTATCTTGATTTCGAGTAACAGCAGGTTTATGGAGTTTTGTTACAGAGTAATAAAATTATGTCTTCACGAGTTTGGGATAATTAATCTAATTATTGTTTTGAAGAATAGGTTTCTAATAAGGCAGATACGCTCCTTTGTTACTCTTTTTTTGCCTTGTTTTGAGGAACGTGGAATAAATGTGCTCCACAGCACGTGTCATGGCTCTGCTGTAAGCACCTGGGCAATGGACGTGGGCTTTAGTGAAGAATATCTTCAATTTTGACAAGCAGAGCGAATGCCTCTCTTGAACGAACGGGTAGAATAAGTGCAACCCCGACATCTAATTATTACTGGTGCATGAATAAAATCCTTTACGCTTGCTATGTTTTAGGTGAAATAAGATTGCTTAGCATTCATCT
>NW_009259496.1:2092407-2094733 GCF_000687185.1 Egretta garzetta | reverse complement strand
GCAGGACCTTGCACTTGGCCTTGTTGAACCTCGTGAGGTTCACACAGGCCCACCTCCCCAGCCTGTCCAGGTCTCTTTGGATGACATCCCTTCCTTCTGGGGTATCAACCACACCACTCAGTTTGGCGTCATCTGCAAACTTGCTGAGGCTGCACTCGATCTCGCTGTCTGTGTCATTGATGAATATATTAAACATCACTGGTCCCAGTACAGACCCCTGAGGGACACCACTCATTACTGGTCTCCATCCAGACATTGAGCCATTGACCACTACCTTCTGGATGCGGCTATCCAAGCCATCATGTTAGTTGGGCACTGCTCTGTTGCTGATCAAGTACAAAATAAAATCCTTTAACACCATTTTAATCTCTCCCAGCCCCCTGCCACTGAGCTCCTTCCCTCTCCTTCCCATTCCTGAGCCTGGTTCTCCAGTGATACCAACTTGCAAAGGCTTTTCCTAACTTCAGTCAAGAAGGACTCCGGGAAGCGGCAGTAGAGCTGGGCGTTCCATGCACTCAATTCAGGTTTGAGCTTGTTTTGATGGAAAGCAAAGCACGGTAGCTTCGGTGGGGGGCGTGGGGAAGGGCAGCCCGGCCGCGCTCGCCACTCAGCGTGGGACCACATCGTGTCGTGTGCTGTAGCTGCACGCGGGACAAACCGGTCGCGTGCCTTCTCCAGCAGCATCCTAATAAATAGCGTGCAATAGCATCGCTTTAATCCTTCAAGTACGGACCGTCGCAAAATGGTGTGAAAAATGTCAGCCACTTGCTTAAGATGGAAAATATTACCGGTCGTCTGGGGAAGCCGCAGGTCTTTTGCCTCTCAGCAGTTTCAATCAGCTGAAGACATTAAACATGTCAAGTCTCACAGTTCTCAGCTCCTGGATCATTCTTCTGGCCTTCCTTTGTGCTCCCTCGGTCTGGTATCTCCCGATCTCCTTTAGAGCAGGTACCAGAACTAGGCACATCGCTGTAGTAGTGGTCGCAGAAAGGCGACGTAGTCAGGCGAGATCAGAGCCCTTCTTCTCGTTGATGTTGTGCTTTTGAAGCATCCAAGGCTTAACGCTGGCGTTTTCAGCCACCACGGCGTACTAAGAGCTCGCGTTGAGGCTGTCGGAGACCTCCATGCGTAAGTGCATCACCTGAGGTTGCAGAGCGAGGAAGCTCTTGTCGTTGCGTTGGGATATGAAGGCTCTGGGCAAGTCTTTGGTCAGACCATCAGGACCACCCTGCTGTTTTTTAGAATACCCTTTAAAACACACGCCAGTATATCATAGTTTGGTTTTCCTTGTCTTGTGCTTTTGATGCACTGTCTTTAAAACAACCCCAACCAACCAAAAAAACCCCAAAACAAAAAGAAAAAAATCCTGAGTGGCTTTAAAGATTTAATAACTGTGCTGAAGCAGGTTAAATACATTAATAGGCTTGATTCCATATATTAAATAACTATAAAAATGTTACTGTTATGAAAAAAAAAATGCAGCTAAAAAACATTTTGGAAAGACTTCTTATGAAGGCTGGGATCACAGTATGAAAAATAACCCAGTATACTTGATGTAAATAGATTGGTGGATGGAAGGCATTTCAATAATTCAATTTGATTGTATAACATATAATCTGCGGGAAACCAATAACTTGCCACTTAAAGAAGTACTCATTCCTTTGAAAAATCTTCAATAAACATTCTATTTAGAAACAATTCACATTTTATGTTCTACATTTTCTTTGTGGTTTTTCTCTTTTTTTTTTTTCTTTTTTTTTTTTTAATACTTAACAAATCTGGATGAAACCTGATGTTGTTTTCCACATTTATTTCCCCATGCTGCTTATCTCGCACCTGAAGTTATAATTCTTGGTTCAGGAAAATGTGATTGCTTTAAAAGCGATGGCTTTTGATAGCTTCACGATTTCTTCTTCTTCCAGTGGAATAAACTGCCACAGGTAGGAAATACCTTTTAGAAACAAAAAGACATTTTCAGATGGGTGCTGTTAATTAGGAGGACTGGAGGTGGGGAGGCGACACCTGGGCGAGGGGTGCAAGCACTTTGCACGGCGGCTCTTTAGGAGGTGACATTTCTTGGGGGTGACAGCACTCCTGGAGGTGGCACGTGGGCTCGTGTTTCCCTCAAAGTGAACAGCCTCAACTTTTCTGGAAGGTGTTAGTTTATTTTAATTTAGAGGAGGTTGATGTTTTGAACCATTTGCTGCATTTTTAATGCTAATTTAGGCATAGAATCATTGAATTGTTTAGGTTGGGAAAGCAATTTCAGAGCCCCCAGCCCAACCGTTCCCCTACCCCTGCCATCCCACCCCCAAACCCCGGCCCT
>NW_009259496.1:2087599-2091079 GCF_000687185.1 Egretta garzetta | reverse complement strand
ACACGGCGTACTAAGAGCTCGCGTTGAGGCTGTCGGAGACCTCCATGCGTAAGTGCATCACCTGAGGTTGCAGAGCGAGGAAGCTCTTGTCGTTGCGTTGGGATATGAAGGCTCTGGGCAAGTCTTTGGTCAGACCATCAGGACCACCCTGCTGTTTTTTAGAATACCCTTTAAAACACACGCCAGTATATCATAGTTTGGTTTTCCTTGTCTTGTGCTTTTGATGCACTGTCTTTAAAACAACCCCAACCAACCAAAAAAACCCCAAAACAAAAAGAAAAAAATCCTGAGTGGCTTTAAAGATTTAATAACTGTGCTGAAGCAGGTTAAATACATTAATAGGCTTGATTCCATATATTAAATAACTATAAAAATGTTACTGTTATGAAAAAAAAAATGCAGCTAAAAAACATTTTGGAAAGACTTCTTATGAAGGCTGGGATCACAGTATGAAAAATAACCCAGTATACTTGATGTAAATAGATTGGTGGATGGAAGGCATTTCAATAATTCAATTTGATTGTATAACATATAATCTGCGGGAAACCAATAACTTGCCACTTAAAGAAGTACTCATTCCTTTGAAAAATCTTCAATAAACATTCTATTTAGAAACAATTCACATTTTATGTTCTACATTTTCTTTGTGGTTTTTCTCTTTTTTTTTTCTTTTTTTTTTTTTTTAATACTTAACAAATCTGGATGAAACCTGATGTTGTTTTCCACATTTATTTCCCCATGCTGCTTATCTCGCACCTGAAGTTATAATTCTTGGTTCAGGAAAATGTGATTGCTTTAAAAGCGATGGCTTTTGATAGCTTCACGATTTCTTCTTCTTCCAGTGGAATAAACTGCCACAGGTAGGAAATACCTTTTAGAAACAAAAAGACATTTTCAGATGGGTGCTGTTAATTAGGAGGACTGGAGGTGGGGAGGCGACACCTGGGCGAGGGGTGCAAGCACTTTGCACGGCGGCTCTTTAGGAGGTGACATTTCTTGGGGGTGACAGCACTCCTGGAGGTGGCACGTGGGCTCGTGTTTCCCTCAAAGTGAACAGCCTCAACTTTTCTGGAAGGTGTTAGTTTATTTTAATTTAGAGGAGGTTGATGTTTTGAACCATTTGCTGCATTTTTAATGCTAATTTAGGCATAGAATCATTGAATTGTTTAGGTTGGGAAAGCCCTTTCAGACCCCCCAGCCCAACCGTTCCCCTACCCCTGCCATCCCACCCCCAAACCCTGGCCTTCAGCACCTCGGCTGCCCGGCTGTTAAATCCCCCCCGGGGTGGGGACTTGACCCCTTCCCTGGGCAGCCCCTTCCAGAATTGTTCCCCATGGCCAACCTCACCCTGCCCTGGCACAACTTGAGGCCGGTGCCCCTCATCCCATCGCCCCTTCCCTGGGAGAAGAGACCAACACTCACCTTGTTGATCAGATATGTCCTGATACTGCTGAAACTGAGAAATAGGTGATAAATGTATATGAAGGATGGGCCACTCCATCCCCTCCTGGGCCTGTTCTCTGCCATTGGGGTGGATCTTCAGACAGAACCAAGTGCTTCACCTCCAGCAGTGTATTCCTAATTTCTTGTTCTCCAGATCTCATCCTGCCCCGCTTGCCTGGCCAGCATGTAGATGTGGTCTCATCGCAACTTTAGCACCCTTTAGTACTCCGTTGTAGGTTGTAGAGAGCGCTCGGTGTGTTAGAGATAAATGCCCCATCTCGACGGGCACAGCAAGGCATGAGGCCAATGCTCCCCCGATTGCCGCGTCTTTGGTTTGAAAGTAGCAGGAACAAAATTGGGCTTGGGATCTGCAAACATCTGTCTTGCTGCAAGCTTTGGGATGCGTTGGCTGTGTGTGTCTTCCTTCTCCGAGGAGAATTTGTTTAGTAAGTGCCAGTGGAGTAGTTTCAAAATATTTGCGTGCAAACACTAATAAATAAAAAAAAAATGCCTTTATTAGATGGGAAAAACATCAGCGCGATGCGGCTTGGGGGTTATTGCTGTTCTGATGCTGTGTCCCGTGGGAGGTAACCGGGAGCTGAATCCGGAGCAGCCCAGTGCGATTTCATCGGTGCGAAGAGGGGGCGATGTGTGCCCGGTGGCCACCGGCAGAGCTTGGGGTGCCGGGAGGCATTGCATGAACGGTGTCGCGCTGAAATTCCGTCGGCATTTCTGGTTAATGGAGAAGCACCTTTGGCTGATTTCTTCCCACGCGACGGGATTATCCAACTTCTAGAAAAATTGGATCGAAGCCTGCTTTTATTAAACATTTGATTGACGGGATGGGGCATTTTGGGGTAGAGGGGAGAGGTTAACCACCCCTTCTCTGTGAGAAGCAATCGGTTTACTGCATGCAGCGTATGTTTTTAGTAATTTCTGGCTTTACCAGTAGCTTTCTGTGGATTATAATGTTTAGCCTAATGAAAAACTGCATGAGGTGAATCTGTCCAAAGAATTGCGAATTCCAGGTAACCCACTCTTAATTTTTGCTGTTGTGTCCCAAATTACAGGCTGCTTCTTACTCTTAGAGGTATTATTTGCATAATGTGTTGTATTTTTTCTCCGAAGCCTGACTGGCCATCAAAATATTTGGAATTGGGAATTTTCTCTCTCTCTCCATTGCATTTAAAGTATGGTAAGCCAAATTTTCTTCTTATTATTTTAGTTGAATTGTTTAGTTGGCATTTAAATCGGAGGAGAATTGCATCTTGGATTTTACTTGCCAATTTTATCAGTGACCTTTCTCTCCCTCTCTCAACATCTTAAAATTGTTTTCTTTTAACCTCTGTATTTCCAGCGTATAGGGGAGTATCCATCGCCTCATTAAAACTCCTGAGTGTTGCTCTGGCCCTCTCAAATCGTGAAAGATGGGCAGGAAGCCTTAAAAGAGAGGACTGCCCTTACAAAAATATTAATGGCATTTTAAGCATAAGAAGCTGGGGTTTTGGTTAGTTTTGCTTCTTTATAATTAAAAAAAAAAAAAATAAAAAAAGGAACAGCCTTTCTGCATTTACTCCCAGCATCTGCTTGCTAGAATTACTAAGCTCGAGCAAAGCACGTGGTTAGAAAGATGCTTAATTGTAGGTGTATATCTAAAATACCCCCCCACCCCCCCAGATCTTGTAGTCATTAAAATCTGAAGTTAGCGCAGGAGACTTAGGTGGATTTTCCCATCCTCGTTATGTCCCCATGGGATACGTGCCCATGTATTTAATTAAGAAAAACTTCCATTAGCATAGAACCTCAACTCAGAGGTGACAGTAGCGTTTGGGTCAGCGTTGCTACCATTGGGTTTTTACCCCAGAACTGTTAATTTTAGCGATGTAGTGCAGCTCCCACTAAAATGGATCCCTTTTTGCGGCTAGAACTCAACCCTCACTTGTTTCTTCTTTTTTGGGCTGTGCACTGTCCTTAAGCAAATACCAATCCTGAGCTTAGTAAAGCTTTAGCTGATCTTGTAGGTTCAATTCTATGTAG
>NW_009259496.1:2085716-2087581 GCF_000687185.1 Egretta garzetta | reverse complement strand
CGTTAAGAGTTGCAGGATTCGCTGCCATATATTTTGGTTTCTCTGGGATATACTCCTTACTTTTGAGAGGAATCATCAAAAGCCTGAGCTAAAATTTATTTTTCCATTTTGAGCTCTGTCACTGACTTCTTGTCTGACCTTGGGTAATTTATTTAGCATTTCTGTAAGGTTTTCCCCCCTCTGTGTGTAATGCAGTTAATAACAGCTATCTCAGAGGAGCACAGTGAGATTTATTAGGTTTTTTGTAAAGTACTCTGTGATTCTTAAATGGAAAAATGCCATAAAAGTGCAAAGTATTAATATAATAAATTAATGCACAAGCTCCTTTCAAATTAATAGCCAGGTTGTGAGCCATAGGCTCGCACTGAAAAGTGTCCCAGTACTACGTGAGTAGCTCTGTTGGACAAGACAAGCCATGAAGGCAGGAGGCATGGGCAACATTTAGAAGAAGAAAGGAATAGTATTTCTGAACCGGGCTTTTAGGGGTGCTGAGACTTTAAAATCGGAGTTGTTGGGAAGGCTGGTCTATATACACCAGTAAGGGAAAAAAAAAACAACCCTATCATTCCTGTCTTTAATTATTTTAGTAATAGTCCTGCTTGTAACGGGCATGCGGAATTATTTTCCCGTACGGAGATGGCCTGACTGAAAGCTTCAGTTTTCCAGATACTCTTCTCCACATCTGGAACCCACTAGACTTAAACACTCGGTTAGGTCGGGGTTGGAAAGAGTTAATTCTCCAGTAATCATAGCTTTTTGATCTGTACTGTATTTAAGACTGTCAAGGTATTGAAGTAGAAGATATTAGGGTTCTGCCTATTTTCTTGGACTGCAGGCATTAAGAAGAATACCGTGTTTTGATTTGATAGCACTTTCACAACATGTTATTTTGAAATCGCTTTATTAAAAAAATAATCAATATGTACAAACCGAAGCAACAAATGCCCAATAAAGTAGAGTTCAGAAGAGCAAAGCTATGGATCCCCCAGTAATTGCAAGGAGCGTGTTGAAGCACGCATCGAGATGGGCAAGATTTAAGCTGTAATTTGGATGCTGAACCTTTGGTTAAACTTACCAATGAGTTCTGCGGTGGGACTGCTGCGGCTGAACGCTGAGAAACCCCGAGGGCGCAGCAAAAGGCGGCGTGTCCTGGGTGATGGATGGCGGGTTTGGGAGTGAACGTTGGCTACCGTAGGCTTGGGTGTCGGAGAGCAGCCAGCTTTTCCCGCAGCTCGGGAGGGGCCGCGCTAGCTGAGCTTCAGGCCTCCAATTTTAACTTCAGCTGTAAAGCGTTTAAGTGCCTCTCGCAGGGCTTACAGATCTGTTAACAGCAGCAAACTGTATAATACCTTGCCTAAAAAAGGCAGGGGAAATGGGGAGAAGCTAATTAACCCGTGGCCATGCAGGCTCCTCTTGCATCGCACACTGTGTTCCTGCTCCCAACTAAAGGTGGGATTTCCATGAGCAGCAAGGGGGTGCTGCCTCCCCCCTGGGTCCCAGCCATGCAGCAGTTAAATGTCACGCCGGGGTTTTTCAGTCCGGCAGGTTGCAGCTTTCATCTCCTCGCAGCTTACAAATTTGCAGATGACACCAAACTGGGTGGGAGTGGTGATCTGCTTGAGGGGAGGAGGGCGCTGCAGAGGGACCTGGCCAGGCTGGATCGATGGGCCGAGGCCAAGGTTCAACAAGGCCAAGTGCTGGGTCCTGCACTTGGGTCACAACAACCCCATGCAGCGCTACAGGCTTGGGGAAGAGTGGCTGGAAAGCTGCCTGGTGGAAAAAACCTGGGGGTGTTGGTTGACAGCCGGCTGAATATGAGCCAGCAGGGTGCCCAGGTGGCCAAGAAGGCCAATGGCATCCTGGCC
>NW_009259496.1:2069338-2085619 GCF_000687185.1 Egretta garzetta | reverse complement strand
CCCTGATGGCCCTCTACAACTGCCTGAGAGGAGGCTGTAGGGAGGTGGGGGTCGGCCTCTGCTCCCTGGTAACAGATGATAGGACGAGGGGGAATGGTTTGAAGCTGCGCCAGGGCAGGTTTAGGCTAGACATTGGGAAAAACTTCTTCACCAAAAGGGTTGTCAGGCTCTGGAATGGGCTGCCCAGGGAGGTGGTCGAGCCCTCATCCCTGGATGTATTTAAAAGAAGGAGAGATGAGGTGCTTAGGGCCAGGGTTTAGTGGTGGGATGGCAGGGTTAAGTTAAAGGTTGGACTCTATGATCTCAAAGGTCTTTTCCAACCAAAGTGGTTCTATGATTCTATTAAACCATTAGTGAATCGGCGTCGTGGTTCTCAGTGGTCTTCCAGCCACTGTAAATATAGTTTCTGTTTGAAAACAATGACTTCCTAAAGGTCAAACCCTAACCTTTTCCTCGCTTAGCAGCAAGGTATAAATGGTTGCTTCCTTTCCTGTATCTCAAAAATCTCAATGACAACTGGTCTGCGTGATTCGCAAGGTTCCCCGGTGCCTCGTTTGCTTATCTGTTGGAGATGGTGTTGAATGAACCCATAGTATTCGTTTGAGCCAGCAAAGACGTGTTCAGCTGGACACCCCCTAAATTGGCGTCACGGTAACTGTGGTTGTAAAAGGTCCTCAAGAATTAAGGGTGGAGTATGGGTTGCTAAATATGCCGAAATACCTGAAGACATAGCTATGAGTATAAAAGGGGGCTTCTTAAACTTAATCTGAACATTTCGCAGCCTAGTGGTGAGCACGCTTGCCAACGGATGTCAACCAGGGAAAAAAAATTGCCTACAAATTCCCAGCTGATGTTATAGTTTGCAGCTCTCTCAAACACTGAAAAGATTTTGAGTATCCTCATTAACATGAAGTTTTTTCGAGGTTTCCTATCTTCAACAGAATGATTTTTACTGATGAAATGGGATGAAAAAGGTGACAGCGGTTCAATATCAAGCTGGTTCCGAGTTGTTAAAAATTTAGGGATCTTTGCTCCCATTCTCCTCTACAAGAAAAGATCCCTACCCTGTAACTTGCCCTTTCTTTTTCTCCTGCGGTCTCCTGCACCTGAAGGACCATCCCTGTGGAAACGCGCGTGTTGTCCTTCCGTTACGAGGTCGTAACTGAAGATGGAGATTTACTCTTTGGCTTTCATGTTTAGTATCGTTTGAGAAATTGGTGTGATGTATGCGAGTTTTGTAAAACTGTTACTCATGAAAGCAGATCTTGCGGAGTGGGTGGGGTAGAGTGTTGCCATCTGCTTAAGGATACACCAGATTAGGGAGACCCTAAATCAATGAGCTAAGCGGAGGACTGGAAGAGGTGAGAGATAGCCTCGACGTTGGCTGTGGGGTATTTAAGCTCCTTAGTATCGATAGTACCGACTCAGCACTTCTTTTTCCGAAAATTAAACACATCTCAGTTTTTGCACTCTGAAAATGCACCTGCTTCTCTGAGATCTTCAAAGGCAGATTATGTATTAAAGGTCACGTATTCCCTTGGACTCGAGAGATGCTGACCTGCTCGTGGTCAAACGTGCCGCAGCCCGTGTGCCCGGTGGTTATTCCACACACCCCAAGAGAAATTGCGTTCTCTGGTGATGGAACTTCCAGGGTGAGGAGTAAGTTTGAGGAGAGGTGAGTTAGGGAAAAAGCACAAGTGATAATTAAAGTAAGAACTTTCCAGAAATACAAAAATATAAGCAGTATTCTCTTTAGTATTGCATCTATTAGTTCTTGCAGTCTAGCAGTGTGGAAAGAAATTTCCTTCAAGCAGCGGGAGCGTGGAGTATTCGGCGTTTCTGTGGATGAGGATCAGATGGTAGATGCCTGTTAATGATTGCCTAAACCACATTTTCCTGGACAAATATTTGATCAAGTTGGTGTGTGTGTTTTATTTTTTTTCCTCTACCTTATTGCCTGAATCTATGCAAATACAATTAAAATCAGATAAGTATTAATATTGTACATGGAATTCCCTGGGTAAAAAGAAGGCGCAGGAGATTTAAGGGCTTTTCTCCATGTGATTCTCTTCTTTTGTTTGAAGGGATAGCAAAAGTGAAATATTCCCAATATTTTTCCTGTTGAATTGAAAAGAAGTGTGGTCTGATTAGGACAGGCTGTCTTGTCTACCTTGGTTCCTACTTGGGATGGGCAGATACAGGGGTTAAACTGAAAATTAGGGGCCTTATTGCTCTTGCCTAACGATGAGGACAAATGCTCAAGGGAGCTAGGAAAGAAGGCTTAGCTCGTGGCATTTCCAGCAGCATCTTTCATGTATGCTTATACATCCCCTCCCAGATTTTTTTCTTTTTCATATTTGAAAATAAACCATAAAAAACTCAGGGGGATGACTCCTGTTAATTTAAGGCAGATCAGTTTTATCCTCCGAGCAGAACTACTAGAGTGCTGTCGGCAAGGGCACGTCGCTGCGAGGGCTCCCTGAAAGGCTTGGTTCAGCCGCTCCGCGTGCTTGCGTGCCACCTGAATTTTCGGGGGGTGTTAAATCGGGTCTGAAAATTTGGAAATCAGTTGTCAAAGTACTGCTGAGGCTATTCAATTTCCTTGATAGCATCAGCTATGATTCTGAATTTCCATAGGACAAGAGGAAATGGCCTCAAGTTGTGCCAGGGCAGGGTGAGGTTGGCCATGGGGAACAATTCCTTCCCCTTGGCTCTGTCAGGCACTGGAAGGGGCTGCCCAGGGAAGGGGTCGAGTCCCCAGCCCGGGGGGGATTTAACAGCCGGGCAGAGGCGGTGCTGAGGGCCAGGGTTTGGGGGGGGATGGCAGGGGTAGGGGAACGGTTGGGCTGGGGGAGCTGAAAGGGCTTTTCCAACCTCAACGATTCTGTGATTCTATATATAAAAATGAAAGTTTTTTTATTTATACATGTGTATATTGCTTCTATTTCGATAACAAAACGGTGTAGGTTATTGCCATAGGACACACAACTTGACTAGAACCAAGTCAATATGAGAAGTTGACTCTGGTAACGTCTACTAACCTGTTGGTTTCTCATCGTATTCCTTTTTGGTAGACCCGGGAAAGGCAGGGGATGTTATAGGTCTTTTGGACCCATTTACTTAAGTTCCTCACATAGCTGAGGGACTAAATTGTTGAGATGAGTTTCAGAGCTGTGATACGAATTCACAGTGAAACTGGTCGGTGTGTATAAAGCAGATTGAGCATATTGGGAACTGTAAATGGTGATTCTACATGAAAAGATCATGAAAGTCAGCCATTTACTTGGGAATTTGTATGTATAAATTTTATATAGAGAGATAATTGCATATGCTCAATAAAATCGATGGTAAGAGAAGTAATTAAGCATTTGATTATATCAAATTTGGAATAATGAGACAAAATTAGGGTCTTCCGTACATAGGGAAGATTTTAGTGGCTTATTATGTTCTCCACTCCGGTTTGGAACCTGCTTTGTCATCAATTTCAATTTTGTGTTCAATGAGAAATAATGCAGCCACGTTTAGAAGGTTTTAGGCTTCATGGTTATTGGGAAAATTACATGAAAACACACAGTGTAATATAGAGAAATGTGAAATAAGTCTGGAGGCAATGAACCAAGCTACAGAGTACATGTGACTATAATAGGGAAATCCTTGAGGCCATCATTCTAGCTTTTTTGATAGAGTAAAATGGCAAAGATGTTATTGAGATCCATCAGCAGAAGGGAATATAAATCATTAAAGTCACGGGAGAGTGGAGCCGATGCTTTGTATGAGCTCGGGGCACCCGGCGCTGCTGGAGGCTTTGCTTTTGCGAGAGCAACCTGGATGTTTGGAAGCATTGCTGTGCTGATGTTCCTTTGGTATGGGGGTATTATTATTTATTATGGTAATTTATTATTATTGTTACTGTTAATAATAATTTATTAAGCTTTGGGGGGCGGGGGGTGTTTTTGAAAGGGTTCCTAACTCCAATACAGTAAGTCATTCAGAAGGTCTTTAAAAATTAAAGTTAAGATGTGCTAAACCAAAATACTTCACAGGCAGAACAGAGAGGATTGCTGCCGTTGGATGGGAAATTTTCATGCCTGCCTATCAACAAGGAAATCTTTTCCAAACTGTATTAAAGCCTGGAGAGAAGCGCGGCCTCCGGTTTGGAGACGAGCTCGTATCTGCTTGTCTTCTAACCCAATGTGTTCATTTTTCCCAAGCGGATGTTGGGCACCCGAATTTTCCAGGCAAATGGCAAATTCCCTCTGATACCTGGGAAGCTTTGTGCGTAACGTCAGGTGTTTTCCTTTTTCCTTCACCTGCGCTCTTAATTTTCAATGAAAAAGCTTCTCAAGGTGGTGGTGTGTTTTGGTTTTTTTTTTTTGGCCAAGGTTTTTGGCCTTCAATGCGTTTTCTGTTATTTTCTTTTAAAAGGCTTCTGTGTCTTTAAAAAAAAAAAAATAAGAAAAAAGGCAAACAGAAAATGAAGACTTAAAAGATGATACGGAAAAAGAGAACTGAAGGAGGATTCATTCAATAAAGTAGAAAAAGGAATTTAAACTTATATATGAGATTTTTTCAAACCTGATTTTTCAACTCTACATCGAGGCCCTACAAGGTATTTGTTAGCGGGTCTGGTTTTGCTAACTTCAGACAGCAGAAAATTGTATTTTGTGTTTATTTTAAATGCTGAGCTGAGTCACGCTTTTAGGAGTAGCATTAAACCAAGTTTATCTCGACTTGAAAGCTTTTCACTTCATTTTCAATACCTGTTCAGGAAAAGTGATGCTGAGGATGACTTTTCGGTAGAGGTTCATTTTCTTAGTAGGCAGAAAGTGAACACACAGGAGTGAAACCATGGATATCTGCCAGAGTACCCCCCAAAATACACCCAGCTCTGATAGAAGTCCTTATTAAAGGGGAAAAAATAGGAATATAAAAAAGAAAAACACAAATAAACCCACAGTGGCTACTTAGTGGGTTTGCCCTGGTGAGTCCTGTCTGGACGCGCGACCAGAATTGTGCAATTTTGGTGTTAATGGTAGGAAACGGTCGTCCTCTTTTCACAACAATTTGCTTTCATTGGGTGAATCTTATTTTTTTCCTCTCTCTCCACACTGACCGTTGCCTTTCCTCATGATCTGGTTTCAGAAAGCACGTCTTTAAACCAAGAGTTTTAGGTGAAAATTCGGTTGCCGTTGAGTTGTCTTGTGGGTTGGCTCCTACCCAGCAGCGGCAATGGGTTTATGGTCTCTTTGTGCCGAGTCTCTCATCGTGATGGGATTCCAGGTCGTATTTCGGGGGAAAATTGGACTTCAAGGCAGTTTGGATGGTTGGAGAGCTGTGCACATGTTCTGAATTAAGTTGTATGAGTATGTTTTCCTACCTCTGTAAATGAAACGCTTGAGTAAGAATCAAAACGTATTCAATAAAGTAGAAAAAGGAATTTAAACTTATATATGAGATTTTTTCAAACCTGATTTTTCAACTCTACATCGAGGCCCTACAAGGTATTTGTTAGCGGGTCTGGTTTTGCTAACTTCAGACAGCAGAAAATTGTATTTTGTGTTTATTTTAAATGCTGAGCTGAGTCACGCTTTTAGGAGTAGCATTAAACCAAGTTTATCTCGACTTGAAAGCTTTTCACTTCATTTTCAATACCTGTTCAGGAAAAGTGATGCTGAGGATGACTTTTCGGTAGAGGTTCATTTTCTTAGTAGGCAGAAAGTGAACACACAGGAGTGAAACCATGGATATCTGCCAGAGTACCCCCCAAAATACACCCAGCTCTGATAGAAGTCCTTATTAAAGGGGAAAAAATAGGAATATAAAAAAGAAAAACACAAATAAACCCACAGTGGCTACTTAGTGGGTTTGCCCTGGTGAGTCCTGTCTGGACGCGCGACCAGAATTGTGCAATTTTGGTGTTAATGGTAGGAAACGGTCGTCCTCTTTTCACAACAATTTGCTTTCATTGGGTGAATCTTATTTTTTTCCTCTCTCTCTCCACACTGACCGTTGCCTTTCCTCATGATCTGGTTTCAGAAAGCACATCTTTAAACCAAGACTTTTAGGTGAAAATTCGGTTGCCGTTGAGTTGTCTTGTGGGTTGGCTCCTACCCAGCAGCGGCAATGGGTTTATGGTCTCTTTGTGCCGAGTCTCTCATCGCGATGGGATTCCAGGTCGTATTTCAGGGGAAAATTGGACTTCAAGGCAGTTTGGATGCTTGGAGAGCTGTGCACATGTTCTGAATTAAGGTGTATGAGTATGTTTTCCTACCTCTGTAAGTGAAACGCTTGAGTAAGAATCAAAACGTATTTCATAAATTGATCAGTTATGTTCCCTACATCCCCTGAAGTGCGGTGAATTTTGATCGATCCCCAAAATTCCTTAAAACTCAAGCTGGTTTTTACTAATATTTCCATCAGCTTTTTCAGCTTTTCTTTTTTTTTTTTTTTTTTTTTTTTTTTCTCCTCATCTACACTTTCAAAACTGTAATTTTCCTGAAGAACTTTCCGGGGGCAAATCTTTAAAATCTTTGTTGCGGAATAAGCCTTTTTATTTGTGCACTAGCCTGGTTTTTCCCTTCAACAGCGAAAGGCGTTAAGTGGTGATGGGAGGACTGACAGCTGTCAGAGCAATTAGGATCGCATCTCAGCAGCCGAGTACTTAAAAGTAGATGAAAATTTTGTCTTGTGCATAAATTAAGGGATGAGCAATGGCACGGCAGGTGAGAGAAGCAACCCAGTACCTCCTTCCAGTCCTATTTTAAGGAATAGGACTGGTGGTCTCTTCCTGTGAAAATAATTATCGGTTTCTTCAAAAGGATGCTCTTTGAATGAAATTGGTTCTTTAGCGGAGAGCTTGCGTATCCGTCTTCGATTCTGTACCAACCCTCAAGGAAAGAGTCGTGCTTTGTGTGCGAAGGTGAATTTTACCCGCTGCCCATGAATTAGCGGGCTGTTTGAACAGAGGAGATGAAATATCTATTATTAAACAGGGGTCAAGAGCATTACTTAAAGCAGTAAACACTAATCCTAGTAATACAATCAAAGCCTGCAGGTTTGAGATCATCTTGGTAAGACCTCAGGGTTACAGATTGTAGCTTTTCTTTCTTCTGTAAACTGCTGAGAATACACGAGCTGTAAAAATGGTATTGCAGCGTGCACCAGTGCCTGTAAATATTGTATCTGAAGGAATGAGAGGGATGCGTGGACAAGCTGAGTTCCTCCTGCTGGTTTTCATTCAGGTTTTTAAAGTTAATGCTGTGAAAGAAGGCGCTGCAGGCATTTTAATCATCACCAGTAATGGTGAGGGCTTCAGTTTTAATTTTTAATTAAAGAGAGACAGCACTCCCAGCAGCCCAGTGTCCCCAGTAGCACGGTAGAGCATTGATTTAGTAATTCAGGGAAGAGTTGCTGATAGAGACTGAAATTCAGCAATGTGACCCTAATTCAGCAAAACACTCGCCTAGCTTTAATCAGATTAGTTACTGCCACGACATGGGTAGAATTGAAGCGCTACGGCTGGGTAGCGCCTGCCTGGCAGAGGTGAAGAGGCTGCCCATGGGTGCGTAGGATAGAATCATAGAATCGTCTAGGTTAGAAAAGACCTTTGAGATCATCAAGCCCAACCGTTAGCCTAGCACTCCTATCCCACCACTAAACCATGTCCCTAAGCACCTCATCTACCCTTCTTTTAAATACCTCTAGGGATGCTTGTGCACTTTGTGCTCTGTTATCCTTCTCCGTAGTGCAATGGATGATCTCCAAGAAGAAGCTGCCCATGGGTGCATGTAGGTTGCTCGTGCTCACGCGCTTTGGTGCTCTATTATCCTCTTCTGTTGTGCAATGGATCATAGAATCATAGAATCCTAGGTTGGAAGGGACCTCAATGATCATCTAGTGATCTCCATGAAGATCCGCCAGCCGCAGGTGAACCAGAGCCTGCTCTGAGGACAACTCGAGGTTGCAGGATGTCCAGTTCCGCTCGAGTTAACTTGGACGCCTCTTCTGGCACCTCACCTGTAGAAGCAAGCTCAGCTGCAAGCTGGTTTTATGTGTGGAGACAAAGCTTAGCTTATCTGGTAAATACAAGGACTTCCCAGAGCTCCTTGGTGCACTGAGAGCTTTTAGAGTCACAATAAAAGGCCAAGTTGCAAATGCGATAAGCCATAATTAACTAATATTATTTTCTGATGCAATCATATGTTGAAAATTGCAGGGATTATATTAGGAGAAAATAAGGGGTCAAAATAGCCAAGGACAGGGAGATAAAATTTGAAGCCATTTTAGAGATGCTAGACTGTGATTGCGAGAGACGTGCGAGCTGTGTGACACAACGTATTATTGTATATATTGATATCTCTGTCCTACAGCATATTGAGGTAGGTCGCATAGGAAAACACTGATAACTCAGATAACTGTCAGGCAAATATTGGGCAGTGGCGATAATGAAATGAGCAGCTGTATTTTGGAGGAGTCACTTTTGGTTTCCCATAAATAATATCTAGAATATAAATAAGACGGTGAGCTGGGGGAAATAGGTACTTGTGCGTATATGTGTACCTGCATGTATTTTTGAGAGTGGTTTCATCTGTAAAAATTCATACACGCTTACACACACATATATTTGTTTTGAGAGTGGTTTCATCTGTAAAAATTCATACTACACGCTTACATACACATATATTTATACCCAAATTGAATTTGGCAAGAAGGAATTTATTGACCTCACCGCTTTACTTGGGCAGTAGGCTTGTAGCCACCTGAGCTTGCTTTTATGTTTTTTCGGCTACCTCGTGCGCTTATGCATTTGGACACCAGCTCATTTTGGGAGAGGAAACGCGGTTGGAAAATACACCAGTGCTTGGGGCGCTTCATGCCACGTGCCGGTCATTAACTCTCTATCGTGATGTCACGGCATGGGCTGGAATTCCATAAAGCGCTCCAGAGGAAGGATGGGGAGGAAACTGGATGTCCCTGGAGGAACACTTTGGTCCTAGGCTGTGCCAGCCCTGTCCCAGGTGGTCATAACTGCTGAGGTTGGGGAGTAGGGGAATGGAGATGCTCACCCTTACTGCTCCAGCACAAGCTCACCCCCGTGGAGGAGACGGAGCAGGTTTAGGAAGCCCCACACTACGGTGTCAATAGTTTACAAAAGGCAGTCGGAGGATATTGCTACTTCTGCTGCTTTTTCTGAGGCGCTTGGGAGACCTCAGGGTGAAGTTCTTGATCCTGCACCCATCCAAGTGAAGAGCCACTCCTTTCCCTGACTTAAAAATGTTAGCTCTGAGAGCTTTAGGTGGACAGTAAAGCCCATAGGTAGAGAATATACACACTTGATGCTTAAAAGGCTTCAAATTCCTGAGAATTCAGAGGCCAATCAGACAGAAGGAAAATGCAAATGACAGTGAAGGACTTCAGGAAAGCTACGTTTCTTTCCAAAAAAGCCACGGTTTTGCAGTGGCAGAGCAGTTTGTGAGCTGGAGAACCCCCTGAATTACGGGGCTACGTCTTGCTGAAGCATCGTTTAGATGTACCAGACCAGAGCGAGCCGCCGTGTCTGGCGAGGACCGCGGGGGCCAGTACGCTGTCACTGGCTCAGTCTCCTTGCCCAAGCTGGGACTAATTAGCCTGGACCTGTGCCCCATCTCGGGAGGTGGGTTATGGCCCAGCAGCTCTGGTGTTTGGTGCAGATCTGCATTTTGCTGGGCTGTACGTTTATATATGGTGGGATTTCTTGGTAAAGCCGTGGATAGGCTGATATTCCATGTGATCAGAGGAGGTGATATATCCATGGCATCAAGGGAGCTTCGGTAAGAGTTAAACAGTAGATCAGGAAATTCTAAAAGTACCTAGAATAGACATCTTCAAATGTCTAATTTCAAATTGGCTTGTCTAAATATATTGTATTCAAGAACTTGAAAAGAACTGGTTGAAGAAGTGTCTGAATTATGACTGTTCCTTTTTTAGTAATTCTTGAAATAGCAGGAAATGATGGAAGGCAGGAGAGCTGCTTGTGTGCGGAGGTTTGGAAAGGCCAAGCGGCTGCCTCGGTGCCTGTGGGCTCCGCATCGGGTAAAATATTTTCCTAATATTTTGACCCGTGACCAAACAAAGCATCGCCAAAGTTCATAGATAACACAAGCACAGATAACGTTAATTTGCGGGAGCAGAAATTAATGAAGAAAACACATCGCTGATTGATCTAGAGTAATTAGGGGCGCTCAGTACAAGGAAACGCTACGCGTGGGGATGTGTACGCTGAATTAAAGAGGCCACCTGTACGGACTGCAGGCTTTGCTGGAAAATACAGACTGGGAAAGTCTTACGAGGGTCAAGGCTGCGGAGCAGCAGAACATCGCACCCAGAGCAACGCAGTAGCCAAAACTTGTTGATGTGATATTTTTTTTTTTTTTTTTGGGGGGGGGGGCAATTTATGAAAACAAGACCCTTGGGTAAGCCTAGAACCTGGTACAGACCTGGCACTGGGGAAACCCTGGCTGAGGAATTGCAGCTGTAGTTCAAAAAGAAAATTAAAGCAGTGATAAAGGCATCCAGGGTGGACCATGACATTGGTTAAAGAATTGGAAAAAGGTACTTAAGATGAAAGAGCCCCTTTTCTTTATTTAATTTGTCGGAGAAGGTTACAGAGTGGTTTGCTCATGGTCTGTAGCTATCTGTGCAAAGAACAGAAATACACTAACGGAGGCTTACAGCCTACCTGACAAAGATGGGAAGAACATCGCCTCTTGAAAAAGGGCAAGTGTAGACTAGAAGTACGACAATACTTTTTTTTTCTTAAATTAGAATAACTAATCAGTAGAAGAATGTACCAAGGGCCATGGTGTATTTTGTATCACTAGGAAAAAGATGAATGAGTTTCCAAAAATATACAGAGTAATTCAAAAAGCGATTAATTCAGGGAAGTCCTCTTCTGATTTAGACGTTCGGTTGGAGTAGATCATCGTAACGTACCCTCCTGGTAAGTCTGATCCGTGCGCTCTCGTTTTTCCCATTGGTAAAATGACAGTGAGGTGTCAATCTCCTTCACTCGGGTGTTGCAAACCCATTAATATCTACAGGCAAAAGTGTGTCAAAGCAATTAAACTATTACTATTTAGCATCAAAGGTTAAGGCAGTGGGAAGAACTGAACTGCCTGTGACACCGGCTGACAGTAATTCAACTCGCTCGATCCATTCAAGCCACATTTGTGCAGCGTGGGGTATATTAACGTCGGGATTCAGAAGGAGCGCGCTAAAGGGACGTGGTGCAGAGACAGAATACGCGCTCCCTGACTCTGTCTAATTTAGATCAAGTTTTAAAAATTAACGTGTCTTATCCTGGGGAAGGATTGAGTGAAGCATGGTGTTTTCAAAACCCTAACTCTTAGTTTTCATTTATTCCCCCTTTTCTGGTTGCTCTCTGAGCTGCTTTAAGGGTGTTGCAGGGTCCTCTGCTGGCTTGGCGCTTGGCTGGTGCCAGCTCAGACATGGTTAACCCCAGGCAACGCTCCAGGCATGGAGCAGAGGGGCTGGAAAGCTGCCCGGCGGAAAAGGCCCTGGGGGTGCTGGTCGAGAGGGGGCTGAATATGAGCCAGCAGGGTGCCCAGGTGGCCAAGAGGGCCAGCAGCATCCTGGCTTGTATCAGGAGTGGTGTGGCCAGCAGGAGCAGGGCAGGGACCGTGCCCCTGTGCTGGGCACTGGGGGGGCCGCCCCTCGACTGCTGGGGTCAGGGTTGGGCCCCTCCCTCCCCGAAGGCCCTGGGGGGGCTGGAGCGTGTCCAGAGAAGGGCAGCGGAGCTGCCAGGTACCGGGCAATGGGATGAAGGGGAAATGGCCTTAAGTTGCACCAGGGCAGGTTTAGGTTGGACACCGGGAAAAATTTCTTCCCCGAAAGGGCTGTCAAGCACTGGGAGGGGCTGCCCAGGGAAGGGGTCGAGTCCCCAGCCCTGGGGGGATTTAACAGCCGGGCAGAGGCGGTGCTGAGGGCCAGGGTTTGGGGGTGGGATGGCAGGGGCAGGGGAATGGTTGGGCTGGGGGACCTTAAAGGGCTTTCCCAACCTCAACAACTCTGTGTTTTCCCCCAGATGTGGTATGCAGGGCTGGGCAGCGACAGGCATGCTGGCTTCACCCTGCCCTTCTCCTTGCTTTGCTGAAGCAACCTGCATTCTTTATTTTTTATTTTTTCCTTCATTTTGGTGGTTGCACACAGGGAATAGGGGAGAGAGGGCCGTAGCAAGGTCTATGCGGCAATGCCCGCAGTACAGGCGGTTCTGCACCCCATCTCATCTCGCCGCGTGATACGAGAGCTGTCAGCTGCTTTAGTCCTGCCTTTTGGGTGAATTAATGGAAAACAAAGAGTTATGCTTTTGGCTCCCGGAGCAGGCGCCTGAGCTGCTATCAAGAGAATAGCTGTCTGATTTATATTTTGGTGAGCGGCGCGTGCGTACCTCCGTCACTTTTATTCTCGGTGACCTTGGCTTGCTTAAAAATCATTTGACGTTGTCGCTTTGCTAATCGAATTAGAGCTTGTTGATTCCTTTCTCTCTGATCAAAACACAACTGCTTCACCCGGAGCAGAAGGGGGGGGCCGTGTAACGGAGCGCCTGTAGCTGCGTTGAGTCCCTTTCATTTCCCTGCACGTCGCTTTTAGTCCTGAAACCAAAAGTCATCCCGTGCCCGAGCAACCGGTGGAGGGGGAGGTTGGCTCCGGCTGCACCAAAATCATCCTTGGTCTTTTCCGTAATTCATATTCTCTATTTGCTCGCGTTTTGCGTACAGAGATGGCAGGTGGGATTCTTAACCAAAGAAACCGAACTGCATCTGCCCTAGCGCGTGTGCTTTTTTAGTTTTTAAACTCAGTGGAGCTTTGAGATGCTCCCAGTAGGACCTGGCACTTATTCGGTGGTAGCTTCATCTCTACGAGGAAGATGCAATGACTTTATTTATTTATTTAGGTACTGAAAGGCTGCTGTCTCGTGCTTTACCCCGGGGGTTGTAGTAGCTGGGAAGCCAGCAAGTCCTCATGAATACGTCTGGGTTTTTACCGTGGAATCGGAAGGTTTTATTACTTTTTGGTAATGACTTCTTCATTCTGCGCAGCTTAGTTGGTAAAGCCTTTCCTGCGCCCCTCAAAGCTTTCTTTCTCCAAGGTCCTCGTTTGGAGCATCTGCCCTCAGGTTTGCTTAATGACTTCGAATGCGATAACTTAAAAGTTGAATGTACCCGCCTGCATAAATGACGTGAGAAACCACCCATGAACTTGCCAGGTCCATCGAGGGCTCTGCAGGTACAGTAAGCATCGTAACAGACTCCAGTAACACGTCCAATATTATATATACTGCTGTAATATATATTCTCTCTTATCTATTTGCTCCTTGGTTTCTCATTTCCCTTTCTTTTAAGGCAGTGTGATAAAAATGAAGATTGAGGCCGTCCAAATAAATAGCTCATAAATAAGTACATTTTCAGCACGCTTTCTCGGTATTTTCCTCTTGCGGAGTGACAAAATTCTTCCAGCCAGCCTCCTCCAGGCAGAATTTCAGTCTGCCAGGCAAAACTACACATGGGGTGATTCAAGTGGATTAACAGCTTCGTGTATATTTTGGGTTGTTCCAGAAACCAGCTTGCCTACTTCTGTAAAGGTTATTGATGTGGGATCAACTGGGGATTTAGTTTGCGTAGAAGAGAAAGTGGTTTGGTGAGTAATAGAATGAAATGAAAGAAAGGAAAATACAGTGGGGCTGTCTTTTTTTTTTTTTTTCTTAATATTTTTTTTTTCTTTTTTGCACTTTCCAAGAGCAGAGGAGGCTTTTCAAGTGCTTTCCATGTTCGTTTGGGGGGTGACGATGAGCTCGGATCCATGTTCTTCCCATGCGTGGGCCTGGCTGAGCCACTGCGTGGATCCGGCAAGCTCCTTTCTTTTTTTACACCTTCACTTCTTGGGAGTTGTATTTGGAAATTGTGCTACTGAACTAAACCCACCGCATGGGCCAGGATGAGTTTCTAAAGGCGCCTTCTGTGAGCAGCTCCCAGTTTGTTGTGGTTTTTGGCGTTGGGTTTTTTTCCGCCTGCTCACGTGGATTTATTTTTTTTTTCTCTCCCTGGAACGTCGTTTCCCCAGCCTTCCGTTACGGGCTTTGCAACCCTCGGCTATCATGGAAAAAAAAAATAAGGAAACTCTCAAAAAGCGGAGGTTAATGGCAGGGGAGCTGCGGTGGTGCCTTGCCCCTGGTTGTGCCACTGCGATCCCTCCAGCCCTGCTCATTCCCCCAAGGGGCAGCCATGAAATGTCCCTCCCCACCAACGCCGCATTGCAGAAGTGGAAAAGGAATGAAATTATGAAAAACAACAACAACAAACAAGCCTTTAGTAGAGATCAGGACTGCTACAGAGAGGGTAATAAACTCATAGGGTGCTCCTCTTGCTTCTACTGTATTTTTTTTTTATCTGTTTTCAGCCTCTCCAATTTTCTTTTTGATGAGGTTACAGCCGGTCGCTTTTAACCTTAATGAGGAGCGCTGGGGGAGGAGGGGAGCTGTATGGAGCGGGGTGGTGCTGGCTCATTAACTGACCTGCTCGCAAACGAGGGCTGGTCCCCACTGCCCGACGGGGCTCCGGTGCCGGCAACCTCCGGCTGGCACGACCGCGATCGCGGCGAAGATGCGCAAGATCCTGAAGCTGATTTTCAGAGAGAAAACCCAAAAGTAAACCTGGGAAATCGGTACCGCGAAGAGGCGGCTTTTCTCTTCCAGCTAGAGAGGGAAGGGAGTCTTAGATATACAGAAATCTCACAGGGACATCTATTAATTACACTGGCTTTTAATTATCTGTCACTGATATGTTACATGACCTTGAGCAAGTCATTTACTCTATGTGTGTGTATCTATCTGTAAAATGCTTGTGAATTATTTAATGTCTACAAATTGCTTTGAGATCCCCAAATGCAATGCATTATAGTTGCAATTATCAAGTCTGATAGCATGGTGCATGCTGGTGTCAGCCCGAATCTCAGCAAAAAGCTCCGGAAAAGATCCTTTGCCTTAACGGACCATGGGGAACAGGAGAGAGAGACCGTGCAGCACCCAGGGTCAACAGTTATTTTTCTGTCTAACCACACGTTGCCTCTTGCACAGATGCATAGGAGGAAACGTTGTAGAAGATATAGAATATATAATAATAATACTACTTTAAATGTATAGAATATAATTTTATAGAGAGAATATAAAATGACCTCATGTTGTGCCAGGGCAAGTTTAGGTTGGACATTGGGAACAATTCCTTCCCCTTGGGGCTGTCAGGGGCTGGAAGGGGCGCGCCCGTGGAGGGGGGTTGGGGGGATTTAACAGCCGGGCAGCCGAGGTGCTGAGGGCCAGGGTTTTGGGGGTGGGATGGCAGGGAACGGTTGGGCTGGGGGATCTGAAAGGGCTTTGCCAACCTAAACCATTCTGTGATTCTACGTCCTTGCCTTTTGGGTTTTTTTCTTAGGTTTTCTTGACGAGATGAGGGTTGGTGCCTGTAAGTGCTTATCTTAACTCCAAGTATCTTTGATGTTTTTAGCAAGGGCAAGAAAGAAAAAAAACCCCACCCAGTGTGCCTTCTGAGACCTTGTAACGGCCTTACATTATGTTTCAGAGTTTTGAGTTCCCATTAACTCAGTACCCGTTTAGGCTCTCCTTAAGCACCCAGGCAAAATATTATTTAAAGGAGGGGAAAACAAAAAAAAGAGGAGATATTTCAGCTCTATCTGCAACTTTCTTACAACCTAATTTTCTCTTTCACGTTGTTTACTCAACATTCAGCTAATTGTCAGTATTGTATTTGCCTTCGGAACGCCTGTTCTGTGATGCATGGGCTCCTATTATAGAGGGGTTGACAGAAATAACGTTAATGCATCGAAAGATAAAGTTTGACCCAATACGCAATTATGAAATGCTCGTTTCTTCCCAGGGCAGATGGTACGTGGTCAATAACTGTTGCCTGTGCTATAAGTCATAAAGGCAGCAATAAAATAAAATCTTTAGGTAGTTATAAATTGACAGATATCGGTGACCTTCGTTTTCTCTTCCCCGGCTGTCCGTTATCGGTGCATTAGGTAAAAGGAACATCCTGCCGCTGTGGTCTCCAGCCAGGCAAAACCCATTCAGGACCGAGACTTTTACCTATTACAAGGGGCGGAGGTGCTTTATTTCATCTTTATGTTGTTTTTATCTTGGTGGTCCTACAGGAAACAATGTATTAATGGGGTAAAACTGTTGGAGCGGGGCCAGAGGAGGGCTACTAAAAT
>NW_009259496.1:2065384-2069140 GCF_000687185.1 Egretta garzetta | reverse complement strand
CAGGCCAGGTTGGACGGGGCTGTGAGCAACCTGATGTGGTTCAAGGTGTCCCTGCTCCTGCAGGGGGGGTTGGGCTGGGTGACCCCTGGGGGTCCCTTCCCACCCAATCCATTCTATGATTCTGTGATTCTATAAAAATCCTCTCTCCATGTCGAACTTTTCTCCTTGTGGTGGGGACGCCCTTGTGTTTCACAAGTCCTATAGAATATCATCGTTAAAATAACATTTTAGTATTATGATCCATTTCAAAGACCAAATTGTTTATAAAGCCAGAAATCTACAGGCATTTACATTAATCCTGAATTCTCCACACTGTGGTAGACTATGGTGGTCTACAAGGTGCAATACTGCTTGTAGAAATTATATAGAGCGTGCCCTACAGAAACTCGTAGGGGAGCGCGTACACCTGTTTCCAACCCAGACCTTGAAATTTGCCCTCTGCTGATCTGGTTTCAATACTTTTTCACCTCATAGGCTTTTTCTGTGAGGATGAACGCGTATAACTGCTGCATCTGCCCCTCCGTGCTGACGTTGCGGTAGCCCAGCAGCAGCCAGATGGAGCTCCCGGCGATTTTATGGGATCATGATCAACCTTGCTGAACTTATTAGGGCCTGGCTACCAGGAGGGCGATAAAGTGGGAGTTGTTATTAGCCACCTGACCACGCAAGCTTCCCCCCCAGGAAAACCCAAGAGGGTTGTTTTTATGATGAGACACGGATTATGCCCTTGGCAAGATTTTAAAACTAATTTTTAGGGAAAAGGCAAATGACGCAAAGCGTCAAGGTCTATGAGGAAGTGGTATTTTGCAATAGGAATTGCTTACTTGGTTCCTGATCTATGAATGAAGTCACTGTGGATGTGAAGTACTAAGAAAGTCTGATTTTCTTAATAGCCTCATTATACTAGATGACCTCCAAAGGTCCTTCCAACCCAAAACGTTCAATGATTTTATGATACGATTCTATACTTGCTTATCGTTGAGGTAGGGTCCTGCAGCGAGCCTGTCCTTCGCTGCAGCTCTGAGCCCATCTAAAAGCTTTACAAGGAATCTTATCCCTTTTGAGTTTTCATGGAGTAGCTGTGGTTTGAACCAATACAGAGGCAATAACGAGTTTTTCTTACATAAATCTTTTCTTTTGCACTGGGGTGAGGGGCTGGCTCCTCCAAATCCATGAGAAAATACTTATTTTACTAGATAAGATCACAACTTTTAGCAGTTTGAGTCTAGTACGGGTCATCACAGTGTTTCAGAAGGATTTCTACTTTGGAAAGCAGGACTGGGAGCAATGTTAAGCTTTGCTTTTCTCTGGGTTTTCTGGATGTCACAAGGAAGAAACTTCACAATTATTTATAAAACTGAAACTGTATTTTTCCTCAAGCACATCATCAGCGCGCTCGTTTGCGGAAGCACGTTTAACGTAGTCAACGGAAATAAAATATCTTAATTTCATTATTTTCCATTTATATAGTGCTGGAATGGAAAGATTGGCAGCTTTTCAGTTGGCTAAACTTGCCGTGGAGAATGCAAAGTGGGAAACGAGTGATGGTATCTTCTGTCCTCTCCCCTCTGGTGGATTTTCTGCTTTCTTAGCCTTTTCTCCCCAGTCTCTGCTCAGCTCCCAGGATTTTACTCTATGGCTGTGTTTGAAACCACGGGCGACTTTGGAAGTTTAAAGGCTGCTCCAGGTTATGCTGAGAGACAAGGATTCATTTTGGTGAGCTTCAGAGCTGGAGATTCAGCCTGATTAAAATACATCTTTAATACGTTCGGTACAAAGTGGGATCAGTGTCTCTGGTGAGAACGCTTTGACTACAAAAGCCCTGCTCCAGCAGTGGGAATTGTCTCTGTGCCTTCTCCTCCTTCATGCCCCTGTGACTGCCACGATGTATCGTTTGAATTTTTGGTGGCTCAGTTCTTTTCCTCTTGGGAACCATGAACGTCTGCTGTTCTGCGGTAAAGGTATAAGCTGACCTTCATGTTGAGAACTGAAGAAGCACGCCAATAATCTAAATCATTAAAGAAGACAAGGAATACCTTTATTTAGGTGAAGAATGAAGTTTTACATAGAATAACAGCTTCATTTTCCTTTTATTTCTACAAGGCTGGTCTGAGGGGAGATACATTGAGATCATATTGTCTTTCTATACATTGAGATCATAATGTCTGTCTGCCTGTCAGGCGTAGAGCTGAGATAAGACAAGGATACAGACCTGTGGCAAGAGATAGAAAAATAACAATTTTAATCTACTATTTTTTAAAGATGCATTAGTGGAGTTTTAGATTTTTATGCTTCGTACTCTTTCCAAAGAGTCACGCATTGTAACACCATTCATAGGGTTTTTTTCTTTAACTTCTTGCAATAACAACAACACAGTTCCTGAATTACCATATGGAAAGAGTAATAAATACATATATATATATATTAAAAGTTCATATGAAATTCCAATTTCCCTGTCATTTTTAGGTCTGGAGGAACTCCATTGGCTTTGAGTTAGATGGTGCTGGCACCCCTTAAGGCAAGCGCGACCTGGCACGTTCACCTGATGTAACTCTGTTTTAAATTCACGGTTTGCCCAAGTTTGTGAAAAGTACAAGGGATTTTTTTTCTTTTTTTTTTTTTTTTAAAAAAAATTGGATTTGAATCCATGAGATGACAAAGCCACCTTTTAAGTACATGCAATTGAAAGTCTTCCCGTTCCGAAGGCTGACAGGGTTGGGCGCTTGCTGACAGCAGTTATCTTTCTTGGGTCAGTCGAAACACATTCCTTATTCAAACATGCAAAGAGAAGACACTTTGCATTAGGAAATGCTGACATTTCTCGGAGTTAAAATTGTTTCCTCTTGTCGCAATATCAGCTGTCATCTCCCAAAAGGTATTTCTAGAAATAGGGAGGTCATCCCAACACACAGCGCTCTAAGCTCGCTCTTTCTGCTGGCAAGCGTTCGATTAGTCCCCGAGTCTCTGCTACAGGCTCATTACAGCCAATCTTTGACATTTTTTGGTAATAAATGCAGCCTGCTGCGGTCCTTCAAGGGAAAAACCCATTTGTTCGAAGCCAGGGTTTGAGACCCAGACCCACACCGGCCTTCCGCGGCATTGTAGAATTCCCACTCGTCCTTCCGAGGCATCACCTAGAAGACCATGCGGAACGCCGACCTGCTTCAGTACTGCCCTGCAAATGGGATGGACTTCTGAGCACGGTCTTCATCTGAGGGACCTTCAGGCAAGTGAAGGTCAGGGCTGTAGTGTGATCTTTGCAGGAGTATAGACGTTAAATTTACTTTTCCAATTTGTTTTTTTCTTGCGCTGTGGAAAACGAAAGGCTCTTCCTCTCCCAGAGGTGTTGGGGATCTGCTGGCATGCGGAGAAGCTCTTGCATGTTGAATCTCAGAACTGGCGATACCACGTACTGACGTGCTGTCTGCCGGGGGACGACCTCGGTAACTGAGCACCCACCACGGGTATTTACTGTAGCCCAGAAAACTTGAAATTTTTGTGCACGCTTTTAGACAAAACGACTTAAATGCAAAATGGCTCCTATCTTGTATTTGTCATTTACACCATTCACAGAAAGAAAAACCTTCCCGAGTCGATAGGAGGCTGAAAGGAGGCTGCAGCGAGGTGGGGGTCGGCTTCTTCTCCCTTGTAACGGGTGATAGGACGAAGGGAAACAACCTCAAGTTGCACCAGGGCAGGGTGAGGTTGGCCATGGGGAACAATTCCTTCCCCTTGGGGCTGTCAGGCACTGGAAGG
>NW_009259496.1:2021379-2065364 GCF_000687185.1 Egretta garzetta | reverse complement strand
CTGCCAGGGGAAGGGGTCGAGTCCCCAGCCCTGGGGGGATTTAACAGCCGGGCAGCCGAGGTGCTGAGGGCCAGGGTTTGGGGGTGGGATGGCAGGGGTAGGGGAGCGGTTGGGCTGGGGGATGTTGAAGGGCTTTTCCAACCCCAATGATTCTGTGATTCTGTGGTTGCACACTGGGTCTGCCCTAATCCCCCATCCGAAGATGTTTAGTGAGGACTTTGCTACTTGCTGATAGGAATTCTGTTAACCCCAAAATCTCATGATCATCTTTTATAGGGCTCCGTTAACCTTTTAGGATTTTTCCTCCCTTTTTTTGGTACTATATCTAGCATAAAACATCCTCAGTCTGCAACTGGGGCATTTTGATAGGGCTGGGTTGACACGAAACAATGAAAATGAGCGTTTAGAAAAGCAGTTTTCATCCTGATATGCAATAAGTGTAACCTTCTGAGATGTTATTTTAACTTATTTTTGTCCAAAGATCGAACTTTAAAGCTTTCACCCAGGGCAAAGTACGATATAAGCATCCTACAGTGGGGGGGGGAAGAAAAAAAAATATTTCTCTGAAACATTGTAAGTTCTTTGGGAAAAAAGTCTACAGTTTGCTTGAGCTTTTTTCTATTGCCACAATATAATTAGAAGGAACATGAAAACAGCATGTGGTTTTATTTCCATTGCAACCCTCCTCACCAGCCTTCTTCGCCCATGCATGCCTTTAAAATATTCAGTACTGAGAAAAAACACGGAGCGCGCAAATATGGCAGTGTTTGACATTTATTGATATCTAAAATATTTATAGAACGTATATTTACAGTGCTCGACATTTTATATATACATGCCTGCATCTTGCCAGTCTAAACGCGTTACATCTGCCTGCTTTAGGGCGTTACGGTGTCCTTCTTTGCGGTGTCTTACCTGTGTTTAATACTGCATAATTTCCACCAAAGTAATTATGCAAATGACTCACTTTAATGGTGTCCTTAGGAAAAACACAGGGCGCGCCTACCCCGCTGTAGGAAAAGGTGTTGGCGAGTGCGTGGTAATTGTTAAATACATCCATTTTGCATTAAATTCAACACCCCAATCTGCATATGCTGAATATAAACCATAAAAAAAAAAGAAAGCGTCGAGCTTTCCAGCAGTCTGGGAAAATCATAGGATCGTTTAGGTTGGAAAAGACCTTTAAGATCATCAAGTCCAACCGTTTTGCCAGCAACTCAAAAAAAGGGGGAGAAATGGGGGGGTGAGGGGGGAGGAGCAACAGTTCTGGTGGAGGGAATGAAAAAGCCGCAGGCAAAGCGGGGTCGGGGTCCTGGAGCGTGCGCGTTGTAAAGAATAACTGACAGGGATCTGTGAATTACAAGTCTATAAATTAATTGCAGGCTTCTGGTGACATGGCAATAAACCATGCTAATGAAGATTGAGTAGTTTAGGATTTTGTCAGAGCTCTGAAAAATTATATGGTTTGTAAACTACATAGATACTGGTGGGGTTTATGTGAATTTGTTGAATAAATTATACTAGGACTCTGGTGTGAAAAAAACCCCACAACCCTGTTAAAATTAACATATGAATGTGATTGCATCTTAATTTTTTTTCTTCAGCTTTTTCTTACCCAAGTGGCTTGTTTCTTTTTCCTTGAGCCTTCCTATTCAATGGCGAGTCTTCGTAACTCGGCCACTAAATCGTCTTTTTTTGTATATCTTTAGCGTAAGCGATGCTATATTTTAAAAAACCCCCTCTTGATCAGCATCCTAGTTACCAGTGTTCCCTTGTGAGCAATGTTTTATGTGAAAAATCCTTTACAAAATTTCCTACGTCGTGGTCTAGAGACCCTGGTTTGATGTCTTTATGGCCTCAGAGCAAGAGGAGCCCAGCCCGGAGCGTTTCTGATCCGTCGGAGCCTTTTCGATAGGAAATTAGGCAGCCGAGTTAATCAGGCCACCTCATCAGTTTTAATTTGCATGCATTGGGTGTGATCTGAACTGTACGGGGACTTCTAAGTATCCTAAATTATTAAATATATGGTCAACAAGGACCAATCTGAAAGAGGAATCGAGAAGATGGGGCGTGGGAGCAGATGCTTATTTAAGCATAGGTGACCTAGCTCGAAAAGCTAAAATCAAGAAAACGCTGCTATAAAAAACTTTGCAAAGTCTTACTTTGATCTGCTCGGTTTTATGCACTATACCTGGTTTTTAAATAAAATAATGTCATTTTCTCAAAAGTATTTTGACCTCATTGTGCACACAACTTTGGAGAGCACTTGGGATTAATTGGGAGCCTGTGATTGAAGAGGTGATGATGTCTAGGGCTCTGCCTTCACTTATTACCAGAGCTGGAAACTCCATAGTCAATAAGGCAAAAAAAAAAGGTTTTGTAGTTAAGATGATGAAATGCAACCCCTGAAGAACAGTTTTATCTGTACATCTGCCGTAGTATTCCTGCCAGACCTGGGTTTGGTCGCTTACACCACGCGTTCATATGTTGCAACCGTTTTCCTCATTTTCTGCATCCCCAATGAGACTTTTTGGTCCAATGTGGAAAAAAAAAGCCACCATAGTGTATTGAGTAGTGTGTAACAGACGGCTCAAAGTCATTCCTAACGGGACAAGACAAGCGAGGGCGTACTTTTGCCCTTTCACTGGTAGCTTGGCCAGTAGCACCTCTTAGTGTCCAACTCCGACGAGTTCAGAAACATTTGTGGGTTGGGCAGGTATTGTAGAAATAGGAACCAGAGGAACAAAAAAACCCAACCCACTGGGAAATTAATGATTTTATTTGCAGAGAAAAGCTTGAAAACTCGGAAGCATGAAGCCACGTACTTAAGTAGGAAGCTTTGAAATTAAATCCTGAATTGCTCTTTCGGCGAGCGGGGTCCTCCTGGAGTGCCGAGGGAGGCTGCGGAGAAACAGAATTTGATGGTGTAAATCCCCGCAAACCTGGGGCCGGAGTTAGGCAAGCGAGGGCAGCCTTGATCCAACCATTTCTTAGTTTCTGTGCAGTTTATTTTAAAATTTTCACCTTCTTTTAATGTAGAGGGAGTTTTGATATTATGGCTTCATAAATACGACAGCCAGCCATTGGGAATGATGGCTCAAGAAATACAATTGGATTTTCTGTCTGAAATGATAAGTCATGGACGGTACTTAGAAATTAATCTATCCTGGCTGCCTGGCATTTCTGGATATTCAAAACAGAGACCATCCTTCCCCTACAAAACCCGACAAAAATGTACGTGGGCTGCTGAGTTCTTGTGTGTTTTTCAGTACCGGGGCGGGGGGGCTCTCATTAGAAATATGATGTTATTAACAGTTTTCCTCAAATTGCTAATTTCCATCGTCCTAGTATTACAATAATGATGAAATTAAATTAAATTAGCATATCATATAACATACTGAAAAACTGTGAATACATTATAGTAATACAAGGCAACAGATAATTGCTAGCTTAATAAGAATTCATTTGCAGCGCAGATAATTCAACCTTTTTCTTCTTCCAATCACTAGGGACAGATTTCCTGGTTATTGATTATCTCCTCATCTTCTCTAACCCCACTCAGAAGTCCTTGGTTATATGAAAATGTCTCCAAATACATCTAATGCTGTGTCATTTGGCGGTGGGCTTGTCTTGTACCTCCTTGTGCCTGTCCATGTGTTGACTCCTAGGACCTTGTTACGTATGCAGTTGGCATCTGATCCTTTGGAATGAGTGAGACTTTATTACCCCTCTACTCCCTTAGTGAAAATTCTACGTATATATTTTGGTGTACGTAAGTCTCACGTGTCTTCTAAATTGAGGTTGTAATTCTTTCTTTTGGGAAACCCAAAAATGTTAACATCGACTTTTTAAGTGTATTTTCTAGTGTAAATGCTTTCCCTAGTATTTCATTTTTAATAGGCTCAGGGTTAAAGAGAATAATTTGAATTACAGATACATTTTCTAGTTATGTCTAATATTCTTCAGGCTTATTGAAATGATTTGCTTGCTAAGCCTGAATTTATATCCACTTATTGCCACTTTCATTTTTTTCCCCATCTTTTTTTTCAGTTCCACCATGGTTTTTAATTCGCCCTTCAAATCTTTATGCCTATGAGAGTATGGATATTGAGTTTGAATGTGCCGTGTCTGGTAAGCCTGTTCCTACGGTGGAGTGGATCAAGAATGGAGAAGTGGTCATTCCCAGCGACTATTTTCAGATAGTGGTAATTATCTGGCTTTTACTTATTAGAATTTGGTTGGTTTTATTTACGAACTGAACCTGGTCTTTGCATGGAGAAGTGTCAGGTCATACTCTGAGCTGCTATTAATAATATTGTTTACCACGTGTTAACGACTTCTCTTACTGTTGTCCTTGGTGAGCCAAAATAATAGATCTCTTCTCCAAGGAAATTGTACCCCGACATGGGGGGTTAAAAACGGTAAGGGTCATTTGGCATAATTACAGCTTTGCTAAGAAAACTGTTGTGCACCCTACCCAAAGTAACATCCCCATCCAGTGCTCCAACTTCTTCTAATTTAAGTGTCACTATTATACGGGGTAAGAATTCACGCTGTCTTTTCTGAAAGGGTTGATTTAGCTGCCCTCTCCTGAAGGCAGCGTCACTTGTAAGTGAGCTGAGATGTTGGGGAACACCCCTGAAAACTTCAGCCGCTGTGAAGATCTCCATGGGCCACGAGGTGTGGCTTGGTTCAGCACCTTCTAATTTTTCACCTTGTAACAAATGATATTGATTATCGTCACGGCTTTTCACTACCTGTCAAAAAACCTCATCCTTTCTAACATGGTTTTTGTGCAGGATAGACTTGTTCTGCCATGTACGAAAGCAAATTCCATTTTTTTTTTTTAATAAATCATGCCTTATTAGAAGGCAAAGAGAAGCTTTCCAAGGAGAGGACAGCTCTATCGCTGTCGTGGTTGTGTGCGGAGGTGTTAAAAATTTTTTTCACTTAATAGTTGACGGAAAGTGCATTTCAGCCAGAGCCTACCCCTCACTTGAGATTTTTTTTTACCCAACGCAATTGGTTTCTGCTTGTGCTAACAGAAAAGTTAAATCTGTTTCAAATGAAGGAGGCGCAGGGTGACCTTTTCTTGAGGATCTCCAGGCCTCGAGCCATAAGGAGGGTTTGACCTTCAGAGCAGTATTTGTTCAAAGATGCAGAAGTTGAAAGTTCTTTTAAATTTTCCCTGCAGCCAAAGGGCCGAGACAAAGTTCAGAGCACTGAATTGATGGTGGAAATTTTGGAGCTTGAGTCTTGAGAAGGGTGTTGGGTGGACTCTGTGCAGGAAAGTGAATTCACCCTTGGGCCCTAAGCACCATCCAACAAAATGCAAAGACAACAAGGTGTCAAGAGATTCCTGATGAAAGGGCTTATGGTTACAGCCCTCAGGGCTGCGCGAGCTGGAGCTGGGATTACATACGCAGCGCCGCGTTTCACGGAATAGCTGTTCTGGAAAGGTTTTGTAATCCGCGTTCACTTTGGATGGTGTTTTTCTAATTAATTCTCTCCACTTCCTTTCTTTCTCTTTTGCTGTCTCTCTAGGGTGGCAGCAACTTACGGATTCTGGGCTTGGTAAAGTCAGATGAAGGTTTTTATCAGTGTGTAGCTGAAAATGAAGCTGGAAACGCACAGGCCAGTGCACAGCTAATCATCCCAGAGCCTGGTAAGATGCAAAGGACGTACAGACTTGTAGATGTAATTAATGCTATTAACATAAAAATCCCAAATGAGCAGCTACTATTCTTTACTCCCTCTTACTTATCCAGCTGGCTGGCTGTAGTTAAAAGCATGTCCAGGCTATCAGATAGCTTGAGGCATTTTGTTCACTGGGGCAATTACAAATGCTGGCCTTGTCCTAGAAATGACTCTGGAGGCCAACTAAACCTGCGTGAAAAGCCAACGGCAATGTGAGGCGATGGAATAAAGCAGCCCATAAGCAACAGAGAATTCCATCATACATAGCTCTGTATTAAGCTGTTGTAGAACATATGTCTTGGGGAAAGGGGAGAGAAGAAAAAGAGAGGAGGAAAAAGAACGGTTTGGCAGTGGGCTGTCAAGTGCAGCCAACCGTTGAGATCAGAAGGTTTTTGTCTATGTGCTGGAAGGATGAATTTTTTTTTGTGGTTGTTATTGCTCTGAAATTAATAGGTGTTTGGTTTTATGGACTGCCCTGTGCAGCAGCCTAAATGTTTACTGCTTTATGGGTTTTTAAGTAACAGAAAGATGTCTTCATCTCAAGCTAGATGATATGTAAAACACGGATAAAAGCCTTTCAAAGTTTCTGGCTTGTAAATGATTAACGACCTGCGCTGGGCTGCAGGTTCCTCTTGCTACTTCTCATGGTTTACGTCACTAAACTGAGAGCAAGAGAACGTGCTGAAGCGTTGCTCGTTCTCTGATTTGGACTGGGAAAAGCAGAACCTTGGTAGCCCACAAGTACCCAATCGAGACAGCCCTACTGAGATCAATTAACCAGCCTGACCGCTCATACCATAGAATTCCTTTGGGAAACCCTTTGAAAAGTTTCCACGCAGCATCAGTGTGAAGTTTTATTAAAGCTTTGCCAAAAATTTGGCCTTCTGGAAATAGAGAAGTAAGTATGGCCATGGTCTACGTTCTCGTTAGCTGCAATAGTCTGACTCCTAGGGACTCCTGTCTGAACACTGAGGAGGGATGTTCGCCGAGATCCATCAAAGCTCAGTCCTTTAAGCTGTTGTGTTATGAGCACTGTTTTCCAGAGAAGTTCCAGGCAGGATGGAGGGAGGTGGCAGAACCACATGGCCATAGCTGAGATCATCTGGTAGACAAAAGCAAGGAGTAAGCAGGGCTGGAAGCCTCAGATCCCCAGTTTGCAAAGTCCCCTCCATGCAAATACTTGTGGCAAATGAAAATGGGAACAGGGCTAAGGTTTCTCCCTCTTGTTTTCTGTCATGGTCCCAAATGAACGGCTGAGCATGGGTTTTGCACATCTTTGAAGCTCACCTCCCTCTTAGTCCTTCTCCCTTGTGATTCAGCATCTCTCTTACAAGCCTCCGCGCTTTGTTTTTCCTCCGCTGCCTGACAGCAACTCCAGCAGCAACTGGGGAATTTTCAGAGACCTCTCAGCTCCTCTCCCCCCGTTACCTTAGATGCTGGTGCCGCAGACGCTTTGCAGCCATGAAATTTGGCGCCTCAGTGGGAGATCCGGGAGGGGGGTAAATGGAGAAGAAATGTAACATCCGTAGAGTCATCATTATTGTCCTCCTCCTGCTAGCGTGACCCTCCAGCCTTGGGTCCCTCCTCACCCTGCTCTGCAGGGCTAATTGGCTAACCGAGGTTGGCGGTGGGGTGTTGGGATCAAGAGGCAGATATTTATTTGGGTTTCCACATCGGTACATGCCCTCCACCACCTGGTGCAGTGGAGGATCTTGCCAGACGAGCATTTCCCTCCGCGCAGTCACCGGAGGTGATGATGAGGTTATTTTCCCGTAGGGACGAAGGTGAAAATGAGAAGGCGCTGACAAACTAGATTTCACCGGCAGAAAAAAAGGTCCTTACGTGATACTGAGGAAGGCTGGCTGGGGGTCACCAGAAACAACCTGCTCCGCTTCAGATCTCCCGGTGGGGAGATGCACACTTGTTTTGCCTCTATTTTTTGGTTTTTTCTTTTCTTTTCGTTTCCTTTTAAACTCAACCTCCCGTTCTGTTCGTGCGCCTGCGTTGTATTTACACGCATGAAGATCCGAAGGACACGGGCCCTCTCCTGTAGCGGGGTTTAATCTGGTGCTAGGATCATCCTAGGGGAAACTGGATAACTCGTTGCTGCTCCCAGCCAGTCATTGCAAGTGAAGTGCTGTCAGTAAATTTTACGCTCTGTGTTGGTGTTTATTATGCTTGGCACTGGATTAAAATTAAAATAGAAGGAAATGAAAAGAAAATCCTAAAGAGCTACGGGACGCCATTGTAAAGTGTTTCCATTTCCCTTTTTAAGTGATGGATTACTTTTTTCTGGCTATTTAATCAGATCCTCAAACAATGCCACTCCAATTCCTCCGAGATGAAGGGAGGGCCAGCGTGCACAGATGGTGCAGAAGCCAGCTATAAATACAAATGAAGTGGTGGGGCTGGCCGTGGTGGGAGGAACGTAGCCCCCTCGGCTTTGATTTTGTTGGGCCATGCTCAGCACGTGTTTGTGCTGAGCCTAAGCTCCGGATGGCACCACCGAGTAGCTGGGGTCTGGCAGGGGGCGTCTGGCAGGGGCTGTGCCCTGCCTGGAGCGGGCGATGTCCCAGCAGAGTGAGCCCACGCTTGTTGGCATGTTTTTGTGAGAGCCCCTGGATGAAGTTTCAGTATATTCATTAATAAGCATATGAGGATGGGCTGGGAGCTGGGTTTGTTCAGCCTGGAGCAAAGGAGGCTCAGAGGGGATCTCATCACCATGTACCAGAACCTAAGGGGTGGCTACAAGGAAGATGGAGACTCCCTTTTCACAAGGAGTCCCATGCAGAGGACAAGGAGGGAATAGACACAAGTTGCTCTTGGGGAGATTCCGATTGGACATGAGAGGGAAATGTTTCACCGTGAGAACAGTCACCCATTGGAATAATCTCCCCAGGGGAGGGGTTGACTCCACCACATTGGACACTTTCCAGCCTCAGCTGGACAGGGTGCTGGGCCATCTTGTCTAGGCTGTGCTCTTGCCTAGAAAGGTTGGACCAGATGAGCCTTGAGGTCCCTTCCAAGCTGGGGTTCTCTGAGTCTGTAATCCCTTTCTGGAGCCATTAATGTGGAAGGAGCATAAACAGAGAGACGTTGAAGGCTTAGCTAAGCTTTCTTTTTCTGAAAGCCAGGGTCAAATAAAGTTTTTATGAAGTTAATACTAGTTTTACCCTAATGGTGATTTCTACCCCAAACTGAGATCAGGGTAAAATGGTCACACTTTTTTTGGTGATTCATAAGACTACAGATAGTTTTTACTTTTATTTATTTTAAATAATTTGGACCATCCAGTGGGCTAAATATTTCTGTATGTTCTGTTGGGGCATTTTGGAAGTTTTACTCCAGTAGAAGGGTATAATCGGTCTGATTGCTCCTCCTACCGTTGTTACGCGGACGCGTAGATTCACACCCGCTGCTGACCACCGTTAACCGCAGGACCTGAAGTAGCAGCGCGTAAGTTGGCATTAAAGCAAGTATAAATGAGCTCAGATTGAGACCAAATATACCCCTTGTAAAGGCTGTGATGCTAAATTGGAAGTAGATAACGCTGAAATGAGAAGTGAAAGCCAAGCGGGCGGTGAGCTCACGCAGATAATAGCTTCCACTTTTAGTATTCCAGATGTGGCTGTAGGATGCTCAAAACTATTTCGGTATGTGTTGCTTAGACTAGAAAAAGCCAACGAGCTCCCTGAGAAATATAAAATTTCTGTCCTTTGAAACGGGGATGATGACTGGAGAGGCTTTGTACTTAACAGCGTATTATGAATTAGAGTAAAATAAGTGATGGTAGATGGTCTGCGATTACGCGCATTAGTCAATAAATCAAAGTCCATTTGTGGATTCCAGCACAACTGGGAAAAAGACACTTGGGATTATTTCTTCTCCTCTTTCCTTTCTTACCCTTTAACAACCTTAATGTTACCCTCTTAGGAAGAGATTGCTCACCAGTTTATGACAAGGAAAAAAAAGAAGCAACTTTAAATGCTGCTTATTTCTGTAAAAGCAAAGCGATACCCGAGCCAGATTTAAGGATTTCAGTTCTCCCATCTCCAACACACACATTCTGGGTTTCTCAGGCCCCTCTGCTGCTTGGCTTCCTCGATTCCTGCTCGGTGACGGGCTTTATACGGTCTATTTTAACGTGGGATCATATTGAGTAGGTACCAGGAATAAAGCTTCCACTATGTATTTCTGGTTACATGTACTGCAAAACAAATTCTCAGCAAGGAAAAGCAGATGAAAGAGATCTCAGCTGACTGCCTCATTTTTATAACTGTATAAAACCTGTTATTTGCACACCTAGAAAATGAATAGAGAACAGCATGGTGGTGAGTGATGGACATGCATAACTTCAGATGAGGAGAGTGTCTCGGAGGAAAATCTTCCCATAAAGAACTCCCAGACAGTTATTTGCTTTATGCCGGTGGCTTCTCACAGATCCACCCTGCAGATATTCACGAGATATGTGGAGGGATTGTTTTATTCTAGCAGGTGAAAGATCAGATAAAGACGGGCCTGGAATAATCAACGTGTGTATACAGTAAAGTAATTATTAGCTACGTTCCTGCAGTAAATTCCTTGCTAGAAATATGTTCAGCTCAGGAAGACATCCCCTCCCAGAGACTGGTAGAAGTGCTGTAAATCAGTCTTTGCAGCAAAGAAAACGTTCTCTTAGGCGGCATAACCAACCAGTACCTGGGCTGCTTGTGCTGCCACGCAAGGAAAGGGCTGCCCAGGGAAGGGGTCGAGTCCCCAGCCCTGGGGGGATTTAACAGCCGGGCAGCCGAGGTGCTGAGGGCCAGGGTTTGGGGGTGGGATGGCAGGGGTAGGGGAACGGTTGGGCTTGGGGATCTGAAAGGGCTTTGCCAACCTCAGTGATTCTGTGATTCTATTCTATGACGCAACGCCAGAATCATTTGATGAAGGGGTTGCATGTTGTCATGGTTTAACCCCGGCTGGCAACTCAGCACCATGCAGCCGCTCGCTCCCCCCCCCGCCTCAGTGGAATGGGGAAGAGAATTGAGGGGGGGGGAGGGGGGAAGTAAGACCCATGGGTTGAGACAGACAGCTTAATAAGAGAGAAGAATAACAATAGTAATAATAATGGTAAGGGAATATACAGAATATGTCAAACAAGGGATGCACAACGCAATTGCTCACCACCTGCTGACCGATGCCCAGCCCATCCCGAGCCGCCATCACTCTGCCCATGACCGACCAACCGACTAACCCCCCCGAGCATGACGGTCTATGGTATGGAATAGCTCTTTGGTCAGTTTGGGTCAACTCTCCTGGCTGTGCTCCCTCCCAGTTTGTTATGGACCTGGCTGAGCAGCTCAAAGAGTCCTTGGCCAGTCTAAGCGCTACTTGGCAACAACTAAAACCATCAGTGTGCTATCAACATTCTTCTGGTACTAAATCCAAACCACAGCACCATGCCAGCTATGAAGAAAATTAACTCTGTCCCAGCGGAAACCTGGGCACATGTCCATCCTCGAATGATCTCCAGATGTTTGAGGGTGTCCAAAGATGGCTGTTTCAGGGAGACGGGGAAGGGTACAGAGAGCTGAAGCCCGTGGGTGGCCTGGTCCTTGATGGTTGGTCCCCATCGAGCAGGTGTTTAACTCCGAGCCACACTGCTCGGGCTCAGCTTTCTGTGCCGTTTGCTTTGTCATTTTTGTCACATACTTTTCCTTTCTTTTTCATCCCTCTACCTACACATTGCGTAGCTCCTTCGCACGTCAGATTTTCAGCTTGGCAGCTGGCAGATTTAACATTTTCGCACGCGCTGGATCTTTGCAAAGACTTTGCTGTTCTGTATAAGAAGACTTAGATTGGAAAACCTGTGAATTACTTTTCTTTGCTAAGGGAACAGGGGTTGACTCAATTTTTCAAAACCCTTCCTCTCTCCCTGGATTCCTATTCCAAAAATATTCTGGGAGGCACCATTTCCCCTCCTTTTATTATAGTATTATTTAGTATTATTTATAATTATATATTCTATTACTTACTATTTATAAGTATAGTATTATTTAGAATTACATATTCTATTCCTTATTACTACTTCTTTATAATTATAGTATAGTATTGTTTGTAATTACTTCCCCTTTAAAGAAACAACCATAAAATAAAATCCATCTCTGTGCTAAGAAACTGAGCTAATACTGGCATTAACACTGCAGATTTTTTAGTCCTCAGAAGTCTGTTGGAAAGCCAAACCATGTGCATTAATCTTGTTTATGGTTAGCCTTAAAATTAATCTGAAATAAACCCCGTGATGTCGAATATCAGGAAAAATGGGGGGTGGGGGTGGTTTGGGGAGGTGTTAACGATTGGTAAAACAGTGAAAAAGCGGTGACGAGGAATGCTCTTTATGGGAAATTTTTAAAATAGGTTGGGCAGGTAGCTTTGGGCTCGTAACCCTGAGCCTGCCTTCGCTAGAGGAAGCTTGGAATGTCCTTGGCTCTTCAGGCTGCTCTTTTTATACCCTGAATTAGAAACAGCAAATTTCACAGAGCTCCTTTGCGTTGTGCAGGCAGAGCAGAAGAAAGAAGCGAGAGACTATTTCAAGATCCCACTCATAAATTTCAGAGTAGAATATATATATATATCCCAGCCCCCCCTTCTAATGCAGCAAATGGTAGTTCTACTGGCATGTGGAAATATATTTATTTTCTGAAGGCTTCTTTAGTTATGTGGTGCAAGTTATACTGACCACATGGACTTCTGCTAAATAGAAGAGCATTGGGGGTGAATTCCTGCACTGGACCAGGGACCCATCACACCACCGAGCTCACGGCTCGCTTGCTGCCTCTGCTTTGGCCATCGCCAGTTAGCTCATGGGTAGAAAACTCATGCATGGCTCTGGGGTACTCTTCCCAAGGAGGGACAAGGAGATGGTGTGAAGCATTGCCTCTCCATCGCGCAAGGTTCTCCAGCGCCATCTGAGCAGTCTTGGCACCCTCAAAGTTTGCTTTTAACTGCAGGAGAGTTTCCCCTGTCATATCCTATGGCACGCAACCCATCTCTGGTTTTATGCTATAAAAGCTGCACCCTACTGAGCTGCACCACAGTCCTGAGTATTTAAGATGCTTTGAAATGAAAGAAATGGCAGGGTTAGGTTAATGGTTGGACTTGATGATTGTAAAGGTCTTTTCCAACCTCAATGATTTCTATGAAATCATGCAAAGTTATAAATATACTTTAGGGATACGAGGTGTGACCTTCTGCAGGGTGTAGTCCCGAGGATGAGGTGCGGTGTAGCCCAGACATGATCATTTATTCCCAAAGGTGCGGTGACAGCCCCAGCTGGTGGGGGCCAGTGGGCGGGCGGTGCTTGGCAGCTCTGGACGCTGGAGGAATTTCATGTGCTGTATCACTGTCATCTCTGGAGCCCCACCACTGGTGATGGCCAAAGAGGTGCTTCAGGGGAAACTTCTGGCAGCAAAAAGCAGTAAAAGCACCTGATGATGCCCGTGGGTGGTCCTGAAACACAGTGACGGGGGGGGGGGGGGTGTTGAAGGAAAAGATTTAACATCCTTATTTTGGTATGCACAACTGATAAGCTGTTCACGTTTATTGCACCGCATAAGCAGTAATAATCATGATAATAGTAAGAATAAATTTTGTTTATATGCTTTTATGGTGGTCTTTGCCATAATATTATGACACCTTACTGGGGATTTACAACAGACATATGCAAAAATGCAAAGTCAGCAGAATATTTTTCTCGTAAAAAAAAAAAAAAAAAAAAAGTTGGTATATAAAGGCCATCCAAAAAACAGCAGAGGTGCTTAGAAGGCACCTCTAGGATAGACGCACTGCAAGGGATTAGCTTGGAAGATTTTTGGAGCTTCCATCTTTGTGGGTCTTTAAAAGCAAGTTGGGTAAACATCTGCTAGGCCAGATATTTTCAGTCTGGCCATGGGGTGTAGGAATGGATTAGTGGGGTTCGTGAGGTCACATCTGGTTCTGCTTTCCATTGACCTAGTGAACATGGCTGGAAACTTTGGACTGTAAGAGATTCAGGAAAGATGTGGTTAGAGATGCTTAATCTTGTCTTAAAATACTGATACAAAAATTGTCAGCTGTGTTCTGTAAGAGCTATAATGGTTTAAAAACCTGGCAGCTGGGTTTCTACACCACCCCAGTCTCCTATGAAGCTCGGGAGATGAGCTTCTGTGCTGGAGTTACTCTGCTTTCCCCCTGACTGAGTGAAATTGCAGTGCAGGCATAATTTTGAACTTTTGGACAGTTGGGGAGAGCTTGAGCAAGTGGCTCTGGTCTGGGGAGAAGGGGTTATGTGAGAGTCTGGTAAGACCAGGAGATGTCTATGGGTCTGAAGTAGGTTGTCTCTCCTCTCGTCGATGGATGTATTCCTATGAAATGTCAGGCATTCTGAGATGAGATGTTTCTTAGCTGTGTTGGAGCCACCTTGCTGCACGTGAAAGACCTGGGTGAACAGGTCGAGTTTTGTATAGGCAACTTCAACAGGAAAGAGAAGAGTGCAGCCCAGAATTAATGGTCCTGTCGTAAGTAGGTGGGGTGCACATGTAGCTTTTGCAAGTCTGAGATAGGAAGCACTCGGCCCTGGGTGTTCCCCGTCCCTGGGGAGGGCTGCTGATGGGTGGCTGCCCTGCAGTGTGGTGCTTTCGCCTTGGCTTTTGGGTTGTGTGTCTCTTCTGGCATCGCTAACGTACCCTCGATGAGGTGGGCGAACACACCGGTGCCTGGGGTGGGCAGGGAGCTCTCAGGATTTGGGTGCAGGTTTGTATGGCCAGGGAGAGAAGTTCAGGAGAGCCAGGAGCTCCTGGGAGAAATTGAAAGTATTGGGGGAGCTCTCATGCCTGCAGCAGTCAACAGCAGATGAGCGTGGGACTGGAAGATTGACATTTTAGAAGCCATTTTTGAAGTTACCTTAGTCATCCCAGGTGTCAGTTAGACACCTAAGAACATTTGTGCTTCCTGAATCATTTGCGAAAGTTTGTGCTGGCTTTAAAAAACCAAACCATGCAATTAAAGAGTGATCCAAGCATGAAAGGTTCTGTAAAGATGCGATAGAATTTTGCAAAAAATACCGTGAAAGCTGTTGCAGGTAAGAGAGAAAGAGCTGTTGCCTATACTCACGGGAACACAACTATGTATTAAAATAGATTTAGGATAATTTGAAATAAAGAGAAGGGTAATAATCTCCTATAATGCTGTTAACCATTTCAAATCCAGCCTTACCGTGCTATTTTGCCTTTAATAAAGGATATATGTTGATAAATAATAATTACGGGAAGCGGGAATACAATTAAGGTTTAAGTGGTGTTAATTAAAATACCGCTTACCGCATATTGACTTTACGTGGTAATGTCAGAATAATCACAAGACAGAGTGAATAACTGCACAATTAGTTGTAAGTCGTGGAGATCTGTTAGAACTGAATTTTGCGGAAGAGCAGAACTGAGATGACTGTGTTACAAATATGGCAAGTGATGTATTTTTTAGTCCTATATGAGTTTGGTGCAGATAACGGAATAGAATGACTTCATCCAGGAACTCTTCCTATGAGTATTTTCTTGGGTTTGTGGGCTTTTGGGTTTTTTCAAGCCTTGAAAAGGAGATTTGGGGGTTTGTCAGTATTGTGTGAGTGACTGGGCTTGCGTACTGGAAAGCTTCATTTTTCATATAGGAATTGGAGCGCAAAGAGAAGAGGCTTTCACGAACAGCTCGTTGAAGAGTTGCTCGTTCATTTTTGGCATGACCTCAGCGGTTTGTGTTTTCACGAGAGCAATGTGGCGTATTACACAGTGAAGTAACGCTGTAGAAATATCCATAAGAGGTGCTGAGTCACATTTGGAAGAAGCTGGAATCGGAGGTGAGGTCAGCCAAGCCTCAGCGTTCCGGCTGTGGGTGTCCACTGCAGCCTGGGTCTAGCGCCCATGGATCTGCGTCCCATCTTCTGCTCTCTGGAGGCCACTGGGTTTGTTTTCTTCCATGAACGTCAGACTCCTTGCGGCTCGAAGGAAGCTTATGAGTGTCCATTTACAGCCACATAGCCACGTAATTGAATTTCATACTTGCAAAGGGGAAGAGTCACTGTGCGCGGGTCTACGTGTGGTTTGGGTTCTTTTGGTTTGTTGGGTTTTTTTCTTTACGTACAAGTGACTTGAGTAGACTGTGAAGATGCAGTAGCCTTTTTCTGTCTTTAGATTAAAGGTATCAGACAATCAAGAGTTTAGAAGAGACCTTGGGTGTGTTAATGCGCTCAGTTTAATTATTAAAGAGAGCATCGTTAGCAGCTGATCTTAGAAATCTGGGAAAAGAAGAAACTAAATGAAAATTGAAGGAGATTACAGAGTGCAGCTCCTGCAAGGAGGCCTGCCCTGACTCCACCGAGACTGGTGGAGGGGGATTTGCTGTCCAGAGAGGTGACAGTGCAATTTTTGTAGAAGCTATGGTTGTTCTTGAATATACGTGTAGGCTCTGAGGGTTGGCCATAGGCCAAGATCCCTCTGCCCTTATTTCCCAGACTCCTTGCGGCTCGAAGGAAGCTTATGAGTGTCCATTTACAGCCACATAGCCACGTAATTGAATTTCATACTTGCAAAGGGGAAGAGTCACTGTGCGCGGGTCTACGTGTGGTTTGGGTTCTTTTGGTTTGTTGGGTTTTTTTCTTTACGTACAAGTGACTTGAGTAGACTGTGAAGATGCAGTAGCCTTTTTCTGTCTTTAGATTAAAGGTATCAGACAATCAAGAGTTTAGAAGAGACCTTGGGTGTGTTAATGCGCTCAGTTTAATTATTAAAGAGAGCATCGTTAGCAGCTGATCTTAGAAATCTGGGAAAAGAAGAAACTAAATGAAAATTGAAGGAGATTACAGAGTGCAGCTCCTGCAAGGAGGCCTGCCCTGACTCCACCGAGACTGGTGGAGGGGGATTTGCTGTCCAGAGAGGTGACAGTGCAATTTTTGTAGAAGCTATGGTTGTTCTTGAATATACGTGTAGGCTCTGAGGGTTGGCCATAGGCCAAGATCCCTCTGCCCTTATTTCCGGGGAAATTATCTGTGGCCTGAGTTTCAACAATTTAATAGTGAGTTGTTGTTGGGCCTCTACTGGACTTTGCAGCTTGTGTGGACGTAGAGTTTCCTCCTTTAAACCACCTCTAAAGAAGGAATTGGGGGGAAAGTACAGAGAAAAGCTTTAGGGAGGAAAGACAGACCAGTGCCCAAACCTCCAGTCTGACCCAGATGCCACAAACCTCCCAGTACCTCACTGGGCTGCCTACAGATGGAATGAGTTCAACAGTATTTGCCTGTTGATCAAAGATGTCCTACAAATACCTGCATGAGAAAGCGTGGGGCGTTCATATATTCTGTTGGCTACGCATTAAGCTGTTCGCCTCGGTACGGCTCGCGACCTTGTTGATTTGGCCGTGTATAGCTGGGTGTTTCATCCCTGGCTTCTGACTTCGCCAGCTAGAGAGTGCTTAATTTTTAAGTTAACCCCTCTCTTTGTCATCTATTCCTCCCTTCTTTTGCCGGTGCTCATTTTTCCCCTAAAGGTAACAGTTTCCTTTAGAAGCGTAGATGAAGTTCCACCGCAGAGTTCAGGAGTAATAAGGTCAGGGCGTGCGTTGTCTGCAGTCCTGGGCGCTGATGAGTTTTTATACGTAGCGCGGTACCTTGTCACCTTCCCGGCAGAAACCTATTTGCTGAGCTGCCATTTGATCAGCGATAAGAAAGGGTAAGAAATAGCTGAATGTGTTTGGTTTATGGGGAAACAGCAAATTCATCCCGGGGCGTATTTGTCAGCGATGCGAACTTTCTCTCTTTGCTCCCTGAGGGAAGGATTTCGGGAAAATAACCCCCAAATGCGTAGACTTGCCCATCTATTTAGGAAACTGCTAGATAATATATTAGCTTTGCTTTTATTCATACTTAGGGCAGCATGTGCACGAGATACAAAACCGTGCTGCCAAGATCACTCTGAAGACGGGGCTGTATCGATTTCATTAGCACCCACGGCTCAAACGAAGATTGGAAGCGTTGCCATCCCCGCGTACGCGGGTTTGCGCGCGCTCTCCCACGCGCACAAAGGCATTTTTTCAAGCGTTGCGAAAGACAGGTCTGGGGAAGAATTAAAAGAGGAAGGGCAAACTTTGGCTCTGCGCCACCTGGAAAAAAAAAAAAATCCATTTAATTCACCCTGACTCTCCTTGTTGTAGTGTTAAATATAGGCTAAATAGTTTAATATGGATTTATGTAATGAGCTCGCAAATTGATTTTGCCGCGCAAGCTCTGTTTAGAGTTTAGGAGCAGACAGTCCCTTGTTAAGATCAAAGTTGTGCTCCTGCCTTCCGACACCACCAAGCATGGGCTTGGGGGCAGAGACTGTGATTTTTTTTTTATTTTTTCTTTCTTTTGGTTCTGGATGTTGATTCAGACCTATTAGGGCTTGCTCTGTTTGCGTGTTTACTGACACCCGCGGGATCAGAGAGTTAATAAGGGGGGAAAAATAAAATGAAAAAACCTCACACACACACAAAAAAAAAGGACTTTGTACAAGCTCCCAAGGGAGGAGGCAGGCACATGTCTTCTAGGAATGCAAATGTCCTCCTTGAGTGACAGAAAAAAGAAAAAAACAGGCTTCTCATATCCTCCCCCTTCCTCTTCTCCATCTCTTCCTTCTCTCCCATTCTCCCCCCCCCCCCCCCCATTTAGGAATAATTTCATGCCCCCTGTTTAAACATTAATTATTTAGCTCGAGTGATTTGCTAATAATTTGCAGCATGAGATTTCTTGGAAGTTTAGGAGATGAATCCCCGCGATGGTGCATCTTTCATCCACCCCTTCCCCTGTCTGGCTCAGTGGCCTCGGTGAGATGTAATTGTAATTGGTGTCTGGGTCGGGATGACAGTGTCAGCCTATCATTTCGGGGTTTAGAGCTGTACATTGGATAGCCAGATTTGTAATTATAATGTGCTTTACTCCTATTTATATTCAGCAACGCTCTCGCCTTGCTGTTCCTTTCCCTGGGAGTAGAAGATTGGGCTTGGGGAGGGGTGGCCTGAAAGCAGAGCGCGCCGTTATTTGTTCAGAAAACACCCCGATTCTCGGAGGAATAGAGGGCCAAGGTGAGCAGCCATCCAAAGGTACCATTTACTGTCCTGGAGCACGTACTCTGAAATTCATCCTGTCAAAATTAAATGCCCTGAGCCCTCCGGCAGGAAAAAGCAGAATTTTCCTTGCATGGACGGCTAGGACGGCGTTATCCGTGCTGCAAGCCAACGCTGCGCCCCGGTCAGGCTGCGAGGCGGAGGATTTCTTTGACGATGGTCTCTTAAAGATGATTATTTAATGCTCCTGTTTTCCTCCAACGTGTCTGCTTTCAGCTGTAGTTGCGGTGCCACAAATAGAGATTTGCAGAAGTCAACAACGTGGTACCACCGGAGCGGAGATCAGGAGCGATTTCCATATCTACTGTAATTTTCTTTGCGCTGGTAGAAGTTAATTTTGAAAAGGTCCAAAGGTTTGATTAGGCGAAAAGCATCCTGTTGGCCTCGTCAAGCTGCGGCCACAAAGCCGACGGCGTGGCCTTGGCCAGGACATCGCTGGTCTGTGCGGCATTTCGGGCCACCGCTTTGCTAGCGACTGATTCTCATGTTTAGGATATTATCCCTTCAGCCTCTTTTAGTATTTTTTTTCTTCTTTCCATTTCATCACGTTATCTTTATTCGCTTTGAAGGATTTCCGTTTCTCATGGGTCTACTTTCTGCAAATTCTTTAATGTAATTATATTTCCCCCAGAATCGCATCTGCAGCCGTTGCACGCGGCGGATGGCGACGCTGTCTTCTACCTAATGGGATTTGAACCTGTAATCCCACGAGAGGTGTCCTAATCCTGCCGTGGATTTGGGGGTGAAAGGTGTTCCCAGTCCGTTCCTTTTCATATTCATGGGGCTCCTGCCTGCAGAAGGAAGGAGCAAAGCCTAGGTTCAAGCAATTCACACATTTCTCCGTTGACGTTCCTAAAGCCCCGTTAAAGAGTTACTCCTGTGCCCCCGTTGGGTGAGGAGATAACTATTTTATACTACTTGATGTATGGGATGGCTTCCATCTGAGGATGAAAGAGTCCTCGCCTCCCAACAGCGCAGATCCGCTCAACCCACAGCAAGGGTCTGAGCTGACGCTGCCACAGTTCCAGGTTTTCATCTCTGTAGCTCTTTAATTAAAATCTCTTTTTTAAAAAAAAGGGGGGGGGGGATGGCAGGGCGAGGTGATAGCTCTAAAAGCTTTTAAAGCACATACGAGAAAATCAAGTTAGTTGACGTGAAAAGAAAAAAAAAAAAAAAAGGAGTATTTTGTAAAGAGAAAGTGCAGAAAAGAATTATTTCCCTCTCTCTCTCCTTTGGTCCCAAACTAAAAATACACGTATTTGTCCTCTCCATCCTTCTGTAGCATCATCTGTTGAGGAAGCAGGGAGGGAGGGGGGCATATACTTGGGCTTTCAGTACGCTTTCTGCTTCGCTCAAGCTTGTGACATCTCCGCGGGCAGAATCTTTTAAATATCTTCAAAATATGTATTTGGAGTACACGTGTACCTTTGGCATGAAGGAATCTCTGATTGCCAAGTGGTCGCTCAGAGGTAGGCAGACATGGAGGCTGGGAAATAGGTGGGGACTCGACCCCTTCCCTGGGCAGCCCCTTCCAGCCCCTGACAGCCCCAAGGGGAAGGAATTGTTCCCCATGGCCAACCTCACCCTGCCCTGGCACAACTTGAGGCCGGTGCCCCTCGTCCCGTCGCCCCTTCCCTGGGAGCAGAGCCCGACCCCCCCCAGCTCCCCCCTCCTCTCAGGCAGTTGTAGGGAGCGATGAGGGCTCCCCTCAGCCTGCTCTTCTCCAGGCTAATTTGGGGATGTAGCTCACCAAATGGATACAGGAGGTGGTGTCTTTACCAAAGGGTGATGAGCATCTCCATGGGCTGCTGCAATCCGTTCCTTGGTTGACACAGGCCCCTCACCTGCTCGGGCCACCCCAAGGGCTCCTTCACCAACCTGGACCCTCCTGTTGTGTCCCTTCCATCTTCAGGAAACGGTGAGGGACCCTTTGCTCCCTACCAGACCTGAGCATCTCATGGCTGAAAGAAGGCTGGCTAAACTCTTATACCGTCAGCTATTCTGGGCATTAAATTCATGTCCCGCATATAGAGATTTTGGCTTACCCACGTTGACCTTAGGTGGCTGTATTCCTGATTTACAACGGCTGCCTGGGAATGAATCCATCTCCTTGCAGGACCAGAACCACGGTTAAGAGCTATGCTTTGCTCTGCTTTGAAGGAATTCAGACTTTAATATCCTTAATTATTATTTTTTTTTTTTTAAACCAGGGTTAAGGGAGGTTTTAGATATCCTTTGTTTACCTTTTTGTTTGGTTTTGCGTTGGGGTTCTTGGTGGGGTTTTTTCCCATGTTATTTGTAATTTAGCAGAGATGGGATTTCTCAGCATTTCAGAGATAGAAATAATTTCATCACAGGAACAGTTGGCAGGATTTTCCCTGCCAAAACTTAGGATCTGTCCTTCAGGTAGCAACAGCTGTTCACAGTTGTTGTCAGTTAAAGCATCGAGAGCAGCAGTTTCAGTCGAATAAAGCACAATTTTGCTAATCTAGCGGTGTGGAAGAACGGAGAAGAATTTTGAAGCATCTGTCACAGCTGTTGAGCTCGAGAAAGAGACAGGAACCAGGTAAAGAGCAGGATTTGGGGAAAGAGCCTTGAGAATCAGGTAAGGATGGGTGCCTTTTTGTAATTATTACAAGAAATAGGACCATGAACAATGTGGTTTGCATGGGTAGGGCGCAGAGAGTCTGACCCCGCATCCCCTGTGCCGGTGATGTGCGACTCCATTTTCTCTTTTATGAGAAATAATCACCGTGGGCCAAGACGTTACCTGTCACACCGAGGTAAAGGCAGATGGAACCTGCTGAATTTAATGGCTTGCTTAAGACGACGTTTCATTTTATGGATTCCCTTCAGCGGCCACAATTTGCCCTCAGCAGTGCTGTCTCCGGGAGATCTCCGACACAGCGCTGGCGGTGGGAAATCCCCTTCTTTTCCCGACAGACCTGAAGCCCAGATGTGTAACGCGAGGCAAAGCCTTTCCTGCAGTATGGCTATCAAATCCGATCGTTTTTCAAGCCAGGTTACGAAATCGTAAAAAGTAAGTAAATTTCTATTATCCGTGATGAGATAAAAGTACATGTCTCAAATCATAAATTAAAATGAAGCCGCCTGAAAATGGCTTTGTCTGAAAAATCCAGATTGCAGCGGGAGGAGCGGCGTGGTTGGCAAGATGAATGAAGTAGTTTGCTCTAGTCGCTGTTGACCACGCCTTGGGGTGAAGCCCGGTCTTCAGTTTTGAGCCTTTCACTGAAGGGACACCAGAGGGGAAAACCATGGGAATTAGAGGTTCCTGAAGAGGAGAAAGACCAAAAAGAACTGGGAGATGCTAATTTTGAGGTACTGAAACAGATGACTGAGAAGACGCGTGATCCCAGTTGGCAAATCTACAAGCAGCAATGGAAAAGTGAGGAACATCGTTTGCTCTCCAAACCCCACTGTGGAAAGCAGGATGCAGGGCACTGGGGACCAGAAGGCCTTTCTGCTGGTGAGGCTGGGGAAACCTCGATGTGTTAATGAGGCTTCAGGACACTTTGCCTGAGAGGTTGTGGCATTGCCATCGCTAAACGTCGCTTGATGAACATCTGCCAGGGGCCACTGGTATAATTTTCTGCCGGAGGGCAGATGGACAGCCAAAAGTAAAATTTACCAAAGAGTCCAGAGGACAAACCAAAAATAGTAACAGGGGGGCAAAAAAGATCTCATTAGCCAGGTCTGTCTTTCATCCGGTCCCAGGACCCTGTGGCGTACGTGTTTCCTAAAAATCAATGACAGGGTACAGCCAGTCTACCAGGAGGAACTGAGGAATTCTCATTTCTGGCTTGAATTATTCTGATGTGAAGTTCACAGAATCGCAGAATGGCTGGGGCTGGCAGGGCCCTCGGGAGCTCCCCCAGTGCCACCCCCCTGCCCAAGCAGGCTCACCCAGAGCAGGGGGCACAGGACAGCGTCCAGGCGGGGGTTGAAGATCTCCAGAGAAGGAGACTCCACAGCCCCCCTGGGCAGCCTGGGCCAGGGCTCGGGCACCCTCACAGTCAACAAGTTCTTCCTCCTGTCCAACTGGAACCTCTTCTGCTTCAGTTTGTGCCCATGGCCCCTTGTCCTGTTGCTGGGCACCACTGGGAAGAGTCTGGCTCTGTCCTCATGACTTCCACCCTTGAGATATTTGTATTCTTTTGGATTTCAGCTACCACGTATGAGATGAGAATCCAGCTTACTATATTCTACTGCTGTTGGTATTTTTGCCAGGCTCTTGTTGAGGTAGTTTTGTGACATTTATCATTGTAATTGCCTAACTCAAGTAAAAAGCAAAATCAACCTGCTGATGCCCTCAAATTAAGATCTTTTTTCCAGCATGTTGAAGGCATGCTTAATACTGCCAACTTCAAACCAAGCTTTTTTTCACAGAAATATGAAGCCAGAAACAAATGAACGTTGCAGATGTAACATTGCGTATTTGTGCTCCTGTAGTTATCCTGTGCCGTGCAGTACTGAAATCCCGCCTTGCCGTCAGCGTGCGAGGGGCAGCTTTATGTTGACATCTGTACATAAATAAGAAAAATGGAGTCTAGGGGTTGTCCTCCAAAGAGGGTTTGGTTTAGCCAGCGGTTTGGTCACTTCATTTGGTTTTTGTTCCTAATTAGTGTGGGATGGAGGGCCACAAATTGGTTTGTGCTGTGATGGGTGTTTTCCCAAAGCAAGGAGCTGCTCTTGTCCATTGGCTTCTCTGGAAAAGCAGAGGAGCAAACGATGCCGTTCAGCCCGGCAGGCTCTGGGAGCAGAGCACCTTGGTCCAGAGGAGATGGTTTTAGCAGGAAAAGTCCAAGTTTGCCTGTGGCTGTGGACAGCACAATTAATTCTGCTGTCTCTGGAGCAACACGCATCCCTTTGCGTGCGAGCGGGGAGTGGTATCTTCACTCCCTTGGGCATGAAGCTTTGGGCTGAAAGTTGGCCTTGTAGCAAACATCTACTGGGGGTTGCCTCCCCTTCTTCCACAAGAAGAATTTTCCACCGAGGAGTTTCTAAACTTCTATTTGGTGGTTTATTCTAAACCAATCTTCTTGCTCTCTGTAAAGTTTGCGGGCTGCTGAGTGGTGCTGGCTAGAACATGCCCCACAAAATGTTTGCTGTGGAAAGCAACCCCTTTTTTTCTGTAAATGACACCAAGTGGGGTTGACGTTCATCTCTGGGGCTGCGGCCACCGGGAGGGGATGGCAAGCTGCAGGTATCGTATGTGTAGCACCCCGTTCCTGGCATCGTTTCACCCCGTTCCTGGCATCGTTTCCAGGCAGAGGGGGTCTCCTACGATGGTAGCACCCTCTGCAGGGACAAGGTGTGGGAGGCCGTCGCCCAGGGTGGTGCCACCTTCGGTGGGAGGAAGTGGCCATGCCATCTCCTTCGCACCCCAGACCGGCAGCTACGGCTGACTTGACCGCATTCATGGGGGCGATGGGCTACTGTGATTTTGGCGTTTATGTGCAATGATAAATCTTGAAAGTGGATTCCCAGTTCTGGGCAGGGGAGGAGAGTGTTGCCTGGCATACCTGTCCCCTCCGTGCTGTAATGTCCACAACCCTCCGGAGGCTGAGTCAAACGTCAAACCAGCCGGGAACGCCCTGGGATGAGTTCTCTCACCCTCCTGTTGTTCCTTCGGCAAAGCCCTCCCTGGCTTTGGCAAATCTTCGGGCTACAGCCGTCACTTTGTTCCCCTTGTTTGCACAGCCAGCATAGCCGTGGCTGTTTGGCCAGGCCAGCCCAAAGAACTGCATTTGCTAAATATGCGTTTAGCGTCCCCATTGCTTTTCAGCATCCCTCGGTGTGCCACCGCTCTCCTGCTGCCGCGTCCCCAGCACCTCATTGTACTCTGGGTCGAGGTCTCTTGAGCCTCCCAGCTTAATAACTTCTCTGCTTCACCGTCCAATATTATTAAAATATATTTAGTATTCAGGGATTTAGATCCTGACCTTCTATAATTATTGACACCTATTTAATTTCTCCTTTCATCCATGGCCAAGCCTGGTACAGCTGCTATGGCACATGTATATACATCATTGTTGCCAGCTCAAGCTGATTGGCATTCATGCTTGAGTGTCTTTTTATTTTCTCCTTGGATGCTGGGAGCAGCCTGAGTAGCTCGGAAACTAAAGAGCTTCATCTATTAGGCGTGACAGATTTGTATTCAGCGGTAAATGCCTGACCTTGCTCAAACTCCCTCATCCATTCCCATCATCCCCTCCCAGATGAAAGATTCTGCTTAACTCCTGCTTCCTGTCTGTCGCCTTGGAAACGGGGATGAAGCGATGCAGCCCGAGAGAATAACTAATAAGAAAATATCTCTGGTGTAAGAATAAAAACGCATTGTGAAGAAAGGCGCTCGCCGCAAGCCGACCTAGGGGGAGGATGGCTTTAAAGGCAATCAAACCTGAGGAATATAGTTGTGCTACCCGATGGTGAGACAGGCTGATAAATGGGCTGAGACGCCAACGCCCTCCTGCTGTGGAACAATACGGCTTAGCTCTCAAGTTTCCACATGGGTACGTAATGGAGTAGAGCACTTGAGCGCCAAAACTTGCGTTTCGGGCTTTGGTGGAACGTGAGCGGGCACGGGGGAAAACCCTGTGTGCCCATCACCGGCCGTCATTTCCCTGCCCTTCTCTCCTGGCAGCCCGTTGCTTAGCATTCCTCTTAACTCCTCACCGTTTCTGGGGTTTAAGGGTTTCCCAGGTCAGAAGAAAAGTTCAGATTTCAGACCGAGTCTAAACTTAACTTAGAAGCTTCTTTAGATTCTGGTTTCTGGAAAAGCTGCTTTGGGGCGGTTTGCTGCCATGGGAAGAGTCAGCCATTGAACGTCACAGCAAACAGTTTTCCTCCTGCAGTCGTCAACGTGTGCGTGCAATATATATCTGTGTACATAGAATCATAGAATCGTCTAGGTTGGAAAAGCCCTTTCAGATCATCAAGTCCAACCATTAACCTAACTCTGCCATCCCACCACTAAACCCTGTCCCCAAGCACCTCATCTCTCCTCCTTTTAAATCCCTCCAGGGATGAGGACTTGACCACCTCCCTGGGCAGCCCCTTCCAGAGCCTGACAGCCCTTTCGGGGAAGAAATTTTTCCTAATGTCCAACCTAAACCTGCCCTGGTGCAACTTCAGACACAAGCAATACTCTGTGGGGTATCTACAGAGCTCAGTGTGAACTTGTGACTTTTGCTGGCAAAAATGAGCCCACTATTTTCAGCTCTGGTTTTCAGCTCTGGTTTTCCTGTCCTGAAGAATCCTGGCTAAACAGGCGGTGGGTTTGAGTAGGTCTTATTTGCTTTATTGCATGTTCTGTATTTGCTGCATGTGATTACGCACTGGACTGAGGTCGGGAATCTCCACCGGTTATTTCTGTGTCAATCTGGAAAATGTATACATAATATACAAAAATACACGAGTACAAACCACACAATTTCCTCACGAACTGAGTGGTTTGGTCCATTCTATCAGTGGATACGTTTTATCTGGACGAGGGGCGTATGAATTCTTGCAGTTCTCAGAAGTGTTGCTCACGGACAAACAGTCCATGCGCCGTAACTGAGTCCCCCTGGCTTATTTGGGTGACTTGGGTGGTTTGGGGGATGATGAGGGAGCGCGGGGCTCTGGTTATCTCCCTCTGGGCAGCTCGCAGCGGTCGTTGGCAGAGCAAGCGTCCATCCCGACTGATAGAGCCGACGGTGGAAGCTCTTTGCAGTGGCTTTGGAACGGGTTTCTAAAGCAACGCAGTGCAGTTATATGAAATATTTTGAGCATTTTGTTATTCCTGGGGTCCGCGCTACCCTTGTTGCAGTCATGTATGAGGAAGGAAGAGATTCGGAAATTTAACGCGTAGCACGTGTTGAGTTGAAGAGAGGATGGAATGACAGAGTGGTAAATAGCAAAGGGCATTAAAGTCCTCCAGCAACAGGTTTGATAGTGGGGAAAAATGTTTAAACTGGTTTTTTTAATGTTGTAAAAAAAAAAAAAAAAAGTGCTGGGTTTTTCCTGCATTGCAATGTTTGCTCAAGATTCTCGTGTGGAAATCTGGAAGCAAAGTCATCGTCACTTTATCGTGCAGGGTTTTATTCCCAATGCTTCTCATTCACAGGTATTGTAAAGTGGTAAAAGTAATTAAAACATGGCTGAGAAAAATTACGAAGGAGTAGAAGGGAGGCAAGAGTTAAAAAGCTTGGGAAAAGAAGGAAAATACGACTGTAGACTTCCTGCAAGATGATGTTCATGATTAAATGGATTCTATATATATAATGAGGTAGGAAATGTTTTAGATGAGGAGCTGGGTTGGCAGAATTTAAAAAGAGGCAAAGACAGATCATTTAAAGTGGGGTGAGAGCAAATGTAGTTGTAGGTGTGCAAAGAAGCAGGTTCTGCTAACGCTGACATGGGTGGCTTTGGAAGGGGAGGAGGACGTGCTGGGAAGGAAAAGAAAACAGAAAGGAGTTTTAATTAAAAAAAAAAAAACAAACCACCAGTTGATTTCAGGTATCACTAGCGGTAAAATACTAAAAGGAGAGAAGAAATTAAAATATCTGCGTTTGGCTGGATGTAAGTAAAACAACATAACACTGTCTAAGGCTTTTTAAGCTCGTCTTATCTTCCACGTAGGGTTTCTGCCCGGAAGCTACAGGTGGACTGAGCAAACAGCAGAATTCTCGTAGTGGGGAATTCAGGTATTTCAACACTTATTTTCAGCCTAAATCTTGAGTGAGAAAATGGAAGCTGTCTAGAAATGAAAACTGTGAACGCACATATTGATCTGCTGATCTTGAAAAATGGCAAGCAAGCAACTTCTGAAAGTATTAACCAACTTGGCTTCTACTAGCAAGAGGGATGGGGGAGGCAATCCGGCGCAGGTATTGGTTCCTAATGAAATAAAAGAAAGGAGATAGAAGAGCTGCAGAGATGGCTCTGTGGAAAAAGCTGTCGTGAGACATCAACCCGATCCCCTTCCTCGATGTGATTACGTGTTTGATCGATGGAGAGCACCACGTAGGCTCCGGTGCATGGAAGGCGCTCGGCTGGAGCTGCCTGATGTTCTCATTCAAAACATAAACGCTGTTCACTGTCAGCACAGCAGATGTTTAATGGCTTAAAAATTGGCCAGCCCCTGATGAGTTACTGTCGGGGGAGTCATCACCGGGTGGGTATGTTGGTGGTGGCATTGGGCAGAGGCTGTTATTGGGCCTGATGGTGTTCAATGCCTAGGAGCAATTACCTGAAAATAAATATGAACCTCTTATTACTGGCATTAAATGGGTTAGAGAGGAACGCGCAGAACGACTTGGCCTGTTGAGCAAACTAAGCCCGTTCAAACGACGTGTTTTGACTATAGCCAATTACAAAATAATATAGAGAGGAATAAGAAGGTGGGCAAATACCTAGAGAAATACTGCGGAAAGCAATTGCACTGGAAAGGACGGAAGAGAAATGCGTTCAAACGGGAATTGCCCTGAGTGCTAGAAGAGGGCTAATGCATTAAATGCATTTATTTGGATATCTAAGCGGAGGATTAGTGAGCAGGAGTGATTAGCGACCTTCCCTATGGTCAGGGCTGGGTGTCTGTCTCCAAGGAGGGTGCGGGTTCAGTTGACTTTCTCCAAGGTACCTTTCAGCTAAACACAAGCCACTTAAACGCGATACCGGGCACAGAATCTGTGGTGAGTCCCATGTTATATTACTGCAGTGATGCAACCCGGAGAGCTGCCCATGGGAAGTCTAAACTGTGTTTGGGAAGTAAGTTTGGCCCGGCGGAGAGCCCGGCGAGAGAAAGCACCGAACCATGTTCTACTAAGGTGACTCGGTAAATGGTTTGGTTGGTTTTTAATGGTTGGACTTGACGGTCTTAAAGGTCTTTTCCAACCTAAATGATTCTATGATTCTATGTAAGCTAAAACCTTTTCATTTAATTGGCAAAAATGAAAGATAAACCGAAACGAATAGAAAATGTAACGCTTCACACTTACATTTCTGAAGTCAAATGAAAAATTCCAGAAAAAAATGAAGAAAAGTCAGCCTTGTCGAGATTGCTGTTTTCATTGTAACTACTTTCAGAGTTTAAAATGCATTCACGTAGTGCGGTAGTTTGGGATGTTGGACAGGAGGGGCGGTACCGGTGGACGGAAGGGTGTTTTCATCTTCCAGGAGCCGAAGGGGGATGGCTAAAAGGCCTATTTCACTCTTCTTTTATTGCAACCAAATTCATTGTTTGTGTTGATAGATTAAAGAGGGTGTAGGTAGCTGGGATAGACAGAATGCAAACCCTGAGACCGACTGGGGAGGAATGTGATTGTCACGTTTAATGAAGTGTAGTGTTCTCTCATCTATATGGTTATTATTATTTTTAAAGAGGGTACTGAAGATGCCATTATAGAAAACTCTTCTATTATGGAAATCTCTGAAGAGCTAAGAGGGGAAGGCGCTAGAGTTGATGCGAACAGAAGGGAACAATTGAAATAAATAAGTCCTACTAAAGGTTTAAATGAAAGGAAAAAAAAAACAAAACCCCGAGATGCGCGAGTACATTTGCAAGTCTGTTTGTAGACAGCTGTTCCTTTACAGAAGCTGCAACGCAAGGTCTTTGTAACCTTGACAGAATTTGCTGGGGCAATCTCTGTACGAAGAGGAAAACACTTTTCCAATGTGTTAGTCACACCCTGGCTTTCCTTCAGCATCAGATATGCATGAGTATTTTCCCAGCATTTTCTTCTTTGTTGAAACTATCAGGCTGTATTCTGCTCTACACATGACTTGTTTTGATTTTGTACCAGGAGCTTTGTGCGTCTTTTCGTTGTGGCAAGGAAAGGGAAAAGAGCCGTGTCCTCTGCTGAGCCGTTTCAGATCCGTCTGGGCTGGTGCTACATTATGGATGCTGGATCCAAAAGCACGCTTGTTTGGTTTGGCTCTGCTTTCCAAGACCCTTGTGCCATAGAATCAATAATGCTTAATGTCAAGTCTTGCCAGCTCTTCCTTTCTTTTGGGAATGAAATCAATTTTCTTCAACTTGGCGTGTATAGGACAACAGGGTCCCCCCTGACCTGCCGCTTGAGCGTATGCAATTATCCTAAGAGCGGAGGTTGCGAAGGAAACGGCTTTTAAAGCATTAGACGGGGCAGCTTTAGGGCATGAGCAAGCACCAGGCTGAGGTGGTTTGTCCCCTGATACTACCCGGTTTCTAACCCCTCTTGGCCAGACCAAAGGTAGGTATTTTCCTTTCACCGAAGGCTTTGCTGGCAGAAAACCTGCACTCAGCTGGTCCTCCGTAACCGATGAAAATCCCCTTCCAATGTCAAGACTCCTTGGTCATACCACCGAGGAGGCAAACCTGAAACGCGTGGGTTTTCCCCATGATTTGCTGGCTTCATCACACAGAGCACGGAGTTTGCAAAGTCTAGAAAAGTAGCGTTGAGGATTTTTTTTTTTTTCCCTTTGGGATCTTATAAATTACCTGTACTTGATTATGTGGAATTTTTAACGTGCAATATAAAGCAAACGGATGTCAAGCTGACCCTGAAAAAGCTGTTCATAGCACACCCCCTCCCCAACTCCTCTTAATCTGATCCTAAATCTTGATTATCAGACTCTTGCACCTTCAGTAAGTTATATGTTTCCGTTGCCAGCCCTGGAGCGGTGTGGGGTTTTGGTTTGTCTTTTCAGCTTAGCGCAACTTTCTTGAGGCTGGAAAACGTGATGCCTTTTTGCTGTGGATAGATTGTTTCCTTATCAGTCTCTGCCGATTTCTATTCTACCCCTTTGGTTTTTTGCCATCACACCAGACTGGGGAGAATTATCCAAGTGTGGCCACTGTTTGAATGTAGTCTTTGGTCTACTCCCGAGCTTTGCCGGAGGCAGTTTGTCTGCTTGCCATTTCTTACATTACCCCGATGACCTGCGAAAGAAAGCGTAATCTGTAAAGCAGAAATCGCTATAGTGTTTCAAGGAGTGTTTTGCATTAAGCAAGTCTTATCTTTTTTGTTTTTTGTTTTTTTTTTAAACTTCATTTGAATATATGAATTTGAAACAAGTATCAAACCCCTCACTTTTCATTTAGGGAACATCATGTTGGTGCAGGTGGTTGTGGCGATGCTGAGGGGTTTGCAATTTTCTCCTGCTGTGGTATTTCCATTCAGAAGGAAAGAGGAGCAAACATTTTACACGATGCCCTGTCCTCGAGAGGATAGAGTGAAGTTGGCTGTGACTTACTGCGAGTAAGACACTGCATCCCAAATAAATCTGGTGCATTTTACACCCGTCAGGAAGGGAATACAGGAGCAGAGCCCTGGTTTTCTCTGTCCTGGAGCTCACGTTGAGCTGGTCTTGGGGTGCGCGAGCCTCGGTGATTCTTGCTTTTCCTTGTGCTTGCCTGAATAACCAAGACTGGCTGCGATGGAGCATCTTTCTTGCCCCTTGCCAAACATCACTCGGGTCTGTCTTTTTGCTCATAATGGTTTCTAGCACCTGCACAGGTTTATTTTTGTCGCTACATCGTTCTTGCTGCGTCCATATATTGCCTAAGCTTGCCGTCAAAGCTGCTTGTAGGCGCATGAAGGATACGTTGAGTCTGGCCATGTGTCCAGTTGCTTTGCTTCTCCAGTTTCTATCTTAATTTGTCAGAAGTGACAACAAAAGCTGGAACTCCCTTTACCTGTACTGGTATCTGCATTCCCTACTGAGAATTAATTGGCAGTAGGCAATTAAATGAAGGCGTATTAATCCAACATAATGCAATTATGAAAAGCCTTATCTCTTTAGCTTCTTCCTAATAAATTATTAAAAGCATGTGGCTTAATGCTGTGTTGTGAAGGTCTCTACTGATGCCCGCTTTCTCAGGCTGGGGTGGGATGCAATCCTTCTATGGAGCGGGGCTTTGTTTTAATGCCCGATAGTTTTGGGCTTGCTTTTCATGGCTGGAAAAGGTGCGCTGTGCCAGGAGGCGGCTCGCTGGGCACTGTTCGTAGTTGGTGCATCCAGTGGGATCCAACGACGGTTTTAAACCCTCTTCCCATCTCGCTTACAGATGGCTCTGGCTGCAAGCTGTAGCTCTGTTGTGGTACCTGCTCGAGATACCGGCTGGGAGGGCCAGCACGGAGAGCAGCACTGTTGCATGGATGCTGGTCTTTGCCCGGGTTAATGCAACCTTCTTGGCTGGTTGAGTAAGAACTGGGTGCTATAGTTGTGTGGTTCTATTGCTTTGAGTACATGGAGAGTTCCTACGTGACACGATGAAGGGTGAACGTCCTTTAGCGGTTATGGGATTGGGGGGGCTTTGCAGTGTGGCATTACGCTGCGAACTAGGCTATACTTGAGCACGGCAAGAAGAAACCACAACGTGAGTATATGGTGTTGTCCCTTTGCGATAGTTACAACACATAATGCATTCGTTTTCATGTGGATTTGATGACTTTCAGCCAAATATGCATTAGCAGCACCAGTTGATAGGATTTGTTTCCAACCTTGGCAATGCCCTGTTTGAAAACGATACCCGCTTTTAATGAAACCTTCCCCCTTCCCTTATTGAGGCGTATGAGCGATGCCAACAGAAATGGAATGAGATTTAAATGGCTGTTTTCTGCTTTGTAGAAGATGGTTAGCATGCAGGAGAATAGCAAATGTTTGCCAGCAACATAATGTGTTCCCCGGAGAACCAGCTCCTGCATAAGTTAGCAGTCTTTGCATGGAAAGGTAATTCCATCTAGTAAGCAAACCAAAATGAGTTTGCTCTCTTGCTCTGGCTCTTATATAGGACAAGCAGGAGCGGATGGAGGGCAGGTCTGTATGTCGGCGGCTTGAGGAGGCGCAAAAATCCAACACTCCTTTGGAAAGGAGGTAAAAAGGGGCAGGACCACGATAGAGATGGAGGTAACGGCTCTTTGGGGTTGCAAAAAGAGCAGGAGCCTGTCATTGCTTCGGGCCCTCCTGGTGGATTATTGACATGCAGATCAGCCCCAGCGCGCTGTGCTGAATTGCTCCTGTATAGAATAACTCGGGCCTTCAAATTGCTTTGGATGGCTTGGGCTGGAGCTGGAGCTCCCCCCTTGATTACATTTCTGGTTGGGTTCACAAATTTATAAAACTAAGCCGGTTCATTTGGTTTGGGCCAAATGGAACACACGTGAAGGAATTTTATGTGTCTGATGGGGGAAAAAAAAACCCCCAAAACCACCCCAAAAGCGTTCAAATGTAATGATGACCTTGAATTTTGAGAGCTTAGACCCGCTGGTGTCAGGATGAGCACACAACTTGACACTGGCTTGGGCCGTCCGGCAAAGCCGTGCTGCTCGTTAACCCCATGGTTCTCGTTTACCTTGCGCTCGGCACATATTTTTGCAAGCTTCCTTGAAGACAAGCGCATGAAATGGTTTCTGTACTTAGAGGTTGATTTAGTATTCTTGTGATCAGCCCCAGATAATTTCCTGCTTAGAAACCAGCACGGCAGAGCTCCACAAACGTGCGGCCCTGCCATTTCCAATCATATGGATGGGAATTTGGGTTTTTTTTTTCTTGTTTTTTGTTTGGTTTGCTTCTGTTTACAGGAAATGTTGGTTTTTGGCTCATTTTTCTCTATCATCATGCAGAATAATTCCTGAATATTGTTTCTGCATTTTTGCTTGTTTCTTCTTTATCCAAGCAGTTGTATTTAGGTCAGCGAGACCAACATGAGCTGTTACCAAAAGATGAATAATAGCGTGAGCTGCAGGACACACGTAGACTCCCCTTTCCATCTCCACGAACCATGTCTCACATCCGCTCCCCAAGTGCTGGACTAAGCCCTGACCAAGCCACCTCCCTTGATGCCATGTGAACACCCCCTAAAATGCAACTCATGCTCTGTGTTTCTTTTGTTTCTTAGCAGTCTTTATTCCAACACGTAGGTGGCTCTTGTAAACATCTCCAAGACTTTTTCTGGATGTCTGTTGTCATCCTTATTTCTTCCTACCGGGAGAGCCCCAGGCTGGAACTGGTTAGGAAGGCTCTGACTGGCAGCAGGTCCCGGGGAGGGACTGATCTCCCACTCGTGACACCACTTTGCATTTCCCATCCATGGTAGCAGGGAAGACTTCTCAAGGGGTAGGAACCTCCATCAGGATGTTCTTCCATGCTTCTCATAGCCACCAGGATGGTATTTACTCTCACTATTAGATATTTTTTCTCTTATCCTTCCCTGTCTCAAGGAAACTTGAGGGCTGGCGTCTTTCTCACTGCGTTAAGATATATTCCCCTACCAAGCCATCTTATTTTCAGAAAACACAACTCCACTTTTCTAAGGCTACTGTCTGAAGATGATGGATGTGGCTCCTTCTCAGGAGTGACTTCCGACGGAGCGGGTAATCACCAGTACGTGCTCCTTGCCTTTGTTCTCATGGGCTTCCGGTTCAATGAGACAAATTAGCTATTCCTTAAGTTTACTAGTTGCTAGCCTGACATTTCTGAGCACGACGTGGTATGACGTTTTTACGTGATGACACATGATAAAAGCTTACTTATGGGTCTCGAATACCTCTAAGATACATCTTGCACTTTTTCAGCTCCTCAGGACTTGGCGTAGCAATCAATTACAGGGTCTTTGTACAAAGACCCAAGAAGAAGAATCTTTTTTTATTTTTCTCATCTATTCCTTCAACACCAGGGTTTGTACAGACAGTTCTCCAAGTCTGTCTTTCCTTTCGTGCTTACATGTCCATAGTTTTTGTGGGGAATGTCTCAGCCATGCTGTAATGATCTTTTTTATCACGATCTGCAAGGAGTCAATGAGTTTGTTAGACTTTCTTTTTTTCCTTCCTTTTAAATGATGCTTCCTTTTTCTGCGTAAAACATGTTTCTTTTTTTCTTTTACATAAAAAAAAATGCATTGTGTTTCCATTTCTTTTCTGGCTGCCCTGCATTTTCATTAGCTTAGCTTGTTATGCTAGTAGCACTTGACTTTCCAGAATTCAGTATCAGTCATAATTTCTAGAAATATAAATTCCTGATTTATATTCTGTCCCCCTTATTGTATCAAGTCATGGAATTCATTTTTTTCACCAAGATCCATAAAAATATTTTCTTAAGTTCTTTGAGTTCATGAATCCGTTCAGAAACGTGTGTCTTGCTTTCCTCTTCCAAAAAATACTCATCCCACTTTAAAGTCTGAGTAATTTGTCTTCCTTTGTAAATAAAACATGAAAATTTTAGTATCATTTAAAAGCAAAAAATTTGTTCTCAGCACTGCTTAGGGACAGGGTTTAGTGGTGGGATGGCAGGGTTAGGGGAATGGTTGGGCTTGGGGATCTTAAAGGTCTTTTCCAACCTCAACGATTCTGTGATTCTATGATTCGACGATGAAATCTCTCGGTGAAGAAAATTCCTTTATTCCTTTAGTCGTTCAGCTAGAGAATTTCCATGTTAAACAATGAAGCTTGCAGAAAGACACAGCGAATAAAAACCCCGCAGGTATTTCTCTGAGCGTCCTTTCCTGCGTTGCAGAGCGAAGTTTCAGACGGACTTCAAAATTTCAAGCCAAGATTAAACCTCTGTAAACGTCTGGAAATCTTGGACAACATGTGGAAGTGAGTTACTTGCCAAGAGGTTAAAGATTTGGGTGGCACAAACCCTGCTGCCACGGGAGCCGTTGCAGCCTCTCCTGAAGAGCACTGGCAGTGAAATATTTAGTTCCATTTTCCCATCAGTGAATAGCTGGAAAATAACTCAGCCGATGGGGTTGGTGATTGTTTACATCTGACTGCAATCTCGGGTGAATCATCTTTCATAAGTACTGTTGGGGAAAAAAGTATTTATTTTTCTGTCATCTTAACTGCAGCTTGAAATACCTCAATTGAAAAACTTTCTTGTTCTCGAACCAACTGAATCACGTTTTGTTCCGTCGCTTTGTTTCAACTTTCCCGTTATAATGCACGCGATGACGAAGAAGGACGTGCTCGGCTCTTTTCCTTCTCCGCTGATGTCTCTCCCGGTCCAGCCTCGCCCGTTAACGCTCGGTCTGGGGCCGTTCGTCGTGAACGATGGCAGAGCTGATGAGAGTTGGCCCTTTCCTGAGGGGATGCGAAGGTCGGATGCTCCTTTTGGTGGGGATGATGGAGCCGGAGGCTTGTTCTGGTGAGGGGTTCTCCCCCAGCTCTGGGCAGCAGCTCCCTCTCCTTTTCTCCTTGAAAAAACTTCTAAAGGTCTTGGGCTCATCCAAATGCAGAAATATCTCTATCTCTCTCTTTTTTTATCTCAAATTTCTTCTCAAGACGGGAAAACTGCTTCTGTCTGGCTCTGAATAATAACGTGCAGCGCGGAGAGCCCCGTTGGTATCAAAGCGGTCGCGGGGTAAGCACGGTTCGGTATGCATAAGGATATCATAATTCATCCCTCCAAACATAATTTTTAATTCTTTATAGACTTACATGGGCCTACTTTGTACCTTTGAAAACAACAAGGGGTTTGCTCTTGACTTCAGGCCGAAGAGGTGCCGAATCGTACCAAAACGGGCTGGTTTAAACTGAGCTGGGGAGGACTTGATTTTTTATTTATATTTTTTTTTTTTATTACAGAGTTTGTTTCCTCTGCTTTTGCGAACTGAGCTGGGGAGGACTTGATTTTTTATTTATTTATTTTTTTTATTACAGAGTTTTTCCTCTGCTTTTGCATATTGGAGGACTGTTCCCTCTAGTACCAAACTTAATGCAGGGGAACATAATAAAGGAAAAGCAAATTAACCGTGTTATGCGGAATTCTCTTTCCTCGTACAATCAGTCTTGTAATTTTCAAAGGAAACAGTATAAAACTTGCAAGACTAATAATCATAATTATTATGAATAATGAATCCAGAGATGTTATTACACAATAAAAACACCCCCTCCCATGCTGTGTCTTACTGTTCAATTATTTAAAGCTCCCTGACAATTATAAACTCGCTTTAAGTCTGCCTTCTTATATGATGAGGAACCGTAACCCCAGCCACAGCAGCTTGCTGCTTTTTTTTTTCCCCCCTTCCATTTCAGTTCAAAATAAAATTGCATTTAATATTTCAAAAGGAAGGCTTCTTCCTTTAGTCCTCCAATTTTTCTGCTAAGAAATGCTATTTTATTTCAAAGCGCTATCCAGGAGAAAAAAGAAAGCAAGCAACATTTCAAACCGAAGCGCTGTGATTACGTTCTCCGAGGAACGGAGCTGGGGGAAGAGGATTGTGTTGTAAACTTCTTTTAAAAAAAAAAAATTTTTTTTTTTTAAACTTCTTTTAAAAAAAAAAAAAAAAAAAGTAACCATATAAAAATCTGAATTATGTATTAATATTTGTCAAAGTTGATAAGAATTCTGTTGACACAGCTTATAGCAGCGAGCCCTCTGTAGCAAACTCGAAGTACAACACCAGAGCTGCTCAGCTTCCCAACACGGCTCAGTCCCAGCTGGCTGTTGCAGGTATCTCGGCAGCCCCACGGGCAGCATCTCCAAAAACTGGGGATGCAGTAAGGGTGGTGAGGCAACAGGGAACGATCTAGGAACCCTTGGGATTTAATTAGAAAGGGAAGTCAAAGGCTTTCATTTTTCAGAAAATGTTTACTGTAGCGGCGAAGGGTCCATCTTGGAGGTTTTAAAAAAAATGGGAAACTTTACGTACCGGTTGTCTCAGGTTGTATGGAAAAAGAAGGATTTTTATTTGGTTCTGTCTTCCAGGTCTCAGCCTCACCTCGAGTCCCTCCAAAATCCCCTGAGCTTGCGCTCCCGAACTTCATCTCTGTTTTGTTCTGATCCTTTTAAGGTCTTTCAGGGATTATTTGTGCAATGTGCGGTACGCGAGAACAGACATACTTGGGCTGGCTGGAGCCTGTCCTGACAGCCCGGAGCGGGAGGCAGGGGGAGAAGTGTAAGATCAGGGCAGGCTTCCCCAGAAGCCACTGTCGTGGTTGACCATCACCCCCTGCTTCTTTCCTTGATGGTGTCTGTCCATGCCGTCCCTCATGGGAGCTCCACTGGAGGGTCCCCTCCCTGCCCACTTTGCCTCTGCCACTTGTGGGCTTTGTAGACTGTTTTGGGTGGCACTCGGCGTTCCTCGGCCAGGGGTCAACCTTGTGCACACGGGGACATCAGGGTCTTCCTCACTGGGACTTCTCACGTACGTATGTGCTCATTTGTCCAAGTGGAATGGGATATTTCTTCAATAACGTGTAACATTAACTTTTTTCTAGATGCCCACGTGATCGTTCAGTAGAATTCTTTCCAGATCAAATTTTGGCTCAGTAGCTCCTTTATAAAGTAAAATAGCTTCAAAATTTTTTTACTCCCCTGTACTGAGTAAAATATTTCTCCCATTCGATCCCCCATATCATTCCTCTTGCCAAATACTAGTGGGTGGTTCTCCACTGAAAAATTGCAACCTAATAGGTGAGAAAAAGGTTGAAAATTACAGGTGATTGAAGAGAGAATTAAAATGGCAGAACGCCAGCAATTTTTAAGATGCTACCATAACTACCCCTATTATGTATAATTCTTTTTAAGTCTATGGCAAAGTAGATAATGTTAACAAAACTATTAGTATCACTGCACGCCGCTATAAATATCAGCGCTGTTGTCGCGGAGTAACTGCTTTTCTAATAGGGCACAGTGAGTTTCATTAATGTATAGATTAGTTCTGCTGCTTTCTTGCTTTTATCTGTAAATTCAATAGCCTAGAAAAAAACCCCCTCACCTTAAGAAATATGTAACATATTGCTGTATTTTTTTTTTTTCGGTGCATTCTACCGTGATAATGGTCTATGAGTTAGTATTTAACCCATCTGATTGCTATTTTTAAAACTGGCTTAGATGGGGAGATAATTTTTAGAAAGGACAGGGCACTAAAATCTCTGCTGACTATTTTTTTTTTTTTTTTCTGTGGCAGCACGATCTGCTTTCTAATAGGTTTATTATGGATTGGAGGCACTAATTCTCTCAGGTTGGGAAACCTCTTAATTATTAATTTTGTTATTTGTATGTGAAACACTTGTCCTGGGAGCCACATAATGATGAAGCTTGCTTTCCTATAGACTTGCATCCTATGAGCCTCTGCCTCGAAACCAAATCATCTTTGCTTGGGGTCCTTTTCTGACCCCTTTTCCCACCCTAGGGCGCACCTGGCAAGTATAAATGCAATCACCCCCACCACTTTTGATGTTTGAGTACCACCTACCAAGAAGCAGCTGATGGGCGATCACTTTTTTGGTACTGGTGCAAAGTTGGCATCGGCCAAGCCCCTACATCAGGCCGAAGAGATGGTCATTGAGTTCCCGTTGGAGCCTTTTCATCACTGGGAACACCTCACCCAAGAACTGATATTCATTAAACTCATGATGCCTTCCTTTATTTGAGACCCCTAATCTCTTGAGAAATTTGGTAAAAATTGGCCAAAACGCAACGGCTGCTGTAGAGGGTTTAAAAGGCGGGCAGGTGGGATGATCATTAAGTTTTCTTTCCTTAAAAATCAAAGTTAAAAAGTACAAAATGGCAAAAACTGCCCTGAAAGATGATTTCGTACAGAGGTTTCAATCTAGGGCTTAAATTTTTGGGTTTAGTGGTAAGGATTTTCACAGTTTCTGTGTCTGGCCATTCTGATAGTCAATGAAATACTTAATTTTGTGTTCAGTCTCTCTTTAGGACCAGTTCGGGTCAGTGCTTCAGTCTCTTAGGACAAGAGGAAAGGGCCTCAAGTTGTACCAGGGCAGGGTGAGGTTGGCCATGGGGAACAATTCCTTCCCCTTGGGGCTGTCAGGCACTGGGAGGGGCTGCCCAGGGAAGGGGTCGAGTCCCCACCCCTGGGGGGATTTAACAGCCGGGCAGCCGAGGTGCTGAGGGCCAGGGTTTGGGGGTGGGATGGCAGGGGTAGGGGAATGGTTGGGCTGGGGGATCTTAAAGGGCTTTTCCAACCTCAATGGTTCCGTGATTCTATGACTCTCCTGCAGTTTAGCAGCAACTTTAATTTCACTGCTCAAAGCCGATGGACCCCAGAGGGCAGATTACAACAAGAAGCCCTTTGGTCTTTTGCCTCTCTGGTGTCCATCAGTCTTTTGAGTCCGGGGCCCGCTGGATGGGCAGCCCATCACCTCGCTGGGACACCGACTGCTTCAGTGCTTGTACTTTGCATAAGAACAGAGCTGAGTCTCCTGTGGCACCGTCCCCTGTCCCCTGCCTGCCCCAGGTTAATGGGAGCTCAGCATCCCTGTGGGCTTCTGGAGAGAGAAACTCTGGATCTTGTGGATCTGGTGCTGTAGACATCATTAATAGGATGCTTTGGGAGCAGAGACTCTCTCCGGCTTTAGCCAGGACCAGGGGGCGATGCCATTTTTTCTCACTGTTTTTGTGAGACCACTGTTTTCCCTACGTATTCTATGGAAAAGGAATAATTCTCTATTTTCTATGACTCCCTTGTCCTCCCAGGGCGGCAGAAAGCATCCTTCCCATCTCCCCTCTGCCCCGCTCGTAGCTGCGGAAACTGTAGTTAAATTTCTATGGAAGAAGAAACAGCAATCGGTGCCTTGCAGCCAAGCCTTTGGGGTTGCGGAGTTACACGTTCAGCTCGTTCAACCTGACATGGAAGAGGGGTGGTGGGCTTGGGGCGGGAGGGGGGCTCAGCGTACCCGGCTTCCTAAAACTGGTATGGACACCAGGACAAGCCTTGTGGATTTATACAGCTTCATCCCGCGTTATCGATGAGCAGAGCCCCGGGGCTGTCTCAGCAGTAATGGATTTGCCTTGGGTGAGCTCCTGGCGGTGCGTGCGTGGCGGGATGCTGAGCCCGCCTGCATCCCTCGGACGTAATGACCGGGTCATCTGCTGATGGTGAGAACCTTTTACTGTGAAAAAATTACATCTCCACAAATTCTTCGTACGCTGGCCGCAGCCGTACCGTTTATTTTGAAAAGTGTGGAAGGTCAAAGTAACCGCAAATCTTTCTCCCGTAAAAGCGCTGTCCTCAAGATGCCTTGGTGTGCGGCGCGCATCTCGCACGGGGCACCTGGAAGTTTTCCAGCTCCTGGAGGATTTTGCTTACTCTGCTGAAGGTTCACAGGCTTTATTAAACCCATCATTTCTGTGACAGAGGGAGAGGATGAAAAACCACACATTGACTCTCTTTTCCCGGGTAGACGCTGCCTTTCCTTTACGTGAAACACATCTTTGTCTGTTCAGGCTGCTGCTCTTTTGCGGCAGACGTCTTGTCTTGCTCCTGACAAACTTGTTTGAGCTCCCGGCGCTTTGATGAGCAGCAATGGGTGATCCCAGGGGAGCTGCAGGATGGTGCCAGGCTTGCCGATGTGCCCTGGGCTTGCCAGTGCACCCTGGGCTTGCCGACATGCCCCAGGCTTGCCGACACACCATCGTGCCACGATGGCTATCTGGCTCTCTGCGCCATCACATTGCATCACGGCCGCGCTGGCCCTCAAAATGGGTTTTCACTGCTGGCTTGTAGGATGCTTTAAGCTTCTGAAGAAATAAGGGTTATGTGAGTGTAGCATAGAATCACAGAATGTTTTGGGTTGGGATGTTCTATCATGAATGTTCTCAGGTATTTGTTTCTTCTGCACCCTTGAAACACTCAGTGCAAAATCATAGAATCATAGAATGGTTTGGGTGGGAAGGAACCCCCAGAGGTCACCCAGCCCAACCCCCTGCAGGAGCAGGGACACCTTGAACCACATCAGGTTGCTCCCAGACCCGGCCAACCTGGCCTGGAATGGTCCCAGGGATGGGGCCTCCACCCCCTCTCGGGGCAACCCCTGCCAGGGGTCCCCCCCTTTCCTCTGGGCCCCCTTGAAGCCCTGAGCGGCCGCACTCAGCTCTGCCCGCAGCCTTCTCTTCTCCAAGCTGAACACCCCCAACTCTCCCAGCCTGGCCTCAGAGCAGAGGGGCTCCAGCCCTCAGAGCATTTTAGTAGCCCTCCCCTGGCCCCGCTCCAACAGGTCCATGTCCTCCTTGTGCTGAGGGCTCCCGAGCTGGACGCAGGGCTCCAGGGGAGGTCTCCCCAGAGCAGAGCAGAGGGGCAGAATCCCCTCCCTCGATACTGGCCACGCTTCTCCTGATGCAGCCCAGGGTAGGGTTGGCTTCTGGGCTGCCAGTGCAGCATCTGGGTGTCCATCTGTCTGCCTCTGCTTCTCACCTTCCTTCCTCTCCTTTTTAGTTATTTATTGTCAGCTGGGGAAATCACAATGTGTATAGAAAGGGTGAAGAATGATGACTTTCTATTCTATGACTATAGGAAAAATTCCTTCCCCAAAGGGCTGTCAGGTGCTGGAAGGGGCTGCCCAGGGAAGGGGTCGACTCCCCACCCCTGGGGGGATTTAAAAGCCCGGAAGACAAGGTGCTTAGAGATTAGTGGTGGGATGGCAGGGTTAGGTTAATGGTTGGGTTTAATGATCTTTTCCAACCTAAACAATTCTGTGATTCCATGATCCTGGTGCCCAGGGAAGGGGTCGAGTCCCCACCCCTGGGGGGATTTAACAGCCGGGCAGCCAAGGTGCTGAGGGCCAGGGTTTGGGGGTGGGATGGCAGGGGTTGGGGAACGGTTGGGCTTGATGATCTTAAAAGTCTTTCCTGACCTAAACGACTCCACGATTCTATGATCAAAGATTTTGAATCCCTTTAGAACTGCCAGGTGGGCAGGGAGTGGCCATCAGCATCAGTCCCAGAGGTGCAGGAGGGAGACCTGAGCTGTTCCCACATCCCGAGGTGGTAGGCAGCTGTGGGAACGGGAAGGGGGGATCCCTCCAGGACCCCCCCTTACAGCTTTGCTATCAAGCACTGGAAACAGCTGGGGGACACGGAGCCGTTGGAGCTGCACCATGGGCTGCCCATCTGCGAGTTGTTGGCTGATTTCACAGCTGACCCCGTTCCTCTGCGGTTCTCTCCCGGCGTCTTGCTGAAGGTGGTGGCACATGCCTCACAAAAAATGAAAGCGTTTAAAAGCTGTCCGGATTATTTAAAATCTCCCTTTCCTCTTCCCAGTAAATTTGGACGCAGATGTTTCTCTTCTCTTTGTTTGTTTTCAAGCTGGATGGTAGCATTTATTCCATGCAATTTTACGCATTAAAATGATGGGCTGAATAGGAAATTCCAAGTGACTGGACTGATGTAATTCCTATGTCAGGAAAAAGGTGGTGGTAAGAGCAAAGTAGTCGTGGCACCTGAGCAATTGCAGATGGGAAAAGACCTCTTAGATCCTCATCAGTCTCTTTTGATACTTTTATTTCTGCAAGATCTGAGCATTTCACATTGCTGAATTTACTTTCGTGTTGACTCCTGTCTCAAGCCAAGTGACTTGGGAGCTTTTTTTATTGCCTGCCTGAGGAATGCTGTGTGTTGTAATTCACGTCATGAAAAAAGCAATGAAAAATAAGCGTGATTATTGCAGTGTGCAGATGGGAAAAGATAGGAGCAGCCTAGGAGAGATGCTCTATGTTACGCTGAAAATCTTGCAGAGCTAGCGGTTGAACCCGGGACCCCTATAAACCAGGCAGAATGCCTTCATTACACAGCCGCCGCCTTATCGTAGAATCATAGAATGGTTTGGGTGGGAAGGGACCCCCAGAGGTCACCCAGCCCAACCCCCCTGCAGGAGCAGGGACACCTTGAACCACATCAGGTTGCTCACAGCCCCGGCCAACCTGGCCTGGAATGTTCCCAGGGATGGGGCCTCCACCCCCTCTCTGGGCAACCCCTGCCAGGGTTTCACCACCCTCAGGGTAAAGAATTTCTTCCTTAGACCCAGTCTAAACCTCCCCTGCTTCAGTTTAAAGCCATCCCCCCTTGTCCTGTCCCAGCTGGCCCTACTAAAAAGCTTGTCCCCCCCTTTCCTCTGGGCCCCCTTGAAGCCCTGACCGGCCGCACTCAGCTCTGCCCGCAGCCTTCTCTTCTCCAGGCTGAACACCCCCAACTCTCCCAGCCTGGCCCCAGAGCAGAGGGGCTCCAGCCCTCGGAGCATTTTAGTAGCCCTCCTCTGGCCCCGCTTCAACACGTCCATGGGCACAAAGAAAGCAAGGACAAACTGCACAGCAAATTTTTTACCTTCGATATTGAAGAAAATACATTTTATTCCATCTGCCCTGAGATTAAAAAGCAAAAAAAAAAAAAAAATAGGAAGG
>NW_009259496.1:2020452-2020905 GCF_000687185.1 Egretta garzetta | reverse complement strand
TGCAGTCTGCAAGACAAAAGGTGAATGGGAGGCTGAGGCAGACTGAGCAAAGTCTTTTGAGGAAAAAATAATAATAAACAGCCAGTGAATTGAGGCGATAAGCCCTAGCAGATGTATGCTGGAGGAGCGGAACGGCTGAAGGAGATGCTCCAAGCCCTCGTGGCATTGGACTCTCGGTGCGGTTACCCGTGCGGAGGCAGCACATGGCTCACTAAGGGATTTCCTAGCAAAGACAGGTAGTTTAAGAGACTGGGAGATCCAGTGTCTTTCCATTTGTTCTTCAAAGCCATTCCCGTCGTGTGCCAGCATTCAAAGCCTTGCGTGTTTCGGAAGCGTTGCTGCAAGAAAGTTTGATCTAGTTTTGGGGAGTAAAAAAATCAAGCTTGCAGGCTGCTCCTTCACGATGGCATGGGTTTGCTCCTGGTGGAGAGAGGCTGGTTTGCCAAGCTAGCC
>NW_009259496.1:2018135-2020421 GCF_000687185.1 Egretta garzetta | reverse complement strand
TTCCTGCTGTTGCAAAGCACACCTGGCCTCCCTGACTTCACGGCTGCCCTTGCAATTAGAAGGTCCTGAAGGTTCCCGCTGAGTACAAGGTGATGCTTCAGTAGTGGCAACTCCATATTCTGTGCTGTTCTACAGGTTTAATTTTGTTGTCCTGTTCCTTATTTCTATCATAGAATCGTTTGGTTTGGAAAAGCTCTTTGAGATCCCCAAGCCCAACTGTTCCCCTACCCCTGCCATCCCACCCCCAAACCCTGGCCCTAAGCACCTCGGCTGCCCGGCTGTTAAATCCCCCCAGGGGTGGGGACTCGACCCCTTCCCTGGGCAGCCCCTTCCAGTGCCTGACAGCCCCAAGGGGAAGGAATTGTTCCCCATGGCCAACCTCACCCTGCCCTGGCACAACTTGAGGCCGGTGCCCCTCGTCCCATCGCCCCTTCCCTGGGAGCAGAGCCCGACCCCCCCGGCTCCCCCCTCCTCTCAGGCAGTTGTAGGCAGCCATGAGGGCTCCCCTCAGCCTCCTCTGCTCCAGGCTGAACCCCCCCAGCTCCCCCAGCCGCTCCCCAGCAGCCTGGGGCTCCAGACCCCTCCCCAGCTCCACTGCCCTTCTCTGGACACGCTCCAGCCCCCCCAGGTCCTTTGGGGAGGGAGGGGCCCAACCCTGACCCCAGCAGTCGAGGTAAATTCATGCTGGTTCATATTCATGCTGTTTAAACCCTGCTTTGAGGATGGTGTTATTAATTTCTTTCCTGGTCTTGGCTGCAGTGCTGGGTACCAGAGTGTGTGAACATGCGTACAACGATGGATACACTTGGTTTCATAATTCTCCTTTTTTCCAACAAGGAGGAAAGGTGCAGAAAGATTCACCTCGAAAGCATCACCATTAGCCATGCATGGCTGCCCTGAAAATTCACACTCGTGTCAGTGATCTTGATAAATAATCTGCTGAACTCATCAGGTAACATATGCCACCTTCTGCCAAAACTTTGAGTAACATTGAGAAGTAAAATTTTAAAAAAGAAAAAATAAAGGGCTAATGTGCTTGGTGGAAGCTTGAGCTACAGAAAGGGTCTCATTTGTCGTACCGTATTTGAGAAAAATGAGGTGCCTAAGGATAGAAACGACAAGAACTAAAATACTGAGTAAATATCTCCTTTAGCCACGTTAGGGGAAATGCTGTTAAGGAAAGAGCGGTGCCAAGGCATTTTGTTGCTTTAATTGGGATTCCTGGCTTGGAATTATTATTACTATTTTTAAATCAGCTGTAAAAATCACACAGAATCCCAGAATCCCAGACTGGCAAGGGCTGGCAGGGCCCTCGGGAGCTCACCCAGTGCCACCCCCCTGCTCAAGCAGGCTCACCCAGAGCAGGGGGCACAGGACAGCGTCTAGGCGGGGGTTGGATATCTCCAGAGAAGGAGACTCCACAGCCCCCCTGGGCAGCCTGGGCCAGGCACCCTCACAGTCAACAAGTTCTTCCTCCCGTTCAACTGGAACCTCTTCTGCTTCAGTTTGTGCCCATGGCCCCTTGTCCTGTTGCTGGGCACCACTGCAAAGAGTCTGGCTCCATCCTCGTGACCCCCACCCTTGAGATATTTGTAGGTGTTGATGAGATCCCCTCTCAGCCTTCTCTTCTCCAGGCTGAACAAGCCCAGCTCCCTCAGCCTTTCCTCATAGGGGAGATCGACACAGACAGAGGGACCTGCTTTGTCCCGCTGTCTCTGAAAGCCAAGATTTTAGCCCAGATATTAAAGGCAGCAGCAAATTTTTAAATCCTGCCATCAGCTTAGGCCAGGTTTGATGAGGAGGTTCCATCACTGGAAGAGCTGCCAAGGCGTGCATGAGCTGAAGCTTCACGCGAGTTGACAGTGTCAAGACTTGGAGGCTCATGTGTGTCCATCAGCAAAACCTTGTGGTAGTTGAGTAGCAGCAATGGGTCTATGGTCAGTATAATTCAGAGATTTTACTTTCTTACATGTTTAAATAGCTGTTGACTGAAGACCTTTGAAGGTCTCATTGGTGCTAAATGTCTGGGTTCTATGGCTACATGCTGCTGTGAATAGAACTTGAGGTAAAGGAGAGATTTAGAGATGTGTCTTGATTGACACCCTGATTGTGGCCTTCCAGTACTTAAAGGGGGCCCAGAGGAAAGGTGGGGACAAGCTTTTTAGTAGGGCCAGCTGGGACAGGACAAGGGGGGATGGCTTTAAACTGAAGCAGGGGAGGTTTAGACTGGATCTAAGGAAGAAATTCTTTGCAGTGAGGGTGGTGAAACCCTGGCAGGGGTTGCCC
>NW_009259496.1:2013108-2018014 GCF_000687185.1 Egretta garzetta | reverse complement strand
GGGGTCCCTTCCCACCCAAAACATTCTGTGATTCTGTGATCTCTAAGTGCAAGCAAAAGTTTTAAGTATGTAGTCTGCCTCTCCGAAAAGTCCACCCAACATCAGGGTGCCCAAATCTCAAATGCGGCAGCAAATTGTGGTCCCCTGGGTAGGTGCTCCGAGCTTACACTGTTTTGGGGTGCTCTAAGGAACAAAGGCGAGGGGGTGCAGTTTTGCTTCAAATAGAACCCCAATATGAAAAATGAGAAGGTATTTCCAAATCAACAGTTATAAAATTTCATTAAGAACAAGCTGAGACATACCAGAATGTTTCTTAAAAGAATTGGTTATTTCTCAGAACAAGAACATCTCCGTTTGTCTTACTTTCAGAATTTTACCTCTATTTTTTTTTTTTTTTTCCCCCTCCAAAACCTATTTTTCTACTTCATTACATTCATGAATGGTTTGAAACTCTTCAGGGCTGAGTTTTAAAGCAAGTTTAACTTTTGTTGGGAAAACAAATAAGCCACTCACAGCACGCTGTTGCAGGAGAGGTGATGGTCATGGGGAGGAAGAAGAGGACAAGAAGCCGATGGCAAACAGGGGGAAATAGTTGACCTTCCAGCCACTCTCCCGATCATTTCTAGAAAGAGCAGCTGAGTTTTGCTCGCAAAAATAATGAACGTGCTCGCGCTCTCCTGCTGCGTTTTGAATGCCACAGATGATGCCAACGCTTATGGTTGCTGGTCAACACCATTGGTATTTGACCATGAAATACCTTTTGAGTCCCTTGGCTGCTTTAAAAATCTTTATAGTTTCTGCTTTTTCCGTGGGTGGTAGCTATTGTTGCGGGGGTCGGCGATGGCTGACTGGATTAACTGACCAGCGTTTCCTCGGGGAGCATTTGTGGGTGATTGAATTCCTTGCAATCAACAGCCCGTTGCCCCTCGCGCCCCCCCCCCCATTTTTCTCGGGGACTAATTAATGATGACAGATGTCACCTGCGCGGTGACGCCAAACCGGCCTTCGCGGCTCCAAGGGGAAGAGCAAGAGCGCTTCTCCGAACACGAGAGCTGGATAGCAGTGGGTTTGCCCGTTGTTTGGTTTATTTTTTATTTCTTTCTTTCTTTTCTGTAGTGTCAGCTAATTAATAAGATCTCTTCCCTGCATGAATGTAAGCAGCCATTCAGGCCATATTTGCCATTGATTTTCTTTCTTGCAAACGTGAACAGCAATTTTCTCAGCTGTAAAAGGAAAGAAATGGAATATAATACGCAGACAGATGTGCCTACAGGCGTGCCTGTCTTTCACGTGCACGGGAAGAGAGAAGCGCGTGCACGTGCCAGCCCGAGCCATCCCTTGGAGAGCTGCTGGCCAAGCTGCGTCCAACGCAAGCTCAGGTACGAAACCAGAAATATCTCGGATTTTCTGCAGTCAGAGAAATGTTATGACAGTAGTTTGTATCATTTATAGGTGACTTTTTAAAATGAAACAGCGGGCAGCGACCGCGCCGGTGCTCAGAGTGCTGTTGGTGGGCTGGCACAGCGGTGATGGGCGCGTGGAGGTAGCGTACGCCCATGGAGGGCTGCAGCTCCACCCTGGGGACTGCCAGCTCTCCAAAAAATAAGTGAAAACCACTAAAATGGCTCCTTCTCTGGCAGAGCTGCAGTCACACCTGCAACTTTGCTGGAATAGCGATGCTAGGCAGCTCTTCACACCTAGCATCCTTAGATCCTGGTCAGCAGGACTTCATCTTCATTGCCGTGACCCGGCATGGGTGTTTTTGCCTAGAGTAGCTCTTAGATGACCTTAGTTAATGATCTGAGAAAAATAAATGAACTTTCTTCTAACTCTGACCAAGCAGCTTTACTGCGACAGTGCAAACACTGTCATCCCCGTTGGTGCCCTCCACCTTTTGGCCCCAGCGCAAAGGTTCTTGCCTCGTCTTCCCTGCCTACCTCCTGCTGCAGGTCCAAATAATTATTCTGAACTCCCCAAAGGAGCCACAGTTGTATGAATTATTGTTTTGCATGTTTAAGAGCAGATAAGTGTCTGGCTTGTGTCTTCCTTTAAATAGCTTTCAGTATAACCATTGGGCAGAACTGCCCTGGATTAATTGGGTAAATAAATGGGTAACAGTTTTAGTCTAAACCTACCCTGGTTTAGTTTGGATCTAAGGAAGAAATTCTTTACCCTGAGGGTGGTGAAACGCTGGCAGGGGTTGCCCAGAGAGGGGGTGGAGGCCCCATCCCTGGGAACATTCCAGGCCAGGTTGGCTGGGGCTGTGAGCAACCTGATGTGGTTCAAGGTGTCCCTGCTCCTGCAGGGGGGTTGGTCTGGGTGACCTCTGGGGGTCCCTTCCTACCCAAACCATTCTGTGATTCTATAATTGGAATTACGGGGTCTTGTAGTTCTATGTTGCACTGCTGAACTTCAAAGTTAACATAGCCAGCATGTGTTTTGACTCTTATAGGGGATCCAGGCAAATTGTATTTTAACCTGTGCTATTCCTTTGATAGTTATTGTAGCCTTCTTCAGCCTGAGCTTGCCCTGACCACGCGATGTGTGCTCTTCCCTGGGCTTTCCTTCTGGCCTCTCTCCTTGCTCACCACCCCAGCACACCTCAACTTCCAGTTCTTGCAGTGGGCATCCCATTGCTCAGCCATTCATCCTTCTCTTGGGCTTCCATATGCTTTGCCACCCCTTCAAGGATTCTCTCCCATGGAAGAGGAGGGAAGAATGAAAGCTCTTGACTCTCCACTGTGAGAAGTAAAGGTGCAATGTGGTCATCTTCTCCTTGTCTTCCCTCCAGTGCCTGTCTGTGCACAAACCAGGGCTGGAGGTTGAATGAGTAAATGTTTGATGGGTGTTTGTCTTGTTTTTCTACCTGCTACGGAAAGGCGGTCAGATGTTGCGGTGATGAGCAGAGAGTAAACCCCTAGAATCGCAGGGCTGGTTTATGGGTGTAGGCTAGAGAGCAGTTCAGATGTTCTGGGTTTCACTGGGATGGGGAAGGGTCCGTTGGTGCTGGGGTCTGCGGCATGGCCCTCCAAGAATTCTTGTGGGTGAAGCTGCAGAGTGTCACCTGCCAGCCTGGGGACAGATCCTACGGGCTCCTCCCTACCAAGAGGAGTGCGTAGGAGGAGGTAGAGTGCCTTGCCTTCTGTGGAGGTGTCCCTGGTCAGTAGTTTGACATCGCCGTTCAGCAGACAGCTAGCCTCCTTCCTCCCTCTATCACAGCACAGCAATTAAGCTTCCTGAATTCCTTCCGTGCGTCTCTCTTGCCCGTATTTGAGAAAATGAGGCTGGAGAGCAAAGAGAAGCGCTGGTGCGTATTTAGTTTCTGATGTGGTTGTTACTGCATAGGGTGGAACCATCAAAATCTCCCCAGTCTCTGTGAGATTTTGTATTTCAGATACGTACGTGCTGTTTCTGAAGCACCGTTGGCCTAATCCTGCGAGGTGCTGAGTCGGGGGCGAATTCCTCGTTACAGTAGCGTCAGGCGTTGTTGACACACACGAACTTCAGTGATTTATAGCGAGGTTCGTAATGTCATAAAAGAGGCATAATAAAAATTAGTACCGCATGACTTGTTTCTAAGAACATCATTATGGCACCGAGTAATAATGAATTACTGTGCAAGAAGCCAGAAGGGAGAGGAAGCATGTATGGCAACGAGGCCAGATCTTTTATTTGGTGAATTAGTATCGCTGCATATGGGCTGAAAATCTCTAAACATATGCTGATGTACCCTGACACCCTGGCATGTGCTCTGCGTCGCTGGTAAAACCCGGTTGCGTACGAACCCATCAAACGGAGACGCGTGCCGTCGCGTACGAGCTGTGCCAACGTGATCTCTGCTGGCATTTGGAGGATGGATTTGGGCACGCAACGCCTGAGGAAATGCTTTTTGAACGTGACGCTTTGAAGCTTTATTGGTTGGATAAAAACTGGAGGGGTCAAATTTTCTAAACGGTCCTCAGGAAAGGTAACAGGAGTCACTTGTGTGGAAAAGAGCATTTTGTTTGACCATAAGTAATGAGCTAGCAGTAACTTGTCCAATCTGATCGTTATTCGGGACAATAAATTATGCCATTTCCTATCTCCATAAAGGTCATCTGATAGAGCGTCTGCTGCTTTCCTAGCTGTTGGCAACAAGTCCAAAATGTAATTATTTAATGATCAGACCAAACCTCTGCGATTCATTTGGTTCTTGATTCTCCATTTCACCAATTCTCACCCGTTTAATCACTTAACAGGGGACGATGAGAGCTCCTGGATCCATGTCCCAGGAGCTTTCCCAGGGAACGTCTTTCTGCTGCGGGTTAGCGTTGGGTTTTAGAAGCAGCATGGAGAGTGGGTGATGAAATCCATCATTTCATCATGAAATTTCAGATTAATTTTTTAACTGCCTGTGTGAAATGCGGAATTTTTCCTCGTGTTCCCCTTGCAAGGCATGGCTTAACGTTGGTGGTACCTCCAGACAGATGGCCTTCAGGCCCCAGCATCCCTGCGCCAAAGCGTCCTTACGCCTCATACCGAAACCAGGTTCTTTAGTGGCAGAAATTCTCCGGTCTTGGCCGTTTTGCTCAATCTGGAGGAAAACAGATGTTGTTTACTGTCCCAACCTGTTTGTGGGTGGATCTGGAATGTGCAAGTTGTGGATTGCTTTGATAGTCTGAGTTCATCTAAATGCATCTTCCAGCGTTAAAGTAACACTGTGTAAAAATACACATCCTCTCGTCTGCTGATCTCGGTGCGGTCTGTTAAATTAGAAACAATTAGCCATGTGTTACGAATTTCATATAATTGCAAATTCAGATTTGTACGATAGTCAGTGCAAGGTAAAATCAGGCACCTCATGCTCTACACCCCAACTTTCCGTTTTGTTGAGAGTTTTTCTATTTCTTTCCCTAATCCTAGAACC
>NW_009259496.1:1996609-2012685 GCF_000687185.1 Egretta garzetta | reverse complement strand
CTCCTTGTGCTGAGGGCTCCAGAGCTGGACGCAGTACTCCAGGTGAGGTCTCACCAGAGTAGAGTAGAGGGGCAGAATCCCCTCCCTCGACCTGCTGGCCACGCTTCTTTTGATGCAGCCCTAATGTACGTAAATATTGATATATTTTTTTTAAATAAATCAAGATATTTTTTAATCCCCTTTTAAAAATTTAATACAGATTTTAATGACATTTTTTAATCCATCAATTGCCACATGGGTGATGGCCACGGGGGGTCTGTAACCATCTCTGAGGCTTTGTCGGCCCCTCAGCTTCCCGAGCCACCCACAGTTCTGCCATTTAATGCCCCAGCCCTGGTAAAATAAAAGGGTGTTCTCTAAAATGAAATGGGAATAATTCTTTCCGATGTGCCTATGTTCTAAAAAAACGACGAATCCACCAAAATTGTATCTATTACAGATCATCTTCTTTAAGAATATTTTACTGGAAGAGCGCCTCGCTTTTTCAGGTCCTAGGTGTTACATATGCAGCATCCCTGGAGTCACAGATATTCCTGCAGCGAGAATTTTTCTCACTTCTAACTTTCACAGTTTGCTCTACGGAAGGTGTAAGATGGGTCAAAAAGTTTCTGAATAAAAAAAAGAAAAAAAAATTTAAAAAGACCGAATTCTCTGAAGGCAGGACTGCGACACCAGGCTGGATTGACCAGGCTATGGCTCTACTGAGCAACACCAGCCAACAAGCACGTCTTTGATGTTATTTCTGGAATTAAAATTCCATATAAATTGTTTTTCCTTTTAACACTGAGGATTTGGAGATGAGAACAGATTCGTGGTCTTATGTCATACTTGAAATTCGTGCTGTATGAATAACTGATTTAAAGTGCTAAACCCAAGGAAAATATTGCAAGAGGGGCGGGGAAGAGGCTTGAATTAATCCACAGGGTTTATATTTTAACTTGAATAAAACATCTTGTATTTTATGAAATGAAATGCTTAACTTAAACCCTGAATGTTCCTTTTCTGTTTAAATACATTCAGTGAAATTTTTGAAAGTCTCTTAAAACTGGAATAGATGAAAAATTCATCTCTCTATTTAAAAAAACCCTCAAATCGAGGAATTGAAATAGTTGTTAGAAGGCTTAGAAATATATTTTGGGGTAGTGCCTTGGCTGAAAAATTTCATTTGATGTCTTGAAATGTCATTTTGGCATCAGGGTAGGTGGGATAGTTAGGGCAGGTGTGACTTGCAGCGGGGGGGGTGGAGATTTTAAACGCGATAGCGTTCTCCTTTTTGCTGACAAAGTATTGAGCTTCAAATCTTATCAGCAAGCGCGAATTGTCAGTATTTGAAAAGCAGGGATGGCCTATAGTAGATATTCTCATTTATAGATTTGTTCTTCTTATTAGATGACTCCAAGTGTAAAACAGTGGCACTTTGGGAATACTTTTTGCTTAGGTAAGGCTGTAATTTAAAAAAATACTAAATGGATGATGTCCTGGACATTTCCCACCTTCTGAGAGGTGCAGGCAGTTCCAATTTCTTTCTGTATTAATTTACCCCCCTGAGAAATGAGTATTATTTTTAATTTAGGCCCGTGGCAGCGTGGTATAACAGGCTTAAATGTTCCCGGTGAATTAAACATAACTCAAACCATGCAAATTTTAACCGCTTTAAAAGCAGAAAAGTCCAACTCCTCTTTATCCGCTCAGAACCTGGTCCTCAATGCAGACTCCCAGCACAGCTTTTAGATCAACATTTCTGACATTCAAGAGCAACATTTTCTGCACGCACAGTAACTTCTTGACTTATTTTTCACCTTAAACTTCAGACGACTTTCCTTAAACTGTCCCTAAACTTCTTTCCCTTTTCTGTCACCTTGGTAAATATGTAAAAAAAAAAAAAAGGCAAATTAATATTTTTTTGTACAGGGTAACAAAAGTTGAGCTGAGTTCTGTGTGTATATATGTGTGTGTGTGTGTATATATATATAAAAAAAATATAGAGAGACCCTGTGAGCACTGAAGTGAGAACATGAGATGTTTTGTAACTCAGATTTAGAGGATTTGCACCCATGTCTTTTACCGGGAGAGACTCATGAATAAACCCATGCCATCTATTGCCACCTCTGCTTAGCAATAATAATGTTCTATCTTCTTGATACCAATTCCCTTGTGGGATTTAATTACAAGGGGTGCTTTTTTTTCTGAAATTCATTCATCATCTCTTCTTTTGTATCACACATAAGCTTTTGCTGGACTCTAAAAACACCATTTAAAGGGTAGACAGCTGCTGCTAATAGGATCTCCTCCCTACCTGCAGACATGTATATGTGTTTAAAAAAAACAAGAAAAAACCAAAAAAACTCCAAGAAAACCCCAAACAAACCTATGAAAAGTATTTAAAAAACCATGTCTCTTTGAACTAGGTCTCATACTCCTTTTATTTTTAATTGCAAACAGCCCGTGGCTGCTGTGTATGGGAAGCAGTGGTGGAATGAGATGTCCCGCCTGAGGTTTTGCCTTTAGTTGTTTTTAAACCCCGTAAATAGTTGGCCTGGCACATGTCTATTTTGCAAATGAAGGCGGTAAACAAGCAGGTCCTGAACACCTACGCCAAGCATATTTCTGCATTTTTGAAGGACGTTTGCTTTAGGAGCACAAGGGTGGGTCCTACTGGTGAAATAAAACTCATAGCTGATTCTGGATTGTAAATAATGGGGGATTCGGTTTGGAAGTTGAGGTGCCCCGTTTATGGAAACGCAAAGATCGGTTGCTCTCAGGCCTATATTGATGGGACTTGCTGATTCGGTGGGACTTGACTTGATGATCTTCAAAGTCTTTTCCAACCTAAATGATTCTATGATTCTATATTCAGCCCTTCTCCGTTGATTCTATAGTCATTTACACATGTGGGATATGAATCAACCAGTCCAGTTTTATGCTCGCTTTGTAGAGAGGCAGATGCTTATTCACGCTGCCACGAGAGCGGAGAAAGATGCACTTTGCGAGGAGTTAATATAAACCTCATCAGGCTAAAATCAGAGCCTGTCAGACTCTGATGAAGATGGTTTAACCAGTGGTGGATTGCTCTTGCGTAGTCATATGAAAGATTGAAGGATTTCAGGCATTACTTGCTGAGATAATTTCAGGTTATATGTCTCGCTATATTGTACTATTGTACCGTATATGTTTGCTATTCACTGCTAGCAACAATAAAAGTGAAATTGCTTTTGTCAGTGATAGCTCTACAGAGTTTATCGAAAGGCAGAGTAAAACACATGCTTAGTGGTCTGGCTTCAGTCCCAATCTTGCTGCTTTTCACCTCAATTTTTCGCTATTATTTTCATAAGTTGACACCTAGCGGGCCAGCCACCGCATCCACAGGCATGAGGTCCCAAAGGGTATGGATTCACCTCCAGGTTTTGGATACTTATGCAGCATGTTTCGAGATAGATACCACCGTTGGGTAGTTGAGTAACTCTTTGGGGTCCACCATCTGTGTTGGGTAGATGTCCTCATTTTCTACGGGGGGAGCTTGGACGCCCATATATATGTAGTCATGTATGCATAGTCCCCTAAATGTTTGATTTAGGGCTGCTCATAGCGCAAGTTTCTGAACACTAAATGGATTTTGATGGAAGAGAGGTGCCAAGACTGCCGTGCTCCACCAGGAGGATGGATATTTGGTGGAGGAACCATGGACCGAGGTGTTTTGTGGTGGAACTCAAGAGTTTCTACGGACCCTCAGGCGCCAGAATCGTTAATAATGGGGCTTTTCCTGAATTGCTGTGTTTGATTTTAGTACCAAGAACTCAAGTGAAAAAGCCCTGTAGGTTGGTCTGTGTGTTTTTATCCGATCGCGCCCTTGGTGCTTCTCTAGAGATGTTTACCTACCGCAGCCCTTGTTAGAAGAAGACAATGCACTTAGGCTTATAATACATGAGTCAACATATAGAATAGACCAGAAGCCCAAATCCGCTCGCTCTGACCGTGAAACCAAAGAGTCGCCTCGTTGTAATATAAATGTACACAGAATTATACTTTAGTCTTGTGTTTGCACATTATTTAGGTCAGTGGCCCATGACTAAGGACGCTAAACACAATCTCAGTGCAAATAATGGATCACAATTTTGCAGCCACGGGAGCTGAGGCTATGGCTTATTATTTTCTTTCAACACATCATTACTCCGGAAATGCCACTGGGAATTTCCTTAATTCCCTCTGGTTTTGGATTGATCACGATAAGTGAGGGGTAATCATTTTGGTTATTAATAATGGCAATATTAATGGCTTTTAATAATAAGTTAGGGATAATGCAAGAAAATGCTATGTTAGTGTTCAGCGGACATCATGCTTTTTACATCGAGCTATTCTTCATGAGGTGTTTAGATAATGACACGCTGTTAATGATCTCACAGTAAATTAATGCTACTCAGATAGCTCACAGTACGCGCGTAGGGACTGACCAAAGAAGATTTGCAGTAAGGAAAAAAAGAAATTGCTTTTTGGTTTGATACCAATGGTGAAAAGCTGCTTTTCAGGGCTGGTGTGGCCCGTGGAATTGGACCTCCTACATCACGTTTGTCCTCAGAGAAGGTTAGGTGACTGTGGGTGCTCTGTAAGATGCATGTGCTAGATCAGCATGTAGCTAATCACTTAAATTACTGTTAAAATATAAATATTTTTTGTCATTTATGTTGACGGGCCAGCTTTCACATGGACTTGGTGGGCAACAACCAAACCCTTAAGAGATACTGTTCTAAAATGTTCTAATTTTACTGCCTGAATCTGCAGTTTAGCCATTTCTGGGTTGTGCACGTGGACTGAACACTTTTCCGTGTGAAACGGTGTTGATGTTAGGTCTCACTGTCTTCTCGTTTCATCCCACTTGGATGCAGTTATCCAGTAAGTCATGTGCTGAAGCACCCTATTTGGTTTCTGCTCTTCCCAGACCGGTCGGTTTGTAGGCGTCAGGCTTCGAGCGGTTGGTTATTCCTTGTTGATGAGGTTAAATACTTCTGCTGCTTGGGGTGCAAGGGACAAAATCAGTGAAATAGGAGCGAGCAAAGGAACGCATCGTACCGACCACTCGTACCAGAGAGAATTTCCCAGTATCCTGAGGAAGAAGCCTACTCGAGTTTTGCGTGTTGCTGTTTGCTTTAGAGGGTGGTTCAGGACGGTGTATTTTAAGGTGTGATTTTACTGTTAGTTTTTTTTTTCTCTCTCTCTCTCACCCCCTGTCATTTTATTCACGCTTATTCCACGCCACCTTGGCCCTTTGTTTTGTAACACCTCAGCCGTGGCCACCACGGTACCTCCCGCCCGCCCCGACACCCCTGTGCCATCGGCCTCTCTGACTGACTCCTCTCCTTCCCCTCCAGCTGTCCCAAGTTCCAGTGTCCTCCCCTCTGCCCCCCGAGATGTGGTCCCTGTTTTGGTCTCCAGCCGATTTGTCCGTCTCAGCTGGCGCCCACCCGCAGAAGCCAGAGGCAGCGTCCAGACGTACACGGTCTTCTTCTCCAGGGATGGCGTCAACAGGTAGGCGTCAACAGACCACGGGTCTCCTCTGGATGGGGGGACAGTCTTAAGAGTGCCTTGAGGTCTTTAAAAGTGTCTTGCAAATGGTTCTCAACCTTGTGTTCTTCTCCCTGTGGTAAAAGGAGCGTGACGCTTAAAATGCCTTTTGTTGCCGTATATTTTTATAGACATCATATCAACATCTATATAACAGTGCTCATTGTCTTGACATGAAGGACCATTTGCCTTGACAGTGATGCCTACGGATCTTACCTCCTCCAGCTATTACTTGACCGTCTAACATAAAGTATTGTTAGCTCCGTATTTTACCTTTCATCTTCCTCTGAAGACACAGCCTCGAGTGTTGTTTGTGTCGCTGGCAGAGGCAAATTGGTTGAGCCCTAATCAAGCAGAGACGACTGCTTTCAGAGCAGTGCAAGTGGTGGAAGACCTTGAAAGCAGCCAAGGAGCGGGTTGTGAAGACCTTACATGATTGCAAATACAATGGACCAGCCTGGGCTCTTCTGGCCCCGTGGATTAGAGCTGCGCAGCAGGTAGCTCTTTTGTGTTAACGGCAGTAGAGATGGTTTGGTGTTTGCGTGATTCCTCACCGTATAAGCTCATTTCACACGCCAAAACGTCCCGCCTATTTACTTGGGCTTTGTTTTATTTTCCTAACTTTGTACGTGATTTTGTGCCTGAGAAAAATCTTGTGTTTTTCTCTTCCTTACATCATTACGAAGAACTCACTTGAAGTATCCTGTCCTGTATTGCACTGCACTCAAGATACACTTCAGCTACCGCCTGGTGACTGGTACTTGTGTGCGTGCTGATGGCAGCTCAGCTCCCGAGGGGACTTGAAGAGGAATCTATATTTAATTGAAAAATGTGGGGATGCACGAGAGCTAAAGAAGGTGGGGACCCCGCAGGCATCGGTGCTGCGGTGTGGGCTTATCCATCATCCAAAAGGGCTCGGTCTTGCAGGCAAAATTCCCTGCCCCTGCCTGGACGTTGGCGAGCTCTTCATCTTAATCTCCGACAAAGTCCAGCTTTCTTTTATAGCCATAGATACTGGGTTTTATTTGTTTCAGTGCTTGTAGACGTTGATAGCTACAGCGGCGGTGCCTGCTGTGAGAGGCAGGTATCCTAACATGTTTTCATCTCGTCCAGCTGAGCAGCCTTGAAAGGACCCCGACACGCAAAACGCTTGGGCTGAGCGTGTGAAACGCACTCTCCCTCTGTAAAAGAAAGCTCTTAAATTCAAGTTGGCGTTTCTGAGGGTGGTGCTGGAGGCAAGCGTCTCCTGCACTAGGGCATCACTTGTGGGATCTGCGGCGCCTAGGCAGGGAGGTGAGGGATTGTGGCGAAGACAGGGGTAGGAGCCAGGCGTGTTGGGTTTGGTTCACAGGTTGGACACGGGCATCTCACCTTCCACAAACCCCCTCCGAGAGCCTGCCTGCGAGCGGAGAGGGGGGGACAGGAGCAGGGCGAGACGGATGGGGCAGAAGTTGAGAGTTCAGGTCCTGCGTCGGATCGTGTCTCCGGTTGTGCCTGGTTTGCATGAAATGAGAACAACACCTCGCTGGAGCATCAGGAAAGGTTGTAAGGCGCTTGGGGAAGGCAGAAATTGGCCTTAGAGAAGTAACGGATGCAAAAAGAGTGATGAGTTCAAGTTGCCTGGGAAGGGAGGATGCTCAGCAGCTCCCTTATTGCTCCCCGTGCGGGTAGCAAATTGGGGTTCACAGGGCTGAATCGAATGGTTTTGCACATACGGGGCGTAACGTTTGTCTGCGGCCATCGGCACCAGGAACAGTGGAACAGGGCGCTGCTGTAATCACCTCTCACTTATTTTAATTCTGTCTTAAAAACATCAGTTGCCACACACAGCTGGGTTGAGGCATATTCTAACCCAGCCTTTTAGTTTAGCAGTGAGGAGAAAATACTGATATTCTGATATGAGGCCTTAAAATAGCGGTCTTTCTGAGATTAAAGATATAGAAAGAGCTCACTTTGGATTCCCTTCCACTTCAAAAGAATTTTCTTCTGGAATTTCCATGGTGCTGCTCGAAGTTCTGGGTACCAGAAGGATGCTTTAGTCTCATTGCTACCTAGATGCGTGCCCAGTTGGAGAGTCTTCTGCAGAAGAACGTGGGCTCTGTGTTAAAATAACTAAACAAATAAATAGATAAAATAAAATAAAAATTCTGCCATAGAATCGTTTGGGTTGGAAAAGCCCTTTCAGATCCCCCAACCCAACTGTTCCCCTACCCCTGCCATCCCACCCCCAAACCCTGGCCCTCAGCACCTCGGCTGCCCAGCTGTTAAATCCCCCCAGGGCTGGGGACTCGACCCCTTCCCTGGGCAGCCCCTCCCAGTGCCTGACAGCCCCAAGGGGGAGGAATTGTTCCCCATGGCCAACCTCACCCTGCCCTGGCACAACTTGAGGCTGTTCTTGTCCTAATTTTCTGTCCGGTCCTTCGGGGAGGGAGGGGCCCAACCCTGACCCCAGCAGTCGAGGGGCGGCCCCCCCAGTGCCCAGCACAGGGGCACGCTCCCTGCCCTGCTCCTGCTGGCCACACCACTCCTGATACAAGCCAGGATGCCGCTGGCCCTCTTGGCCACATCTGCAAAATGGGGCAGAGTCGATGTTTCGATCCACAGGGCAGGTTGCAATTTTGATCTGATTTTGATGGTCAGATTTGCTCTCAGCCTCATGGTTTGTTCCCTGTTCTCATCTGTCTCTGCTGGTTTGCTTCTCAACGTGCCCACGCTGATTTACACGGACATTTGATATTTAGGTGGTAGCCTATTTGTCACCGTAAAGAAAGAGACGTCGCTTATTTTTGTTGGTTTGCTCTTGGTCTGTCTCCAAACCAGAAAATAACTCCTCATGTGTCATCTCAAGATATATTTAATTACCTGTGCATAGTTTTTAACTTAATTCTGCCTTCCCGGTGAGAATTTACATCCCTATATTGAAAATTTAAAATTTAATCTACAATAAAAAATTCACAATGTTGCTTTATAAATAGAAATATTTATACGGTGATATCTTTCTGTTTAGCATTTTAGATGAGACATAAAGCCCAGAAATACCAGTCAGTTTTTGATTGCAACCTTTGAAATGTCAGGTTGGCTTTAAGTAATGGATCCTGATTTTCTGGCTCGCTCTCTTTTTTAACTCACTGTTAGCAAACAGTTTTCCTAATAATTTTCCTAATAAATGAAATGAAATGGTCTGATCTTAAAATAAAATGAAAAAAAAAAAAAAAAAGAAAATGAGCCTGGGAATCAGCAGTATTGCAGCGGAATGTAATTTGATGAAGGATTCTTTTGCAAGATTGGGACCGGTTTTCTTTTTAGTTGAACGTTGACTAGAACTTTTTTTTTTTCTGTAGGAAATTAATAACTGCATAGATAGTCACAACAAGCTAATAGATCTCCCGATTTACCTTCCCGCGTGTTGCAGACTGGAGAAATGAATGGAGAGCGCACTTAATTGAATGCAAAAACTTATATTTGATTAAAGCCTATCTTCAGAAGTCAGCTGAAGCTCTAAAATACCGTTCCCAGGCGATCGATTCCCATTAGTTTTGAGGTTTGCTTCTTAAAATCAAGGCCTTTATATTATTTTGTGGGGGAATGATCGTGGGAGATGGAAAAAAAAAAAAAAAAAAAGGACTGGAGGTAGTAAAAGTCCATCCATTTTAAAATTAATAGTATTCATTTCACAGCACGGAGCATTACCACGACTTGTCTTAGGTGGAGTAACTAATTAGGTGTTTGAAACATTATAAAAGCATTTGTTACACACCTAAGAGATATATGGGGGCTGTAATTACCTCTTTTTACATGCTGATACCGTAATGGTAACATGATCTTCAGTCACTGGAAATTACATGTCGAAGCCTCCGTTTTACAAGAAAGTGGATGACTTTAGTCAAGGTCTTTTATTTTTAGACTGTAATTTATGGCCCGGGTGGGTTTGCAAAAGCAAACCCCAAAGGAAAAAGTGCCCGATTCAGGGATGTTTGGTTCTTTTTAGGTTATTCCTGCGTTGCTTGGAGCATCTGTAGCCCAGTTGCAGGAGGACACGCTGGGCTTTCGGAGGCGGGCAACTCTCGTCTCGCCTAACTTAAGCCTGAGCGCGTGCCGGCGGGGCGGCTCACTGGACAAGCGTAGTGTGGTTATATTCTTAAGGGGTTTTGTCTCTTTGCTAGCTGGAGGGTTTAGAGCATAGAATCACGGAATCATTTAGGTTGGAAAAGCCCATTCAGATCCCCAAGCCCAACCGTTCCCCTAACCCTGCCATCCCACCACTAAACCCTGTCCCCAAGCACCTTGCCTGACACTGGCAGGCGGCTCATTTAAACAAAAGGGATCATTTTTTCTCACGGCTCGTAATTACATTCCCACAGAAACCAAAACCAGCGGAGACACTTGGAAGGAGATAGAACCATTTGGGTGTCTGTGATCATCCGGGTGCCGAAATTCCAGAAACCTGTGAGCCAGAGCTCTATGCCAGGGGAATTACAAAATACTTCTGTCCTATGCCAGGAGAATAACGAAATATTTCTGTCCTATGCCAGGAGAATAACCAGATATTTCTGTCCTGGTTCACTTATTCCTCTAAATGTCTGTTACGTGGCTACCACCAGGTTGTGAGATGGGGCTGGGTGGGCTGCTGGCTGCTCTTGCATCTCAGCCCACCCGGAGGGAAACCTCAGCCCTTTCTTCTGCTTTATTCTTCTTGGTCTCAGTCCTGGGGTCTTTGCTTGATTATTATTCAGTCTTTACTTAGGAAAACCTGGAACTTCTTTCTATACAGTCCATTTCTTGGGGTTTTTTTCAAGTTACAAGATCTTGCACTGCTCTGTGAGCTTCTGGTGTTGCATTTGGAAGATGCTCTAGATCCGATAGCTAGAAAACCCAACCTATAGGAAATAAAACGTATAAAGGTTTGATTTTTTCCATGCTTTCCTGAGGTGCACGGAGGGAACTTACTGGCTGGCAAGAATGGGGAAAATTCCCTCTGGGATTTTTCAGTGTGGGCTGGGGACAGCCCAGAGCAGCTCCTGTTCAATGCTGCTCCCAAACTGGAAACCATCAGATTGCCAGAGCACAGGGTTGGACTTGAGTTATTAACCCAAGCCGTGGAAAGGACGTGTGAATATTGCGAGGTGGAGTGTGCTGCTGCCAACCTGGGTGCTACTCCCAGTGGGAGCAGGAGAGTTTTACTGGACTTGCATTTCTCTAGGAACGGACTGGCCCATCGCTGCAGGTGATGGGCTCGTTGGGTTCATTGGCTGGAGAGAAGTGATGCGCTTGGGTTAATAACTCAAGTCCAACCCTGTGCTCTGGCAATCTGATGGTTTCCAGTTGCAGAGAGAAGCGTCTCGGGAGGTGGACTTCAGTATCACCACTGAAATCCAGTGGAAGATGAACAGTGAAGGTGCTGAGATTGCATTTGAAGATGACTGCGGTAGGGTCTGACCAAAGCACTTGCTTGGTTGTTTCCAAACGGCTGAGGCTGGGATGTGACGCAGCAGATGGGGATCTGAGAAGAGGAGCGACAGCCTTGGGTCTCCTCGTACCTCCATGACGGGGCTGGGATTCTTTTCCCATTGCTCTGCAACCTCAGCGTCAGATATAAAACAGGCCGGGTCAGAATTTCACTCCTCATCGTAGCGCTTCACACCTGCAGCCCAAACTACACAAGATGAGAGAGTTGTGCTGGTTCAGCCCCTTCAGGCTAAAACGTAGATTGGATTCGGCTCAGGGAGTCACTCAGCAGCAACCTGAATGCCAGATACGCGTACGGTTTGGGGTTAGTTTTCTCTTTCTTACTAGGTAATGAGAAATGACTTACCGAAAGAACGCTACAAACCATCCCACCTTTCCAGACTTGCAGATAGGTGCCACCACGGGTACCGCTGTCACGGAGAAGTGTTAAACCAAAGATCTGACTCTTTTCTTTTATCACGTCCTCTCCTTTCTCTTCTCTCGCTTCCTTGCTGCTATTTTGGGATTGAAAGGTCTTGTTGCTGTTTTGCCATTAAAAAAAAAAATTTGTATACGAGGAGATACAGATGCCAACAGTCCCATCATCCTGCAGATAAGACGTCACTGGGCATATTTTGGTTACTCTCTTGCTGGGTTCCTGGATCTCAGAGGGTTTCTGAGAATATCGTAGCTGTTCAGTTGGGATGTTCTTGGCCATCTGCCCCCCCCCCCCCCCTTGCAGGTCTGCTGTTTTCGGAGTTGGTCCGTTGGTTACAAATCCATCAGAGATGGTTTTACGCAGCTGAGTTCCTACTTCTACAGTTTGCAAATAGAACCCAGAGGTAAGAGGCAAGAGAATAAAATGAGGCGAGTTGGTCAAGCGCAGCTCAGCTTGCAGAGTTAGGAAGAGCAAAGGCTCTCGTCGGGGAGCAGCAGCCTCCCACAGCTCCGCTTTCGCGTCACCAAGTGCAATAGAAAACCTTCTGCTGGCATAGAGGCATTAAACTCCCTCTGTCTCCGCTTCCTAAGCCACCGGTTATCCCCAGGGAACGTTCACCCAAGCTTTGTTCGGTCAGTCCTTGGAGGGCTGGGGCGACGGTGGAGCCTGGCGCTCGGAGGACAGGACCATTCTTTGGCCTGAGCAATTTCATTTTGCGGAAACGTTCCCCAAAGGAGCAATCATCTTTGAATTGCTGCTATGCCTATCGCAGCCCAGGGAACCCCAGCAGCGCTACGTCAAGTTTGACAATTAGTTGATGGAGTCTTAAATGATTTTTTTTCTTTTTTCTTCAGCATGAAACCTACCTTTTTGTCATTGCTTTTCAGAGGGCTTCTAGTAAAGGAGAGGACCGACGCATGCCGCCCGTAGTAAATCAGTTACAAAACCAATTTGACCTACTTCTGTTTGCAGATTGGCCATGAAATGACTGTGATTTTGTCCAATTTAAACCCTGCTTTACCGTTTGGGGATTGTGTTTTTCCTGGACAATCCCATGTTAACGACTCTAGCGCCGCATCTTTCTCACCAATCGTTTGCTCTCACCGAGGAGTGCAAAGCCACAGCCAGGCTGAGCTTTGCTTCACCCAAGGCAGAGGGGCCAGTGCCAGGGTGCTGATAACCCTTTAGCTCTGGCTGCTTCTGGTGCCAGGAAAAATGATACGGCTCTTGCCCCGAAGGGAGGGTGATATCCCCCTGGCCAGGGGCTGCCACCTCCCAGTGCCTGGGCTGTACCTTTACTTTTAAGAAGTTGGGAGGGCTGGAGGCAAGGTTCCGTGGCTTTGGGCAGATCATTGAAGCCTCTGGTTTCTCCATCCCTAGAATATAAGTGAGCAATGTTGATGAAAGGTTGGACCAGATGACCATAGAACCATAGATTAGAATCATAGACCTGGGCAGCCTCTTCCAGTGCTGTAGCATCTCTTGAAGCCAATTTGGTGCTCGCTGCCCCATGCACCAGGTTCTCAGCAAAGCCGATGGCCAAGTTTGCATCCATGGGGTGGTACCGGACCATCATTCCAGGCTGCCCTGGACCCTCCTGGGTGCTTGTCTTGCCGGGGGGGGGAGCATAGCATAAACTCCCCAGATGGGTTTTCACTGTAGAGCTATGAAATGGCAGGTGCATCTTAGGGAAGACGCTGTGTTGTCCCTTTGCCCGTGAAATGGCAGCAACGACTCGAGGGGGGGATGGTGGGGGTGGTTTTGCTGGGTCAGCTCTAGCCAGAGCACTGACAAGGTCTTGATCAACAAGAGCGATCCAAACCCAGTTTTCATTAGCTGGATGTTTATGGTCCAATGCGTATCTCACATCCTACATCAGAGATGCGTTCCTTTATCGAATAGCCATTTTTTCCATCAATTTTCCTTTTTTTTATTCTATTAAGAAAGACAAAGAACCACCACACTGTACGCCTGAGGAAGTGTTAAAATCTAAGTCACTTTTGTAGTGCTTACAGCATTCCCAGTGGGTCCCGTTTCTTGAGTTAGGCTTTTTCAAGTAAAAATAAAATTAAAAAAAACCCAACCCTGTAGGCAAACAAGCCTCAAACTGAAGTTTGGTAAGTAATCGTCCCTTGCAGGCCACCAGCTGCATAAATAAGTAATGCTTTAAGATCTAAATGTATTTTTAAATGGTTTTGGGTTTGGTTTTTTTGTTGTTTTTTCAGGGAACGGGCAGTCAACACATCTCAGCCTGGGACACTTCAACTTACCGTGGGCAACCTGAAGCCAGAGGAGACCTACACCTTCCGCGTGGTGGCCTACAACGAGTGGGGACCAGGAGAAAGCTCGCAGCCCGTCAAGGTCGCCACGCAGCCGGAGCGTGAGTGTGCGGAGGAACGGGGTCTGGGCAAGGGGGGCGGCAACAGCCGTAGCCACACAGGAGCGCGTCGTTATTTTGAGTCGTGACTTTGGTGATGGCACGTCCTGGCTGCTACGCGGCGGCGTAAATCAAAAAAGCTCTGCCACCCTCCGTAAGGAGTTGGTTTATTTTACAAAGAAAGGTGATAAACTTCCTGAAAGATACAAAAACTTTTCCACTGGAGTAAACATTTTGGCTTCTTGGTCTTTAAAAGCAAATATTTACTATTTGTTGACATTTAGCAGTAAGTGTGTTTTATAAATCTTTGGAGCAGGTGGACCCTCCCTGCAGACACTTTCTCTTTCTGCATCTCTCATTTTATTCTAAGTATTTGCACGCTTCTGGTCTCCAGAAAGAAGAAAAAGTTCTTCTGGTTGAGATTGTCCTATTGCAGTTTTGCTGGCTTGGAAGGTCCAGGAAGGGCTGTTACAGAGCGAGGATTGAAACGCTGCTTGAGCCCTTCCATGGCAAAATTAAGTCTTCAGAAGAACTGGCCATAAAAATAGGATTGGTATCTAGTTCTTAGCGTGGAGATGGGCGCTGTGTCTCCTACTGATGGGCACTGGCCTGCTTTGGCCAACCAAAGTGGTGATGGTGGGATGCTGGGCTGCTTTCATGCTCCGTTACTAAGCCCCTGCCAGAATATGCTCGCCCTCTGTAAAAAGGTGGTGAATCTAACGCTTCACAGGAGCGCAGAAACCGGCCTACATCGTCACACGTTGCCACGTACCAAAATTTAACCGAGAGACAGTATTTGGCTGAAACCCCCTCATTGTGTGCAGATAACAGCGGGGCTGGAACCCCCTGAAACGCGTTGTCTTGATTCATTGCCGCAGGTGGCTTGTAGCCGGGAGCAGGTAGAGGAGGTGGGAACGGCTCTCCATGGGGGGTGGAGGAGGAGAAGAGCTTGGGAAGCAAATCCTGTGATCAGACAAGCCTCCAGGGGTGGCTTTAGGTGGCTTTTGGACTGTTCAGTTCCTTTTACAACTCAGCTGAGCCCCAGGAAAGGTGGCTACTGGGGCTGGCGAGAGCACGTGCGTCATCCCCTGCCCAGGCAAGGGATGTGGCGCGCAAGGGGAGAAGGGACCTTTCAACTCAAATTATTCTGTCATTTTGCATCTCTGGTTTTTGTTTATCACAAAACATGAATTTTGCTCCCTGTCATCACTTCCCAAACCCCCGCGACCGGTGACGGGTTATCGAAATAATCACCCGCGACGCGTAGCTTTTTGGTTTTGTGGATGGCCTCGCGCTGCAGATGCATCTTCAGTTCCTGCTCGGAGAGGGCTCTGCCGCTTCTTGCGGTTATGCAAACATAAGCAAGGTTGTATCCCAGCCCTTTTTGGGGAAATAATTCTTGTAAGTCAGTTCATGAATCTGAGCCTTTTGGTATTAAGTTTTTAAGTAACCGACTCTCGGCGTTATTTATCTATTGGGTATTTATCTATTAGTTAGTTCTCTCTGCTTAGACACACAGGCACAAGTGCCACATACACACCTTTCTGTATATGTTTGTATTTTATATATAATATTTATATATATTTATGGCAGGAAAATAACATTTCAATCAGGAAAACGCCTCCCCCCTTGCAAAGCCCCCGTGAAAAGCAGGCACCGCTACCCCCTGCTGTTACCATCTGAAGCTGCCACGGCACGGAATTACCCGCTCTGGTAACTGCACGGCGTAGAGGGTTGGAATATCTTTTCTATTTAATACCTTCAAGCTTTCTCTAAAGTGTCAAGTTTGTTTGGGGGGTGGAAAAAAAAAAAAAAAAGACCTTGCTCTCCATTTTTCTTTTTGCTTTTTTCTTGTTGACCAAATTATCTTATCATTTTGAACCCAGTCTTCTGCGGTCCTGGGAGGCAGTCAGCCTCTCCGTGGCTGTCTTTTAGAACACGCTGTAAGTATTGTACAATAAATTACACGGCTGCACATCAATTGAATTTCCACATTATTTGAAAATATCAGCAGCGTTATGCAATCTGGCATTGTTAGAGAAGAAAAAGCTGATGGAAAAGGACATCTGAAATGCGTGGCTGCCAGGGCCTGTTCCTACAAGCGCACACGTTTGCTCAGTAATCAGTTTAAAAGATCAACGGAACAAGTTCTAGCTTTTGGGAATAATCATCCAGAATATAGGGGCTGGATTTATATGAAGGTTTGTGGCCCCCAGATTAACACACCCCCCCTTCTTTTTTTTTTTTTTTTTTTTTTTT
>NW_009259496.1:1988195-1990840 GCF_000687185.1 Egretta garzetta | reverse complement strand
AACATTTCAATCAGGAAAGCCCCTTCCCCCTTGCAAAGCCCCCGTGAAAAGCAGGCACCGCTACCCCCTGCTGTTACCATCTGAAGCTGCCACGGCACGGAATTACCCGCTCTGGTAACTGCACGGCGTAGAGGGTTGGAATATCTTTTCTATTTAATACCTTCAAGCTTTCTCTAAAGTGTCAAGTTTGAGCGTGGGAAAAAAAAAAAAAAAAGACCTTGCTCTCCATTTTTCTTTTTGCTTTTTTCTTGTTGACCAAATTATCTTATCATTTTGAACCCAGTCTTCTGCGGTCCTGGGAGGCAGTCAGCCTCTCCGTGGCTGTCTTTTAGAACACGCTGTAAGTATTGTACAATAAATTACACGGCTGCACATCAATTGAATTTCCACATTATTTGAAAATATCAGCAGCGTTATGCAATCTGGCATTGTTAGAGAAGAAAAAGCTGATGGAAAAGGACATCTGAAATGCGTGGCTGCCAGGGCCTGTTCCTACAAGCGCACACGTTTGCTCAGTAATCAGTTTAAAAGATCAACGGAACAAGTTCTAGCTTTTGGAAATAATCATCCAGAATATAGGGGCTGGATTTATATGAAGGTTTGTGGCCCCCAGATTAACACACCCCCCCTTCTTTTTTTTTTTTTTTTTTTTTTTTTAAGTAAATGACAACCTCTTTTTCTCTGCCTTTATTCTCTATAATTTCACTACAGTATTATCAGCCCGGATTTAAATCCCTGCCTGCTTAAGCCATGTCTAATCTTTTCATACCACATGTGGCGACTTTGTGAGTTATTATTTGGGCTCCTCAAGATGCTGTTAAAGCAGCTTGGTGGTAGGGAATAAAGGCACGCATTTATTCTCGCAAGGAGGATTGAAATCGTCCGGCCAAGCTTTGAAAGCACTTCCCTGCTGCAGGACCAGCTCGCTTCTTTTCATAGCCCTTCCCAATTAAAACCAGGTTTCATAATAAACTTATGGCTCCGCGATGGGTGCATTTGTCGGTGAAGGAGAAGATGAGTAGGGAGGCACGTTGGCGTGCCCCAGCGAAACCCAACGGCCTCGTAACGCCGCCTCTTTCCATCTCCCTTCCAGGGAAATCAATTTAGCCTGCGTTGACATCTCAACTTCTCCCCCAGCATCTTTTAAGGGCTTTCTAACGAATAATTAATGACTGCACCCTTCTGAGGTAGGGCAGCGTTGTTATACCTACTTAAGAGAAGCCCAGCTGTGCCCCCATATGTCTCCCCCCACCCGCGGGGAGCGGATCTCTGCCCCCCATGGTTGCCCCCCAAGTGAGGAGCTGTGCTCCAGTCCCCTGAAAATGGAAATGCCGAAATGGAAATATAGAGACGGGGGGCGGATTTAGGTAGCGAGCGGGGCATTTTGCAGCAGCTAGAGGGGGGATCTTACTTGCACAGGACTTTGCTCACCAAAATCCACACCTGCAGAGATATTTTTGTAATTAATTTAAATTGCCACGTCAGGCTGGTGCGTCTCACCTGTGAAATCAGTCCTTTTGTCATCGCGGAATTTCATTTTTTCCGATAACGGTGGGGAAACATTTATTTTTTTTTAATCACTGACTGGCTGCCCCTGAATTTTCTTGCTAAGACAACTAGCACCAAACCCTACCATCAATACTGCATTAAAGCAGTTGCACCAGAAGCCGTTAAAACTTTTGGGGTTTGGGTGGTGGCTTTTTTTTTTGCTACGCGTTTTTCAGTGGAGGTGATATTCTTTGAAGTCGTTGCATAGGAAATGTTAAAAAGACAAAATTTCAGCTGCAGTCTCTTTTAAGATACATCTCTTATACAGATGTCAAAACCGCATAGGAAATTAAAAGGCCATTAAAATTAATGCAATGAAATTTCCCATGAAAAGTAAGGGAAGGCAGGGAAGTCTTTAAAGCCCACGTCGGTTCCATATATGTTGATCTGCGCAAATTAAGTTTGCAGAATAAACATGAGCTGGTGTAATTGCATTTCCTGAAGGCTTGCACGGGGCCCCCCCGTTTTAGACAGCTAGGCAGAGATGGTGCCAGATCATCGTCTTGGGGCTGCGAGCGTCCCCAGGCAGGGCCAGACCCCGTTGGGGTCAGATGCTGAATATTTCAGAGGGCACTTGTGCCGCCGTTGCTCCCTACTTGGCTATTTTGGGTACTGCTTTCAGCCACAACGATGGTAACGTTGTCGCTATAAGTGATGCTAAATCATCTCATGCTAGTCAAGGTCTTGCTGAAACGAGAGCCCTGGGGTGAGTTTGGGCAGGTGCTGCAGGTTTTCTGTAAAACCTCCCACCGAGGGGGGCTTGATCGGGTTTTTGAGGACAGGAAGATGAGAATCGCCTTTCTCCAGTGCAAAACGGCCGTGGATCCGGGCGGAGAAAAAGCTGAGCTTGTGCTTAAGAAGTTGGGAGGGTTGGAGGCAAGGTTCCGTGGCTTTGGGTAGATTGTTGAAGCCTCTTGGTTTCTCCGTCCCTGGAATGTAAGCGAGCAATGTTGATGAAAGGTTGGACCAGATGATCATAGAATCATAGAATAGAATCATAGAATTGTTTAGGTTGAGAAAGCCCTTGAAGCTCCCCCAGCCCAACGGTTCCCCTACCCCTGCCATCCCACCCCCAAACCCTGGCCCTCAGCACTTCG
>NW_009259496.1:1985116-1988064 GCF_000687185.1 Egretta garzetta | reverse complement strand
TATATATAAAATTTTAAAGGAAAAAGCATCTCTCTGAGCCTGCACCCTCACCCTGCCAAATTTTATGTGTACCAATGAATGGCCACTTTGGTTCTGGGCGGTGTCCGTTTTGCAAGGTGCAGGGGTATTTACATCTCTCTCATGTATTTATCAATATATAAAAGAGCTGGGGCAGGCGGAAGCGTAAGCATCGGCGGTGTCATGCCTCGGGAGTGAATTTTTTTTGTTGTCGTTTGATGAAAGGGTGAAGCAGTACTGAAAAATGTGTGCCGTGGAGTCATTAATATCCTCCTCATTTGTGTGTATTCTTCCATAATGGCTCAGTAAAATACACCCTGGGGTAACTTTATGCCATTCCTGCATGGTTCTTTAATTTTATGAGTAATTTATGTGGAGCATGGGGGGGTTGGGGGGGTGGAGAAGGTTTTCAATTGCTTTAAATTTTAATGGAACGTATCTTCCGTTCTAAAAGTTGGGCGGACCTAAAGGAAAAGATGGTGATGTCTGGGTTTGTGTCTGTCTTCGATTCCTGCTTTTGGCTTCCCATCCACTTCTTTTTCCTGGGCTTTTAATTTTATTTGGTTTTTGTCTTGAGAGAGAGAAGAGTTGTTCCAATCTCACCTCTTGGAAGGTGCTGCACTTGGCAGAAGGTTGCTGTAGGAGCAGGATGAGGTCTCATTCTAGGTTGGTCGTTAGGACACTGGTGGCGTCCCCAGCACGGGACCGGGTAACGCATCTGCCCTGGTGTCCTTCGTGCTCTCTTGCCCAACGGGAAATACAAATTCAGATCCCCTGGACACATCTGTCACACGAAATGTGTCGTTTGTTTCCCATCTTTTGGGTTTTACACCAGGATTAATTTCAAATAAAATAGAAATTTATTTTCTTTTGCGGGGAATCTGAGCCATTTTCCCTTGGCGAGCGATCTGCCCGCTCCCTTCCCCAGCTCCCACGCTCCCCAGCCACCTCTGCCGCCTCGGGGTTGCGTGCGTCCGTCCGTGCCGCAGGGGCAGTCAGGCCAGCTTTTGCTTTTTAGATAGCTTTAAACTTGAGTCAGGGCTGCTTAATAGAGGCTGTTAGCATTGATAATTGAGATTAAAGATCATCTCATGCTGTTAAATTCTTTAGACTCTGGCTAGCTCTGGCTAGCTCTAGTGCCATGGCCTTTTTGTTTTTTTCTTTTTGTCTTCTTTCTTTCTGTTTCCCATTGAATTTCTAGTTTCTCTTGTGGAACAAAACGCAGCAACTTCACCCAGATTCACTGACTCCATCTGCATTTATCTGCTGAAGATGTGGTTCCCGTGCATCATGGGGAGGCTGATGAAGACTTTTGTAAAGGCCGTTTGCAACCAGGAGGGATTAAATAAGAGAAAAATGAAAATTTATGTTGTACTGCTTCCTAAAAAAGGTTGCACAGGAGAGGAAAAATATTCCGCACATCTTTCTTGAAGCTTAGGTTGATTCTCACCTCCAGTTTAAACACCAAAAACGTGGCCGGGTGAGCATGTGCTCAGTTCTTCCAGTATTTCTGTAAAACCACCATGAGCAGGTTCTTAATGACATCTACTTGGTTGCAAAATTCCCGTCTTCCCAAGACGTCTTCATTTCTGAGTGTGTTTCCACCCTGCACTTGCCACAGCGGTGCTGCCCCGTTGCCGCCGTGCCCCAGGTCTCCCTTGCCTGCACCGATGTGCCACCCAAGCTGGAAGGGGACCTGATGAAATACTGAATTAATTCTGTCCGAGCCGTAGTGCTAACTCTGTGGAGTTGAAGTTGCACGCAACGGCACCAAGCAAGGCGTCTCATTCCTGTCCGCTGTTGTCATCCCTTTGTTTCTGAACTGGGCACGCTGGTGAAGACGTGCCAGAATCTTCATCCTTTGAAGTCATCGTGCAAGCCCTTCTTTTTTGTGAGTCTGGTGATGGGACGAGGGGCACCGGCCTCAAGTTGTGCCAGGGCAGGGTGAGGTTGGCCATGGGGAACAATGCCTCCCCCTGGGGGCTGTCAGGCGCTGGAAGGGGCTGCCCAGGGAAGGGGTCGAGTCCCCACCCCTGGGGGGGTTTAAAGGCCGGGCAGCCGAGGTGCTGAGGGACGGGGTTTGGGGGTGGGATGGCAGGGGTAGGGGAATGGTTGGGCTGGGGGATCTGAAAGGGCTTTCCCAACCCAAACGATTCTGTGATTCTAGTCAGGAGGGCTTATTAATAGCGGGAGAATTTGCTACCACCTCGGTAGGCTAAGAGTTAAAGTGAAAAACAAATCAAACCCAGAAAGTAAAATGGTTCATTTTCATATTGTCTTGGGTTCAATTTGAAGAACCACAAATTGCTTGCTGCTCATCATTCATCTTAATTACCTGAAATAATGCAGTCAAAATCTTTTCTTTTGGGGCTTTTGTTTGGTTGATTTTTTTTATTTTTTTTTTTAATTTTAGTTTTCCTGACCGGCTCTTCCGCCTCCTTTGAAAAGTGTCAATCTCATTAGAAAGTTGCATTGCTCTATGAAATACTGTAATTAAAACTGAATTCAAATGACTTTGCATCCCCTCTATGAGACCTTCTTAAGCCGTGGCATCCTCGGAGGCACGGGGGAAGAAGCCCAATAGATGAGGAATGCGTTTTGTATCGGCGCCGAATCCTTGCTAGTGCAGTCGTGAGTAGGTATCGCCGTGGCTTCATGCTTAGGGCAGAAGTGCTGGTACCTTCAACGTGGGGCCCATCAGTGCCAGTCTCAAGTGTTGTTTTGCTTCTAATGACTGAGGTTGGCTCTATACCAGGAAGGTAGACACAACCCCGTCCTTTCATATCTTCTGGAAAAGAAAATTTAAGAAAAAAAATGACCCTTTTGCTTTGGTAAGGTTTGAATTTCCCTCCGACCCTCGGTCGTGAGAGGTTTTGAGATGTTCTTTCAGAGGTCTCAGAAAGTCCCCGCATCCTTGGAGAGAGCTGGAA
>NW_009259496.1:1978718-1985087 GCF_000687185.1 Egretta garzetta | reverse complement strand
TTGGGGCAGTCAGGCTCTGGAAGGGGCTTCCTAGGGAAGGGGTCGAGTCCCCACCCCTGGGGGGGTTTAAAGGCCGGGCAGCCGAGGTGCTGAGGGACGGGGTTTGGGGGTGGGATGGCAGGGGTAGGGGAATGGTTGGGCTGGGGGATCTGAAAGGGCTTTCCCAACCCAAACGATTCTGTGATTCTAGTCAGGAGGGCTTATTAATAGCGGGAGAATTTGCTACCACCTCGGTAGGCTAAGAGTTAAAGTGAAAAACAAATCAAACCCAGAAAGTAAAATGGTTCATTTTCATATTGTCTTGGGTTCAATTTGAAGAACCACAAATTGCTTGCTGCTCATCATTCATCTTAATTACCTGAAATAATGCAGTCAAAATCTTTTCTTTTGGGGCTTTTGTTTGGTTGATTTTTTTTATTTTTTTTTTTAATTTTAGTTTTCCTGACCGGCTCTTCCGCCTCCTTTGAAAAGTGTCAATCTCATTAGAAAGTTGCATTGCTCTATGAAATACTGTAATTAAAACTGAATTCAAATGACTTTGCATCCCCTCTATGAGACCTTCTTAAGCCGTGGCATCCTCGGAGGCACGGGGGAAGAAGCCCAATAGATGAGGAATGCGTTTTGTATCGGCGCCGAATCCTTGCTAGTGCAGTCGTGAGTAGGTATCGCCGTGGCTTCATGCTTAGGGCAGAAGTGCTGGTACCTTCAACGTGGGGCCCATCAGTGCCAGTCTCAAGTGTTGTTTTCCTTCTAATGACTGAGGTTGGCTCTATACCAGGAAGGTAGACACAACCCCGTCCTTTCATATCTTCTGGAAAAGAAAATTTAAGAAAAAAAAATGACCCTTTTGCTTTGGTAAGGTTTGAAGATCCCTCCGACCCTCGGTCGTGAGAGGTTTTGAGATGTTCTTTCAGAGGTCTCAGAAAGTCCCCGCATCCTTGGAGAGAGCTGGAACGGAAGCAGTAAAAGCAGTTGTGGTTTATTTCCTCGTGCTCCAGAGGGGTTGGCCTAAGTGGGATTCTGAGAACGATCCGGTCTTGTTTCCGTGTTTGCCTCCATCCCGGAGCTGCACTGCGACACGCGGGGAAAACCACCTCCTCCTCCTCCTCCTCCTCCCGTCTGCTGAGACCCAGCCCACCCGACAGACATCCCTGCCGCACGGCCCCCTGCGGAGAGCCACCTTCTCCCTGGTGAGGGGTCTTCCACATATTTCCCAGGGGTTTAAAACAGTGTTAAATATTTTGAAACCCCAGCAGGGGTTTCCCCAAGAGGGGGTGGAGGCCCCATCCCTGGGAACATTCCAGGCCAGGTTGGCCGGGGCTGTGAGCAACCTGATGTGGTTCAAGGTGTCCCTGCTGCTGCAGGGGGGTTGGGCTGGGTGACCTCTGGGGGTCCCTTCCAACCCAAAACGTTCTATGATTCAAAGATTTATTTTTTTTCCTATTGTTTTTAATGGGTCTTCTCTCCTCACAATAGTCCCTGCCCATTTTTCATGAACTGAGAAGTTCCTTGTGAAAGAGAAGCGATGCTGGTTTTTTATTGAAAACATTTCTCTTGGCGGTTACTACTTCTTTAAAACTATTTTGCGTTTTTCATGGGACTCTTTAAATATAGGTTGAGGATAGCAAGAATAGGGCAAACCCCCAAGGTTTGGGATTCACGGAGATTATAATCATGGAGTCTCTTGCATGTTGAAGTACAACGAAAACAATTCTGGATTGCTCTCCTTTTCCTGCTTTAATGAATCAACTTATTTCCTTCTGTTGTCCGCTACGTAAAACTTGTGAAAAGCTTACACTAATATCAGTGAAAGTAATTTAAAAATCATTTAGAAAAGAGAATTACTTCAGGTTGGAAATGTCCTTACTGGATGTCTCAGCATTACGGAATTATTTTGCTTCGTTTTTCTTGCGAAGCGAAGAAATTGTCACTGTTTTTTCGAAATGTTTTGATGTCTGTGAAGACCATGTTTACCAGAAATAATCTGCTTCAGTGAAAATATTCCAAATGCTCTAAATGAGAAGAGGGTTTTTGCATTGCTGAGGTTTGTCTACGCCGCACACTCCTGCCTTCTAGTGCTTCATGGAGGTGGTTGATAAGAAGAATTCAGCGCTTGTCACCTAATCATTTCTTTTTATAAATAATAAGCTTCACTGGCTGGAAGGATCTTGTAATTCTGCTCCAGGTTTGCTGAGATGCAAAGGCACCATTATGCCAAGTAAAATACTTTGCTTTGACTGACTTGCCGAAAAGGAGCGGAAAATTAAAGCCACTTTTATCTGGGGAAAAAAAAAAAAAAAAAAAAAGAAAAATACAGAACAGATGAGCGTATCTTAATCAGCTATGCAAATCGAGGCATTGTGCCATTTGCATGAAATCTCCATATTTATAGGTGCCTGATGCAAACGGTAATGCAGAGGCACAGTGGCCCTGCCTGGATCGCCCTCAGCCAGGAGCGGTGTTGGACAGACAGACGGATGGATGGATGGGCACCCCTAGCCAAGGCAGGATTTACCCCGCGTGCAGAGAAGATGGCAGGTCGGGTGGGTGGGTAAGCACTGAGAGGCAGCTGACAGCGATGAAGATGTCACCTTACCAACACAAAATCATGGATCACTTGGAAGCTCTTCTGCACTGGCGGCCGTTTCCTTCATCCTTACATCCCTCAAGGGAGCATTTTGACGCCGTCTTTCACCACCCAGATTTGGCAGTTCATTTTGGCACCAATCTTTCTCTGGACAAGAGCACCGGCGTGTGGCTTTGCTGAGATTCATCCAAAAAAAAAAAAAATCTCTGCTGAGCTGCAGACCCACTGGGATGGGTTTGTCTCCCTACAGTTTTCCTAAAGCAATGGTGATTGGGGCACCGGTAACGAGCTGGAAATGAAATAAACTTCACCGAACCTGATCTGGGCTCTGGGAAGAGACCTGCCCAGGGCCTCCAGCAGATCCAGTGCCTGACTGGATTTTACTGAATGGTGGTACAAAGCTCTTCTCAAACCTTTTGATCAGAAACGGAGCTCTCCTTGTAGGGAGACAGGTTTTATTTGTAGGCCAGCGTGTCTAGAGACCTAAATTATGAACAAGGGCCTCTGTCCTATGATCTCTACAAATTTAACGGAGGGAATAGACCTGAGGCAGAAGACAAGATCTTGAACCTCTGCAGCTGAGCAAGGGATGTACTCCAGCCTACTATTCCTGGGAAGTGCCAAATCATTTAAATAACTCAGGTAGGTCCATTGGCCCCTTCCATATCAGCAAGGCTTTTGACACGGTCTCCTGTAACATCCTCATAGGGAAGCTCAGGAAGTGTTGGTTGGATGAGTGGACAGTGAGGTGGATTGGGAACTGCATGGCAGAGCTCAGAGGGTTCTGATCGGCAGGGCAGAGTCTGGTTGGAGGCTGGTAGCTAGTGGAGTTCCCCAGGGCTCAGTACTCAGCCTGGTCTTATTCAACTTACTCATCAATGACCTGGATGAGGGGACAGAGTGCACCATCAGCAAGTTTGCCAATGACACAAAACTGGGAGGAGTGGCTGATCCACGGGAAGGCTGTGCTGCCATCCAGCGGGACCTGGACGGGCTGGAGAGTTGGGTGCAGAGGAACCTGATGGAGTTCAACACGGGCAAGTGTCGGGTGCTGCCCCTGGGGAGGTCAAACCCCATGCACCAGTTTTTTTTTGCTCTGCCCTGGTGAGACCCCACCTGGAGCACTGGGTCCAGTTCTGGGCTTCCCAGTTCAAGAAGGATGAGGAACTCCTGGAGAGAGTCCAGAGGAGGGCAACAAGGATGATGAGGGGACTGGAGCATCTCCCCTATGAGGAAAGGCTGAGGGAGCTGGGCTTGTTCAGCCTGGAGAAGAGAAGGCTGAGAGGGGACCTCATCAACATATACAAATATCTCAAGGGTGGGTGTCATGAGGACTGTCAAGAGCCAGACTCTTCGCAGTGGTGCCCAGCCCCAGGACAAGGGGCCATGGGCACAAACTGAAGCACAAGAGGTTCCAGTTGAACAGGAGGAAGAACTTGTTGACTTGGAGGGTGCCCGAGCCCCGGCCCAGGCTGCCCAGGGGGTCTATGGAGTCTCCTTCTCTGGAGATCTTCAACCCCCGCCTGGATGCTGTCCTGTGCCCCCTGCTCTGGGTGAGCCTGCTTGAGCAGGGGGGTTGGGACTGGGTGAGCTCCCGAGGTCCCTTCCAGCCCCCACCATGCTGGGATTCCGTGATATTGGTTGTCTCCGTGGGATATCCGAGCCCATCCCTTTGTCACAGAGGTGTTTGATTGACCATCCCGCCCAGCTCCTATGGGGGACCCGGGTGCTGCCATCACCAGGCCTCCCTTACCAGGGGTTAGCAGGGCATGAGGTGCTCAGCCGTAACCGCTCCAGTCCTCTGCAGGAGCCAGTAGCACAGCACCACAAGAAGGAGAAGGTCAAAGAGAAGGTGTCCTATAAAACAGGCTGCTGCCAAGCATTTCTGAAATAGCTTTGGATGTAGGAATTGAAATTCTGTCTCGGTTCCATTTGACGTGCATTCATCTTTGTTTTATCTGGACCTTTCTTCCTACCCCAGAAATCTTGCAATATAAATAGGTAAGATAAAGAATGGGTAGGAGATATATTATTATGCCATTTTATGGGAAGGAAATTGAAGCATAAAAGCATTAAATTATTTATCCAAGCTCCCTCTGGAAGCCTGAGCCAGAGCCAGGATTGCTGTAACCTATCTTTCTGTGTGCTTTTTCTCAAAATAAAAGGTTGAATTTCTGTCCCCGTTGAAGTCAATAGGAGTTGCTTTTTAGTTCTGCGGATGCTATCATTTCGCGTAAGTGGATATAGCAGGGCCTCCAGCCATTGTAAATGCTCTTCCTTCAGAAAGGTTTTCCTTCCATTTTTCAGACTTCAAACAAATGCAGGGCATGTTTGGACACCCAGAAGCAGATGGATTTTGTAACAAAAGCTTGGGTTTGAAATGAGTTTATCTCACCGGCTGGAGACTATTTCTTCTCATGGCCTTATTTTAGCGCTCATGTTGGCACCCCGTATTTGCTTTCAAATTGCTTGTTGACATTAGTGAAATCTTAATTTTGATTCCTAGGGAGATTTCCTCCGCAGTGCAAACTCTTCCAAGAGATGATGACTTCTTCCAGCCACAGTCTTGCGGCTCTCCTGCCACAAACGCAGCCCATTGGCATCTTGTAAAATTAATAGGAAGAAATCCATTTAAAATATCATTTTTTTTCCGAGTTCCATGGCAGGGCTAACAGGTTGGTTACAGCGGGTCAGTTCCTAGAACCGTGCACTGTGATAGGTGCCAAAATGTTTGAAAGTCAGGCAAGGTAAGCGTGGGAGTGGGAATGCCGGGTGCTAAAGGTACTTTTAAAAGTTTCTTTATTAATTAAGAACTGCTTCCACCTATTTCTGGACAAGTATTTATTTGGCAAGAATAGAATAGACTGTTTCAGTTGGAATGCACCTCCAACGATCATCTCATCCAACTGCATCATCAACTCAGGGATGACCAAGTTAGAGCATGTTGTTAAGGGCAATGTCCAATGCCTCTTAACCACCGGCAGGTTTGAGGCATCCACCATCTCTGCAGGAAGCCTGTTCCGGTGTTTGACCACCCTCTCAGTAAAGAAATGCTTCCTCGTGTCCAGTCTAAACCTCCCCTGGTGCAGCTTTGAACCGTTCCGACATGTCCTATCACCAGCCACCAAGATAAGAAGATAGTGCCATACGTCCACCTGCCTCTTGGTCCAGACTTTTCAGAGTTTATGTTGTGGCCCCACTGGCACATTTGGGGTCTCTGGTGATGCACAGGTCCTCTGAGCTCCCCGTCCTCCCCCCGAGCGCTGGAGCCTCTACCCCTCCACAGCAGGAGAATGGAGGAGGACATATTTCCAAATGTCTTCTGGTGAGGGCAGCTCCAAGGAAGAGCTTTGCCTTTGCTGCAGAGTTCGGAGCTGCGCCAACTCCATCGCGTCACTTGGTGGTACCATCCCTGGTCCTGTGTTCCTTAGCAAATCAAAGAATATTAGATTCACACATCCATCTGTGGCGCGCAGCTGGGCACCGCGTGAAGAGTTGAAGGGCAAACTAATGAAAACCAGAAGACTCCGTGAAAATATAAACGACAGCTACTTCCCAAAGCTGACTCCCAACGCCAGCTCTTGTGGGTGGGACTCAAGGCATCCGGGGCAGTCCTGCCAAAAAACTGTCAACGTCTCAAGAGTGTGTCCAGTGTGGGAAAGCAGGTTTCGCTGTGTTAATAATTACGCTGCCTGCAGGCTCTCTGAAGTTGCATCTTTCCATGCAGCGTGGAACCAGATTTTAATGAAATATCGTTAAAGCTGTTAACTACAGAGAGAGAA
>NW_009259496.1:1974901-1978653 GCF_000687185.1 Egretta garzetta | reverse complement strand
GGGGGTGGGGGGTGGGGGGGGAATCAAAGGCGCAATCAAAGCATGCACTCTATTATCAATAACTGCAAGTGGCTTCATAAATGTTTTATGTTTGAAATGTTTTCGGTGCAGATCAGCGCAGAACCAGCTGTTGAAACGGAAAGTGAAATGTAATAACAGGAACATTTTTAATCGTTGCATCTCATTATAGAGAAGAATGAATCCCTAGGAAAAATGTTTTTAAAAAGCAGCTTTCATGATGGAGTTGGCTAGCCTGATGCAGAGCTGTAGACCAAGCAAGCCCAACGCAGAATTAATAGGCCTATTGCTTTAAAAACATTGCGTCGGGGTAAGTGGTTTTGTTTGCCTTATAAAAGCATGGCGGTGGTACGTGCCCTCTCCTGGGAAGGTTTAATGCAAAGGTTTAATGCTCTCTTCTACCTGAAAGGATGCAGAGCATGAATGCCTCAGCACACTTGGTGCAGGAGCATCAGGGCCATTAGGCGGGAGGTTGGTTTGGACTATAGGCAGCAGAAGTCAAGACCCCTGGGACCATGAAGGAGAGAGAAAACAAGTAGAACCGTGATCCTTTCACCTCATGTTTGGGCATTCAACTTCAAGGTGGTCTTTAGGACTCTGCTTTCTTGTCCAAAGGCTGCCGTGCGTAATTCTGCATCGATACACTTTAGAGCCCAAGGCTGGAGCCCATCAATAGCTCTGAAAGAAGGCCAGCGTCTTGGGATAGAGCTTAAGGCAACCGTCTTGGGGGAGCAAACTCTTTACGTGCCAGAGCTGTGCTCATGAACTTCAAGAGCTTCTCCCCCTGGTCTCCAGTGGGGCTTCAGTATGAGCCGGATTCCCATCATCGCAGGCATGCTGGCCCAGGGTGCAGAAGGCAGAGCTTCAGAAACTCATAAAAATGTCAGGTTTGAGAGAGAGATTTAGCATGTTCAGGCAGTTGCCAAGCAATTTTTGACGCAGTTGCCTACATTCCTATTTTAGGCACTTGTATCTTTCTTATATCTTATTAACTGTTATTATCAAGTTGAAGTGAACAGCAGCAAAGAGGAAACCTCTGTGCAAGAGCACTGAAGGCTCATGAGAGTAGAAATCGTGTTCTGTGGGTTTTGAGGAGCGGTTGACTACATGGACTTAGGCAACTGAAAATGGACGGGGTCAATACCAGAGTCTCTCCATAAGGAAACGCTTTCATTGGCACACAGAGGTGCCAACCCTTTCTGCTCCTACAATAAATCAAACTTTGCAGGGTTACTAGAGGGTTTGAAGCCCTCATACCCTACAAGTGGCCAGGTCTTCCCAGCAGCTATTGCCCATCTCAAGCTGTGAAGCCCTCCTGCTGAGCTCCACCAGGTCTGCTGACCCCAAAGTCAAGCTGCATTGACTCAACTTGGACTCAGGAGGTATGAATTGGTGTTGGTGGTTCTTGTGCCAGAGGCTCCTGGCTTGCCATGCGCGTGTGATGCATCAGCAGCCGGGACAGGACAGCTATGGGCAGCACTTCAGCTCTGTAAGATGGATGGAGAGAATGAGTTACGGATGTTCTCTGGAGGCACTTTGCCTATCGTCAACTGCATGTGACCTCTTTGGGTTTATACAGACTGCTGGCAGGAGGTTTGCTCCAAAACCAGTCTGTAGTCTGTAAGATTTAAGAATCATAGTATGTTTTGGGTTGGAAGGGACCCCTCTCTGGGCAACCCCTGCCAGGGTTTCACCACCCTCATTGTGAAACGTTTCTTCCTTCTATCTAGTCTAAATCTCCCCTCTTCTAGTTTCAAACCATCACCCCTTGTCCTGTCCCAGCTGGCCCTACTAAAAAGCTTGTCCCCACCTTTCCTCTGGGCCCCCTTGAAGCCCTGACCGGCCGCACTCAGCTCTGCCCGCACCCTTCTCTTCTCCAGGCTGAACACCCCCAACTCTCCCAGCCTGGCCTCAGAGCAGAGGGGCTCCAGCCCTCGGATCATTTTAGTAGCCCTCCTCTGGCTTGCCCTTCTGGGCCGCCAGCGCACATTGCCGGCTCATGTCCAGCTTTTCATCCACCAGCACCCCCAAGTCCCTCTTAGCAGGGCTGCTCTCCATCCTTTCTTCCCCCAGCCTGTATGGATACCGGGCGTTACCCCGACCCAGGTGCAGGACCTTGCACTTGGCCTTGTTGAACCTCATGAGGTTCACACAGGCCCACCTCTCCAGCCTGTCCAGGTCTCTTTGGATGACATCCCTTCCTTCTGGAGCATCATCTGCTGGAAGACGAAAAGCAAGACCTACCATTGATGTAGAGGACAGCCCTCTTTGCTGGGGTGGGCTCACATGAGAAACTGCTCTGCAATAAGTGTGTTAGGAACACCGGTGCTCACTTCTGCAGTGGTACGTACCTAAGATCCAAGTCTCTATCAGGTGCCTATGGCAAGTATCATTTTCCAGCCCCAGGAACATTGGCTTTGGGGACAGCGAGGTGGATTCTTACAGCCCAGCATGGGTACAGTTATTCACCCCAGCAATACAGGATCAGCCACGCTGACAGCTAACGGTAGCAATAACAAAAAGGCGGTTAATGGATATCTCTAAAAGCAGCATTGGGAAAAAAAAAAAAACCAAAAACCAAAATGTAAAATATTTGACCATTTCTGGCTTTGGCCCTGATTGCCTTTAGGGCTACTGACTAGGAGTAATCCCACCAAATAACCCCAGACCTGGCCAAGTCACGAGGGCAGCATCAAACTCTTCGCAGTAACTTGGGTTTATGAAAGAGTCGGCGGCGCTGAACCCATCTTTTATGAGAGCGGAAGGGCGTTCTCGGAGCAACGGCGGGGTTTGGAGCATATCGAAGCATTGTGTGGAGCCCACGGTGAAAGAAAAGCCATCAGGCATCTGCCTGCCCTCTTTCCTTTATCCTTTTTTCTTAGAGAAAGGCTGCTGCTCGTTGTAAAAGGCTGCCTTTGGAAGAACCATGATTTAATGTCTTCTTTTAATGGAATGTAAAGCAGTTCTAGGGCCTCTCCGCTGTTTAGAAAAAAGAAGACTAGGAAAAAAATGTAGAACTTAATGCCAATTTTCACGAGATTATTATTTGACAGAAGGGATCAGGAGAGATTATTAAATGCTTTGTGTGTGCTGAAAATACTGAGACCTTAAGCACATTAGAGTGCCTGTCAGAAATATTGCGGGAGAATGAAAAGGAAAGCTGGGCGAAGGAAATAAAAATATTTTCAATATATATATACGCTGCATCTAAACCTGAAATCGCTTGCGATCAAAGGCTGGCTGTGTTTTGTTGATGGCATCTCTGGGTGCCTGGATCCAGTGCCCAGCTCTGCCATCCCTGTTCTACGGGAGGGGGACGGAGCCGGGGAGCGCGGGGTCAGGCTCTCGCCTTTCCGTGCACGCTTACAGCTTCCCAAAAGAGAGGTGGGAGTGTGAAACCGCCTTGTACCGGGGCCGTAACTTTGGGGAGAGCCTGTTCCAGCCGCTGTAATTCCATTACCTGTGCGGTGGGTTTGACCCTGGCTGGATGCCAAGGACCCACCAAAGCCGCTCGATCGCTCCCCTCTTTAACCGGACAGAGGAAAGAAGAGTAAATCAAAAGGCTCATGGGTCGAGGTAAGGACAGGGAGAGATCATTCCCCAGTTACCATCATGGGCAAAACAGACTCAACTTGATAAAATTAATTTATTATCAATGAAAATCAGAAACAGAGAGGATAAAAACTGCTGAATCTTAAAACACCTTCCCCCCACCCCTCCCTTCTTCCTGGGCT
>NW_009259496.1:1973411-1974179 GCF_000687185.1 Egretta garzetta | reverse complement strand
CTCCCGCCGCCTCCGGAGCCACAGCCGGTTTTTTTCCTTCTTAAATATGTTATCCCAGAGGCGCTTCCACTGTCGGTGCTTGACTTGGCCTTGGCCAGCGGCAGACACCGGGAAAACTTCCAGCAGCTTCTCACAGAAGCCACCCCTGTAGCCCCCCCACTACCAAGACCTTGCCACAGAACCCCAACACAACCTGCCAGTTGCATGATCGCTTGTGAGTCTGTGTTACACCCCAGCACTCTCCCTGGTGAAAGCAGAAGGTGCTCTTTGGGGCTGAAGATTTTCAGAACTAGCCTTCTGCTTGACCTTTATGTGTTTGCCACAATTACAATTGGGGTTTTTTGGGGTTTTTTTCTTCCAATTTTGCTTGAGTTGGAGGCATTGGAGATGGAGGCACAGCCGGGCGATAGACAGCCTCACCTCCGAACATCAGTTGTGGCTCGGGTTAGGTCCAGTGGAGACGTGCGGGGAGTGATTTTCTGCTACTGCTGGTCGCGATGGGAGTTTGTTAAGCTTTTTGTTTAGCTCCCTTGGTTTAATAAGCAATTTAAGCTGACATCCAAACACGCGATGCAGTCGATGTGTGCTAATTTGCGCTCAGAGTGCAAGTGGAGCGGTTTAAGATTTACGATTTCAGTCTGTGTAAGGAAAGGTGACCTGGTATGGTTTCCTTAACGATTTTAAAGGATTGGTTTGTGTGGTCATTTTCATAGAACCATAGAATGGTTTGGGTTGGAAGGGACCCCCAGAGGTCACCCAGCCCAACCC
>NW_009259496.1:1970994-1973230 GCF_000687185.1 Egretta garzetta | reverse complement strand
ATAGAATGTTTTGGGTGGGAAGGGACCCCTCGAGGTCACCCAGCCCAACCCCCTGCAGGGAGCAGGGACACCTTGAACCACATCAGGTTGCTCACAGCCCCGGCCAACCTGGCCTGGAATGTTCCCAGGGATGGGGCCTCCACCCCCTCTCAGGGCAACCCCTGCCAGGGTTTCACCACCCTCAGGGTAAAGAATTTCTTCCTTAGAACCAGTCTAAACCTACCCTGAAGAGGAGTTGTGCTCCACTTCGTGTACCGGCACGATCTGGTGTCAAGGCAATCTAAGCTTGGCATTTCAGATGATCTCTACTTAAAGCTAAACCTCTTGCAAACCGCTGTGTTTTCAGAACTATTCAACCTAGGTAATAGTTTTGAGGATGGGATATTTTAACAGTTTTATTGTCGGCGTTTGGTTTGTAAGATGAGCTTGTTATAGCCCTGTAATTTCAGTAAGTGCTGGCACCGTGCAAACACAGAAATGTTATTTAAGAGCAGAACTGGGGCTACATATTAATAGTGGAGCTTATATTACCGATGCCTAAATTTTAAGGGCAAATTAGGGTTTGCAGTTGATAAGAGGCTCCCTGCTCAAAGCAGGTCAGCCCCAAGATCAGCCTGGTCACCCTGGGCTTTATGTGAAGAGCTGTACAGCGATGTCTTCTGACTAAATCCATTGCTTTGCTCCATGCTACCATGATTTTGCAGGATCGTGCCCCTGCTAGTACCAGCCTAGAGCCCAGCCTTTATGGGTTCCCTCATTTATTGGAGCGTGTGAAGGTCTGGAGAATTGGAACAGGCTGCCCAGGGAAGGGGTTGAGTCCCCATCCCTCGGGGGGATTTAAAAGCCGATGTGCTGAGGGCCAGGGTTTGGGGGTGGGATGGCAGGGGTAGGGGAACGGTTGGGCTGGGGAATCCGAAAGGGCTTTTCCAACCTCAATGATTCTGTGATTCTATGACCGCCCCTAATGCTTCATCTCAGCCATCGTCCGTGATCCCTCGGGCAGCTAAACTAGAATGAATCGTGTGTAAAGGAGTTTGAACAGCTAGGATAAACAGGTACACGTGCCTGATACCTGCAAACGGTGGAAGCAGCAGCTAGGAGAGGGATTTTGAAGGCTAATTGCTTGCTAAAAGAAAGCACCAACTCAATTTGTAGTTTAATAGCTTCAAGCTGGTGCCTACAGAGCTGGGACAGAAGCACACCCAGCGAGCTAGTGCCTCACGTGAAAGCCACTTTAAGCTCACGACCAGCGTGTTTATGAGATGGCTTTGGTCGTGTTGGGTTGTGCGTTGGTGATCGCCTGCAGGTTTTTTTTGACGGCTCCTCTAACGGCAGTCCTGAGCTTGAACTGGCCGTGGATGATCAGATTTGCTTCTACCACAAGGTGAATGTACCTCCTGCCTGCGTTAGGTATTTGCACTTGTTATTTCCCAGAAATTCAATTTGAAGATGAAGTCCATCCTCTGAGCCAAAGGCATGGAGGTGTAGCCTAGATGGGACAACCTTTTTCAGTATTCCATGGATTCACGCTGCTAAATCTGCAGTGGTCTTCCCGCGGTGTATTTTCCATGGGTTTTATCATCCATTTTGTTATTTTTATCTGGAATTTCTGGGGCAGTGCTGTTACCGGCATCCCCCGGAGCTGTGCCCGGGGCTGGGTCGGCCGGGGTGCGGCGGTGGGTGACGTGGGAGCGGGGCTTTCACGCCGTCCTTTTCTGTCTTTGCAGTGCAAGTTCCTGGGCCGGTGGAAAACCTGCGGGCCGTGTCTACCTCACCTACCTCAATTCTTGTCTCCTGGGATCCCCCTGCCTATGCAAATGGCCCCGTTCAAGGCTACCGGCTCTTTTGTACGGAGACAGCGACTGGAAGAGAGCAGGTGAGTGGTGACCAGAGCGGCTCTGCTCTCCCAGTAAAAAGGAGATCTTTGGTGTAGGCATCTGCAGGTCTTTAGAGCACTGCAAAGGCTCCAAGCGAGAGGTTTCGTGGATTAATCCTCCAGGATTTGCCTCCAGGTTAGGCAAAAGCTGCACAGCCCGGTGATAAAAGAGCAAATCAAGCAAAATAAATTTTCCCCAGGACAAAATCATAGAATCAGAGAATGTTTTGGGTTGGAAGGGACCCCCAGAGGTCATCTAGTCCAACCCCCCTGCAGGAGCAGGGACACCTTGAACCACATCAGGTTGCTCACAGCCCCGGCCAACCTGGCCTGGAATGTTCCCAGGGATGGGGCCTCCAC
>NW_009259496.1:1970164-1970928 GCF_000687185.1 Egretta garzetta | reverse complement strand
CTAAACCTCCCCTGCTTCAGTTTAAAGCCATCCCCCCTTGTCCTGTCCCAGCTGGCCCTACTAAAAAGCTTGTCCCCCCCTTTCCTCTGGGCCCCCTTGAAGCCCTGACCGGCCGCACTCAGCTCTGCCCGCAGCCTTCTCTTCTCCAGGCTGAACACCCCCAACTCTCCCAGCCTGGCCTCATAGCAGAGGGGCTCCAGCCCTCGCAGCATTTTAGTAGCCCTGCTCTGGCCCCGCTCCAACAGGTCCATGTCCTCCTGGTGCTGAGGGCTCCCGAGCTGGACGCAGGGCTCCAGGGGAGGTCTCCCCAGAGCAGAGCAGAGGGAGTTCAGGAGGCAGAAGACACGGCCTATTATGTATTAACCATTCCTTGGCTTTATGCTGGAATTTTAGAATAACACCAAAGAGCATTTAAAGACCCTTTAGACTCCCCCTTTTCATTACGCAAAGCCATCAACGCGTTAATGGCAGTTTGTATGCGCGGTCTTTGTCGAACAGGTATTTGTAGTTGCTTCTTGTAACTCCTTTCAAGTAGGAGGACAAAAAGACTACAAAGCCAGGCTAGAAAGGACACCTCTCCTCTCCAGGTTGACGGATGCTCATCGTAAAAGTTGGCGTTGATGCTGGGCGCTTCATTGCGCTCTCGACTCAGCCGTCAGCACGGGCTTGCAAGCAGCAAACAGGCAACCTTGCTCAGGCGCTCCCCGCTGGCCATTTAAGAACCAATATTTGATAGGTGTGCAGCAGCACAGTGGAGATGAGCT
>NW_009259496.1:1965084-1970108 GCF_000687185.1 Egretta garzetta | reverse complement strand
TTTTCTTTCTTTTTTTTTTTTCTTTTTTTTTTTTTTTTTTTCCCCTGACCCATGATAATCACAGGCATCAGCAGCCTTGTGGCCGGCGCTTCAGTAGTCTTAGAGGAACTTTTAGACCGTTCCCATTTTTCCTGAGCTTGCTTTATTTTACTTCATAGAATCATAGAATGGTTTGGGTGGGAAGGGACCCCCAGAGGTCACCCAGCCCAACCCCCCTGCAGGAGCAGGGACACCTTGAACCACATCAGGTTGCTCACAGCCCCGGCCAACCTGGCCTGGAATGGTCCCAGGGATGGGGCCTCCACCCCCTCTCGGGGCAACCCCTGCCAGGCTTTCACCACCCTCACGGCAAAGAATTTCTGCCTTAGATCCAGTCTGCCTAAGGTCCAAAAAGACTGCACTGTCAAGGATTGTGCCTGTGGGGTGGCAGCAACTAGCTTAACCAAAAAAACCCCACCCAACCCCTTTCCTCCTGCACCCCCAGTAACTCAACATAACCCCGAGGTGCTGAAATCCCCTCCATCCTGCCACCGAGAACCGAGCTGTAATGAGCCTTTCTGTTACAAATTGCCTTTTCTATCAACTTAAATAAGGATTTAGCTCAGCTTCTCAAAGAATGAAAAGCTCGCCTCTAATCCCCTCGTCCCTCGGCTCGGCCGTGGCGCTGGCTCTCACGTTTCCCCTTGGTTTATCGTCTCTAGAACGTGGAGGTGGACGGGCTCTCCTACCGGCTGGAGGGGCTGAAGAAGTTCACCGAGTACACCCTGCGCTTCCTCGCCTACAACCGCTATGGCCCCGGCGTCTCCACCGAGGATGTGACAGTCACCACGCTTTCGGATGGTGAGTGGCGATGGAGGGGTGCCGGGGTGGGCAGGTTGCGTCTGTGGGTTGCAATCATCCGGCTTTTTTTTTCTTCCGCCGCCGTATTTTGGAAGAGGCATCAATGAAGCAAGGAGGTTATTGAATGTGGAGGACAGAAAGGAGGTTCAGTACCTACCACCTCCAAACTGGTGCTCATCTCCAAGGATCAGTTGGTTTGGTTCATTATTCCTATAAGTAGTGATAAGGACTCGTTAACTTTCTCGTTAACTTAGGCGCAGGTGTATCCTTCCACCTTTTCAACAGGCACTAATTTATTACGGCTGCATTTGAAGAGCCAACGGCCCAGGGTTTTCCTTGTGCTTTAAACACGGGGGTAGCCCCCGAGCGCCTGCCGTGCTCCTGTGGCTCGCAGGCTCACGGAGATAAATTGAATTTTATTTTGTATTCAGAAGCACTTGGTTGTGTCTGATAGCGCAAAGCGTATGCGTGCCCGACTCCTCTTGAAGTCACTGAGCCTGATTCCCACACCGGGCTAAACCAGGAACAGGTTCAGTGGAGTCGTTTGGGCTGCAAAAGCGTAAAAACCGTAAAAATGAAGGCAAAATTCTTTCAGCAGGGTTGGTGGTGAGGGTTCGTAGAGCAGAAGCCAGACCAGGGACAGGCTCCAGAGGCTTCAGGGATGGGCCAGCTCCTGACGGAGCCCCACAGCCAGAGGGGCTTTTTCCCTACCAACATTTTATTTAAAGATGACAGCAAAGGTGTCAACTAAGCTTCAAAAGTGAGTTTTATAAATGGTTCGTTTTCCTTCCGATAAAAATTTGGACAACTTCTTTTTTGCTCATGCTACTAAAACAAGATACGGGAGGTCGAGCAGCCCTGGCCTGGGTTTGTGTCACTAATTTAAGGTTGTTTTCATGGGGAAAAAAAATGTTTACTTTTACGTGAGAGTATGAAATCAGGGAGCGGGCAAGAAATACGTTGCTGTGGGCTTCAGTGGGGAGTGTTCAGCTTGTTGGGCTTTTCTCCTCTTGGAAGGTCAGCGGTAATGAACGTTCAGAAATGGTGCCCGGCACGTGCCTCTGTCGCATAAAAATTCCGCGACTGGTCTTTTCCATGCTGTAGATTGACACTAGAGGGAAAAAAAAAATAAATTAACGGAGAACCAGGGGGCCTGAGGTGTATCCCTTTTATATTTACAAATATTTATCTAATGTTCTTCCAAAGCGGATGACTCTGCCTTGTTATTCTACACAAAACAGCTGAAAAATTGTATGAGGTTAAGGATGGGGATTTTCTGCCCGGTAACCCAGTTGCTTCCGAATACTGCACCTGATCGACTAAAAATACCAATTTTGGGGCAGCCTTGGTAGAAGGTCTATAGATCCCAGAGCAAATCAGCGGCAAAGGGGTATCCTGCACTGGAGAAGCTCTTGTATTGGTTTCTTTTGGAATCCAGGAGGATTTGTTCTTTTATATTTGTTATGTTGGAGTTGGGAGGAGCGGGGCTTTCATTTGAAAAAGGCTGAGCCCTAAGTTTAATTCAGAAATAAATAGGCCCCTTGGCAAAGGGCACTGGGAGCCTCTAAAATCCACCCCTCCAAGAGCCACGTGGAGGGCGCCGGGGTGCGGGGAACCCCCAGCGAGGGAGCTGGGGAACCCCAGCGCTGTTCTAATCAAAATTAAATAAATCTAATTTATTCCGGGCTGTATCTTCCGTGGGATTCATCTGCAAGACCCCCGGGTCGGTTGGCACAGAGTTGACACCTCTGGAATATTTTTTTTCAAGCGCTACTTATGTCTACCCGGCAGATTCAGTTTTCCCTTGTAATACAGGCTGGATCTTGGCAGAATAAATTACTTCACACTTATAATTATAAAAACAAAAGGAAAACAAGTGAAAATGAATATTTTGCATAATGTATGTAGATTTAATTCACACTGTGAAGTGTAGAACTGCGGCCCTGTGCTCCACTTTGGTTTTAAATGTCACCGTAAGTGAGAAAGGGAAAAAATTGTTATTCATGAGCCTGAAAATTAGCCGCTGTGAGCGTTTCAAACGCTTCACCTGTCTGCGAACAAAACCCATTGCTAACGAGAAGGTTTGCAGGAGACTATTCCAGAAAACAGGAGTGTGCTCCGGTGCCCTGCTTTCGGGAATCTGGAAGAAGACGGTATTTCTTTTTCTCTTTATTGAAGCAAAAGGCTGTTGTGGAAAGAGCTCAGCTGGCTGCAGCCTTCCTCTGGGGTTTTTTTTGGAGCGGGTGTAAAAGAAGAGAAAATCCCTTTAGGGTATTTTTTCCTCCCCGTTATTCTGGGTCTGCCTGAAGCGGCTTTGGTCTCTTGCACGACGAAGAGCAGCCAAAGCGAGAGCCTGGCTTTGGCCGAGCCTGGGCGAAGCTGGAGTCCGTCCTAACCGTCCCGCTGCTGAGAAGGAAAGGAGGGAATGGAGAGAGCAAGCCTGCGGCACCACGACTTCCCGCAATATCTTTGTTTATGGTACCATGCCAGGACCTTTCCCAGGGGTTAAGGTCCCTTCTGCTAGAAGGATGCCCAATAAAACAGCAAGAAAAATAACTCCTGCATGGGCGAGCCAACGGCCTAGGTAGAGGAGAGATGAAGACATTTAATCCGTCCTGGTTTTTAGGTGAGAGATAAAGGAAGGAGAAAGCCTGTACTTGTCCGTATGTGCATCTGGGGTTTTGGGCAGGTTTTGTTCCTGCGTCCCCTGCCACCACCCTTGCCCATGGAGGAGAGCGGCTCCCCAGGCTGCCCCGCTCTGGTTTTTGGATTGCAACCCATTCTCCAGCTTAAACTGAGATTTGGCAGCTTCATCAGACAGGGACCACCGCTGTCAGAGGGACAGGAGCTTGCTGCCTGTCCTGGCTCCTGCCCAGTGCTCTTGCCACCAGGCAAAACCATAAGGAGGAGCAACCTGCTCATCACGACCGGCTCCCTTTGGTCTTTGCTTCGTGTCATCTTTGCATCCCGGTCCGTGCAGTCTCTAGCAGATTTATTTTCGCATCGGTAGCCAAACCCGGAGGGCAGCCCCCGGGCAAGGAGCCAGGATGCTCTCGAAGGGCAGCGACTCCCACGCTACGTTTCCGAAAGCTGGTTTGAAACAGATGTAAACGTCAAGCATGGGAGAAAAGTCCTGAAGATTGGTCTGTCTTTCCTTTCCTCTTGTAGAAATGACAGGATCATTTTTAAGTCTGCCTTCCTCTTGAGAGCGTGCGTGCTTGAGCCGGTTATTTTTTCCGCGCCAATCCTCTGCTGTATAGCATATGATATGGTATGTAGTTGCACACACACAAAAAAAAAAAACCCAACCCTGTATTATTTAGTTCCTGTAGGCAGGAATGTTCCATGGAGTTCTGGGGTGTAACACATAGTCTGAGAAACGCACACCAACTTGGTGGGATTTGGTGTGGGATCTCCAGCAGCTACAGACCCCAGACAGTGTTCACCCAATCAAGGAACATACTGTATCTTTAATGCTTTATTTCAGTTTAAAATACAGCTCAGATAATATTTGGCCAAGCCTGCGTGCCATTTCAGAAATGCTTTGAGCTATCATGCCCGTGAATTTATCCAAATGCATTTAATCCCAGCGATTGGCAGACAGTCTTATTTCATGCTTCCTGAGTACTTGATTTAAATATAATTTATATCCGTAATTATAATAGGAATACTTTTTTTAAGTAAAAAAATTGAAGATTGAGGTTCAGATTGACACAGGAGAGGGCCTGTGGAGTTCTTCAGATGTTGATAGCGTTCATGTGTTTGTGTGAGAGCTGAGAGCAGGGCGAGGAGGAACGGGCTGCGAGGGGTTTACGTGAGTGCGAGCAAAGCCCATCGCTTGGAGCCACCAGCATGGATTTACCAGAGGTGAGCGGTGTCTTGGCTGTCACCCTGCTGGGGACCATGTCCCTTATTGTACCACCCCGAGAGCCCAGCCTCTTGGCATGGTGAATTCCCCCCAGACGACCCAGCAAGTTTGCAGATGACACCAAGCTGAGTGGTGTGGTTGACACACCAGAAGGAAGGGATGTCATCCAAAGAGACCTGGACAGGCTGGAGAGGTGGGCCTGTGTGAACCTCATGAGGGTCAACAAGGCCAAGCGCAAGGTCCTGCCCCTGGGTCGGGGTAACCCCCGGTATCCATACAGGTGGGGGAAAGAAAGGATGGAGAGCAGCCCTGCCCA
>NW_009259496.1:1960164-1964685 GCF_000687185.1 Egretta garzetta | reverse complement strand
CAGTGAGGGTGGTGAAACCCTGGCAGGGGTTGCCCCGAGAGGGGGTGGAGACCCCATCCCTGGGAACATTCCAGGCCAGGTTGGCCGGGGCTGTGAGCAACCTGATGGGGTTCAAGGTGTCCCTGCTCCTGCCGGGGGGTTGGGCTGGGTGACCTCTGGGGGTCCCTTCCCACCCAAACCATTCTGTGATTCTGTGACCCAATCCATCTTTATCCATTTGGAAGTACTGGGCTGTTTCCCTCCTCCTCTTCCCCTGCAAGAATTACACAGGAGCTTCCTGATGCGAAACATTTTTTGGTGCGCGTGTCAGCCCCGAAACCTGTTGGGGCAAGGCGCAGGCTGTAACGAAACATCCATGGGAAGCTTTGGCGGCTGGAGTTGGTGCCAGTGCCGGCAGGACTCGGTTACCTGGTGTACGTGTCTCTGTCTTTATTGGATCGGGGACCCGGATCCGGCCCTCTTGCCTCCCCGTTAGTGCCTCTGGCCCTCCTGCGCCTCTCCCAAAACAGCAGCCTGGGGACCTGGGTGCTGGGGGATGCTCAGGGGCTTGCTCAGCCGCCTCATTCCTTTGGCACCATTGTGCTCTGCAACTGAAGAACAGCAATTTAGGACAAGAGGAAAGGGCCTCAAGTTGTGCCAGGGCAGGGTGAGGTTGGCCATGGGGAACAATTCCTTCCCCTTGGGGCTGTCAGGGGCTGGAAGGGGCTGCCCAGGGAAGGGGTCGAGTCCCCATCCTTGGGGGGATTTAAAATCTGGGCAGCCGAGGTGCTGAGGGCCAGGGTTTAGTGGTGGGATGGCAGGGGTAGGGGAACAGTTGGGCTTGGTGACCTGAAAGGGCTTTTCCAACCTAAACAATTCTAACAACCAAACAGCAAAACCACAAAGGTCGTGGATTCGTGTGATGGGCAACTGAAAAAAAAATACATTTTTTTTTTTAATTTCACTGGATAAAAAAAGAGAAAAAAAGCCAACAACAAACCTGAGTACCTTGCCATATGAGCCTCCTTCCCATCAGTAGGGTCTCCAGGAGTGAGGCTCATCTCGCCTACCTTTTGCCACCTGGTCCTGGGCTCCTGGGGTTTATTCAAGGCTTCTGCTGCCGCTGAGCCATCCCACAGCGAGAGAAAGGGGCCGCGTTATCCCTGGATGCATCTGGCTCTGTTCACTGCTTCTTGCACAGCTAACGGCGGGTAAAACTGAGTTCTGCTCTAATTTCTAATGGTATAATTAAGCCGTGACTAATAAACAAAAACCCAAATCTTACCAGGTGCATCCAATTCCTCTATTTGATCAAGATCTAAAACTGGAGGAAGTAATTGTAATCGCGCGGAGGCTGGGTTTGCCGGGCAGCTCGCTGATTGTAATGCAACCCGAGGTATTAAATCAGGGTCTCTGATTTGGTAAAGCAAAACGTCTTCTCCGCTGACGAGCGAGCGAGGGATAAAGGCGCCCAGTGTTGCTGTGGAAGTGATTGAGTTCGATGCTGGGTCAGGTCTGGCTTTATTTCTCATTTTGATTGAAGATCTGGAAGAAAAGATAAGGAATGCATCCATTATGTTCACGTACGCAACCAAATGGGGAAAGATGACAAGCGCTCACCGAAGATAAATAATCAAAATAATAGAAAGATAAACAAAAAGTAAAGAAAAATTAAAAGGAAAATGAAGAGGAGTTTGTCTGGTAGGGGAATAGCACATAGGAGCAATAAGACCTGAAAGTCAGGAGTGAGAGGGAAAGGTTGAGCAACGGCTAAACGTTGCGATGAGCCTTCGTTGCCCGTGAGAGAGGGGAGAGAAAAGTGGAATCACGTTTGAGAAGCCGGGGCTCTGAGCAGCTCTGACTTGCTCACAAACAAGAGCAAATATTCTCCAGCGAGCACAGCCTTCTCTGGGAGCTACCGGCCTTCGCCGGATCCGGCTGATTCAGGAATGTCCCCAGATATCTCAGTTTCCTTTTTCCTTGCAGAACCAGGTCCATCACAGGGACCTTTCAAAACAAGGGGAGTGTGAGCGGTGCCATCTCCTCTGTATTAAGGGAGATGAAATGTTGCGTGTAGTGTTCGCTGCTGCCGGGCCTGTTGCAGCAGCAGTGCCTTAGATCAGCTTCGCGTTGTCCTGGCCAGTATGGAAAAAGGTCAAGAATTGTCCCTGCACTGGAGAAACCAACTTGTTGCCAAAGCTGCTAATCTGGAGAGAGGAAAAAAAGAGTCTGAATGGGGAAACGCGTTGCGTGTGGAGCCCCAGCAGGTTGGGGCAGAGCTAAGAGCGGGGCTCGGGTCCCCCAGACAGGGATGCTCGGGTCCCCCAGCCGAGGATGCTTGGGCCCCCCAGCCAGGGATGCTGGGGTCCCCCAGCCGAGGACGCTCGGGTCCCCCAGCCGAGGGCACTCAGGTCCCACAGCTGGGCACGCTCGGGTCCTGCAGCCAAGGATGCTTGGGTCCCGTCCCCACCCCCAGCCTGGACCACCTTCACTGATGGAGAGGCAGGTCTGGGTGATGAAAATGCAGGCTATCAAGTTTGGTTTGTATATTCCTTGAGCGCGTATCTTCTAATCAAACTGTGGCAGGATTAGTGAAACAGTCCTGAGACGCAGCTGCTGGTTTCGGGAACCTCCAGCTGACTCAGGCTGTTGCTTACCCTGGATCTTTTCACAGAATCACAGAATCGTAAGGGTTGGAAGGGACCTCAGGAGATCATCTAGTCCAACCCCCCTGCTAAAGCAGGCTCACCTAGAGCATGCTACACAGGACTTCATCCAGGCGGGCTTTGAATATCTCCAGAGAAGGAGACTCCACAACCTCCCTGGGCAGCCTGTTCCAGTGCTCTGCCACCCTCAGAGTGAAGAAGTTCTTCCTCATATTCAACTGAAACCTCTTATGTTTCAGTTTGCATCCATTGCCCCTAGTCCTGTCGCTGGACACCACTGCAAACAGACTGCTTCCATCCTCGTGACTTCCGCCCTTAAGATATTTGTATGCGTTGATGAGATCCAACAGCAAATCTCCAACAGCAAATCTCTGTGCCTTGGGATGCCCAGCCTGAGGACGAGTTTTTGTATTCCTTATCACTCACTTTGCCATACCTCTGCCTCCAAACAACCCGAGTTTTCAGATTATTTTGATTCAAATGCAATTTTTTTTTCTTCTTTTTCCTTTTTACGACCTGTAGAGCCTTCACGAAGGACAACGGTCTTAATGGGGGGCCCTCCTTTTTAGCCATCGTTACTTTTGCCCTTTTGTAGGCTGTATTTAAAATACTCTTTTCTTATTAGCACTGACAAATGACTCGGCTCTGACTTAAATCCTTAAATAGCAGCAAGCGCTGAGGATGCTGCAGAGCGCTGCAGTTTGGGATTTTATATCTTGAACGTAGACGTGACCAGACGGAGTCCAGCGGAGGACCTGTCTGATGGGCACTGCTTAAAATAATCCGGGGAAAGTATTTTTTTATACGACTCGCTGCAATCCTTTCACGTCGTGACTGCACCGGGGTGTTTCCAATCACGGTTAAAGCCTATTACATTAATTAGAGATTCATAGGCATTAAGGTTGGAGGTGACTTCTCACTATAGGTCTAGCCCGCCCGTTTCGGAGCGCTGGTGTTGAGCCAGTCTGCACTGGTCGTCTCCATCTGCCACAGCTGGCAGTTTATATGGATATATATAGTCTATATAGAGAGAGATAGAGGGACAACACATAGAAACAATGCATCGAGACAGTATAGACAACAGCCCCCACCATGGCCAGCGTTGTACAGTACATAGCATTTCACCAGTTCGTTCTGGTGAACATTTTGGCCAGAATAAGTGATTGACAGCAATACATAGGTATAGGTTTTGCGTGGTGATGTATGTCCCATGCTCCCAGACAGCAGTTGTCAGTGAAGACTGAAGAAGGCTGGACATCAAGAAAAATTTCTTTCCTGAAAGGGCTGTCAAGCACTGGAAGGGGCTGCCCAGGGAAGGGGTCGAGTCCCCATCCCTGGGGGGATTTAAAGGCCGGGCAGCCGAGGTGCTTAGGGCCAGGGTTTAGTGGTGGGATGGTAGGGTTAGGGGAACGGTTGGGCTTGATGATCTGAAAGGGCTTTTCCAACCTAAATGATTCTGTGATTCTAGGGTGGGAGGAAAGGTGTTCCTGATGTCCAGCGTAGATGGATTCCAGCTCCTAGGTCTTTGCCAATGAACTTACTCTCTACAGCCAGAAGTCCTTCCCCCTTTGGATAACAATAGATAATAATCCAAGCACTTCTTAATGCTACGCTTGTTTAAATAAAATGAGTTAGTTTGATCTTGAAGATGTTTCAGGTCTCAGATCATTCTTGGAAGTCTTTGCTGAATCAGTTCAAAGGTGTGGACAACTGCAATGAGAACAGTTTTGCCCTAGGGTGCTTGGGCATTGTATCAAAATGTGTTAAACAACTCTTCTTTGACTTGGCAGATTCATACGTAGGCACCGAAAAATCATTTTCTGTCATTTTCCCTAAAACATCGCATTGCAAACTGTTCTTAAATGGGGTATTCACC
>NW_009259496.1:1953908-1960147 GCF_000687185.1 Egretta garzetta | reverse complement strand
CCTCTTTCCAAATTCAGGGCCACCTTCCTGCAAGCATTGACTACTTCGCTGCTTTTCAAGCGTTCGGTAGCCCAGGTCAGCAGGCAGGCGTTATTGCTCTGAAAGGAACATAAAGCTTTAGGTTCACGTCAGGCAATCGATGCATCACCAACTCCAAACTTAATTTTTAAAGCTCTTGGCTCCTGGAGCGGTTGAATTAATATTTGCCATCAGCCGGAGGAATGTACATTTGAACTGTTCTTGCACAAGCATATTGGAAATAGATATACAGAGGTACAGTGGAAAACAGGCAGAGATTTGGCAGTAAATCATTGCTAACGGCCTGTCCAACCCTGCGGATGCTGAGCGGTCACCGGTATCCGCGCCGTGCCTTGGCGTCATGAGCCCGATCCTTCACGGGGAGGGAGCCGGGGCAATGGATGGGATGAATGAGTCTGCACCGTATAGGATTTTCCTGTGACTGTAGCCAGAGAGAGCGTGAGATTAAAGTAACTTTTAAGATGAAATAAAAAAAAAAAAAAAAAAGCCAACCCTTGAGTCAGAAGTATTTGTTTTATTTAAAGCTCTGGGTGCCAGACCATCTCGTTAATGCCTCGTGAGGCATCTTTGTATGACCGTATGTTGAATAGCTCTTAGTCCCATGTAAGGATTAAAGTATATTTATGGGAATGGATAGAACAGAGTTCAGCAGCATAAAATTGAGGTGTGGATCGTAATATGTGTGGCAAGCAGAGCCTTAATGTAAAAGATGATTATTTTCTTTTTTTAAATAATATCTAGAGGCAAAGTCTCTTTTCTTCTTCCCCTTAGGCGTCCTTGTGAAAAGGGGCACACTGGTGCCCCTGGGAGAGGAACACCCTGCTCTGTCTGTATATAATATACGTATAAATGCATTTTCTTAAAAAAAAAAAAAAAGCCAGAGAAACTGCGCCTTGGTTTTTTTCTGTCCAAGTTTATCACAAATAACTGAATTCAAGTGGTTGGGCTCCCTGCAGGGAGCCCGCTGGCTGCCTGTTTAAAGGGCTTACTAATAGGTCTATCAAAAAAAAGGGGAAGAAGGGAACAGATGCGTTTGGTTTTCCTCTCCCGAGGGGACATCTGAAGTGCCACCTGGATTAGCCGCGCGGTTGTGATCAGATTATAAACTAGGTGTAAAAGCTGCACTCTCTTCTTTCCCAGAAGAGCAATATTTGATGTAACCTATGCTGACTTAGACGCGAATGGCAATGTTTCCAATTTCATTTTGCTTTTCTTCCCTTTCAGTGCCCAGCGCGATGCCTCAGAACGTCTCCTTGGAAGTGGTTAACTCCAGGGTAAGTCGGCCACGTGCTCGGCACCTCATGGCCAGCGATCACGGGTATTTGTGTAGCTCTTCCTACTTTCTGTAGCTTTTTCGTATACAAAGAAACCCAATCTGCCCCTTGCAGAACATTCCCTTTGCCTGTCCAGGAGATCATGTGAAAATAAGAATTGAAACAGCCCAAAAATGTTGTGGAGAGCAGCAGTGATTTTTTTTTTATTTATTTTTTTTTTTTCCCAGAGAGGCTTCAGCAACAGCGGTATCGCTTAAACTTAGGTGAACAAGCAGAAACTGTTCCCTGATTGCAGATTAACATCGGCAATAAACGTAACTGCGCTTTGATTAAATGGAACAATCTCAGGGAATAATGAGAAGCAGAGCTGTTCCCGGGGGGGGGGAAAGGAGGTGTGGGAACGAAATATTTTATTGGCAAGGTTACGTGCACCACGTGCAGGTAGGTCTGTTGGCATCTGGCTTGTTCCAACAAAACCATTTCTGGTTTCTTCGGAAAGGTTCGTTTCTTTCCCTGAAGTCCGCTACTTTCCGTCTTAAAAAAAAGTTTTAGGATTTCCATATCGCCGATGAAAGGGTTGATATTGTTTCGTAATATTGTATGTAATCGGTGTTAATTATGCTTACTACTTGTTGGGTGCTATTTCTGGATATATTCTGAAAAAATACTGAGACTATTTTCTTTTTATCCATTCCTTTCCCTTTACTTGGAACTACATAAGCGTTTAGTCTGTAGCTGATTTCAATGGTAGGCCCATTTGGACACGGAAAAGCTCCGGAGCATGACAAAAAGGCCCAAACCCCCCACCCGTAGCCTCATGTTAGAACCTTGGATCTTTGGAGATTTCCATCTGCACAGCTACCAAGGAGTAGGAATCCCAGGCTCACTGAGGACAACCTGCAATTTAAGGAACATTTATATTATCTCTGATTTGCTGGGCACACCAAGTCCCCGTCGGTTTGATCTTTCTCTTCCACTGCTCGTTTTCATGACAGCGAATGTATATTCTGGTTTATTTATTTATTTTTAACGCACCCGGCTCCCGTTACTTTTAAATTCCTCTTGCGCGTAGCACCCAAAGGGCATTGCTATCTTGGCACGTCTCGTTCCAACCCTTGGTGTTTACTTTTTCGTGCTGATTCTCAAGGTAAAATGTCACAGAGCAGCCGATCACCTGTTGTGACCTTTTTGTGATCATTTACATTTAAAGTACTTAGAGCAAAAAATAGAAAACAAGCTTGCAGGATACAACGTGGCGTGGCATCGTGTGTGCGTGCTCCTAAGGCTAAGATGTGTTATTGAGTTATTGGTACTTGCAGCTGGAGATGGTTGATACAGATGGGATAAGAAAGGATGGGCTGTGCGGAAATCTCGCCCCTATCCACCATCGTCCGTGGTCGTCAGTATGTTCCTAATCAGAGCACTACGCGCTGGAAGTCTCGATGACATATTAATTTGCAGATATAAGTGCTTTATTGGACAAAAATGGGTTTACACGTTCATCTGGGTGTTTGGCTGAGCTGCATTGTGCAGGGCTGCTGGTTCCTGGTAGGCAAAAGAAATGCCTCTCGGTTCTCCTCTATGTGACCAAGCTGGAGAACTACACCAGGGTAACGCGGGGACTTCTCCATCGCCCGTAGATTGAGGCAAGGGTGGCCATGGGCAGGTGGAGTCTGCCTTTACTTTTTTTTCCCTCCGCTCCAAAACACATCATCTGCACAGAGGGAAGGGGCTGCCCAAGGAAGGGGTCGAGTCCCCATCCCTGGGGGGATTTAAAAGCCGGGCAGCCGAGGTGCTGAGGGCCAGGGTTTGGGGGTGGGATGGCAGGGGTAGGAGAGCGGTTGGGCTGGGGGATCTGAAAGGGCTTTGCCAACCTAAACGATTCTGTGATTGTATGATCTGGGACCTTCCAAAGCATCCCCTGTGCCATGCAGAGCATCCGTTTCTAAGCTGTCAAGCTGGCACCATATGTGACGTGATAACCATCAAAAGGTATTTTAAGGGCATACGTATGAAATGGGGATCTTGATCGGGGACAAGAAGAGACGTGGAACTGTTTGGGACTCTTTTGGGCTGTATCCTACAGGTAACGTGGACATAGGAAGGCAGCACAGATAGCCGTATGTGCTAGCAACTCTTGATAAAGCTTGAATAGAATTTAAATCTAGGTAATTTGGAACAACAAATACAGAAATGAACTAGACTCACTAAATCTGAAGGAATAAAAAGGTTTTTTCAAGCAGAAGAATCAGCCTCAAAGACCAAGCCCCAAAACACCTTTGCCCATTTTTTTTTTTCAGTACAACTCCCATAGCATCCCGTGGCTCAACTAAACTCCGAATGTCGTAAAGAGCTGAATGCAGTCTCCCGCTCGCCTAAAAGGCTGCAATAACCCAGAAGATTGTATTTCTGCAGTCCATTTTTTATCATGTTCTTGCTTTTCTTCTGTCTTGGCAGCAGTCAGAATTAATTTGATTAAACACAATTCACAAACTGATTGAACCACAACAAATAACTAGCCCTCATGGTTTGCTAACTGGGTTTGAGTGGTGCACAGAAGAGCCCAAAAACTGGCCTTGGCAGTTCCCAGAATTGTTTAAAATGTTATCTCTAGTTTAATACGATTTCTCTCTTTATTCTATTTTTCTTTGGCGGTGGCAGATCTATTAATTTAATAACATAACAGCGATGGCCCGGCAAATGGAAGATGCTTGATATGAATTACTATTATCATGATTATTGCTTAATATTGATGGTGTTCGGTGACGGGAGACCTCGGTCAGATCAGAGTTGATAACGGGGAGGACTGCGGCAGAAATACGGGTCCCTGCCTAAAAGAGATTTCATTGTAAAATGCAACGCACAAGTGGCTGAGACCAGTAAGCGGGCAATTCGGTATCAGAAGCCGGCAAAACGCGTAGGGTGCTTGCTCAGGGATTTAATTAGAGTTAGACGATGAATGCTGACTGTTTTTTCAGAATAACCACGATTGGCCTCTCGGGAGTAGATGACCAAGAGTTAACTTTTCATTAATTTAATGAAAAATTGTTATGGCAAACTTTCTGCGTAATTCGAGGTCCTCCTGGATTTTCTTCTCGTGGTTAATCAGGTGCAGCGTCCAGTTTAGCCAAAGAGCGCCGCCATGGGAGGGGTATGCACGAATGCGTCCGAATGGCTGTGTTGGCATGAATTTCTGTGCCTAAACCAAATTCAACACACAAACTCAACCCAGCCCTTTTTTGTCCTTGTTTTTTCATAACGTGGCTTGTTTCTAATAAGAAAGAAGAGATTTATTTTGGATTTCTTTTGTTTAAAAATATCCTCCGTTGCTTAAGGGAAAAGGACGTGTACAACGCTTAATAGGTCAATGGAGTTTCGCCCAAGAAATCTCTGCATCAACAGCTTCTCCTTGTGGCAGAAACACTGTGGCAATTGCCACATTTTGACCAGAAGAGGAGGTCAAATAGAGGAAACGTTTTTGTAGCAGGCTTTTAGAAAACAACAAAAGTGTAAGACCTGCAATTCTAAGCTAAACTAATTATAAGAAGTTATATCTTTTAAAAAATAATGTTGTTTGGTTTTTTTTAAAACTTTAACCTGTTGAAGTTAAGAGAATGAGGAGATCAGAATTTTGCTGTAGCTGTGGAAGCAAAACCAACAAAAAATATTCTTATTTTGGGGGAGATCCGAGGGACCTAAACTCTTTGGAGCTGGCGTACGATTTCTTGCATGAAGGCAACTGTTTGTGGCTATTTATGTATTTGTTTACTTCTTTGCTTCCTTGCTTTAAATATTGGTGTGGTTTTAATTTCTGTAATTTTTTAGGTACATGTTGCTAATTAGCAAATCTGAAGCAGGGAAATAGCTATCCGATTTATCTAATTAAAACTGCAGGCAACTTTATTTCTTCTTCCCATTTTCAAATACAGCGAAGAGTGAAGAAATAACTGTACTTAACAGGAGGAACAAAATTCCTTTGGTCATAGAATCTTAGAATGTTTTGGGTGGGAAGGGACCTCCAGAGGTCACCCAGCCCAACCCCCCGGCAGGAGCAGGGACACCTTGAACCACATCAGGTTGCTCACAGCCCCGTCCAACCTGGCCTGGAATGTTCCCAGGGATGGGGCCCCCACCCCCTCTCTGGGCAACCCCTGCTAGGGTTTCACCACCCTCATTGGAAAGAATTTCTTCCTTAGATCCAGTCTAAACCTCCCCTGCTTCAGTTTAAAGCCATCCCCCCTTGTCCTGTCACAGCTGGCCCCACTAAAAAGATTGTCCCCACCTTTCCCATGGGCCCCCTTGCTAATCAAGCCCGGGCCTGGGGGGTTTAGTTGTGGCTGGCTGGCCTAAGGCTGAGATTGACTTTGGGCCTGGCCCAGCCAAGGGTGGATTGTGGTCAGCAACACATCAGCTAACTCAATTTTTAATTACGTGCAAACATCTTAATGTTTTGTAACGAAGAACGGTGCCTAAGGTGATGCAGAATATCTGAGGGTGGGGTAGGTACCTGGGAGCTAGCTAGACTTCTCTTAAATCACATGATTTTTTTTTCTGTTGTTTCGCTGTCCTTTTTCTAAATTATTTTACCCAAAGGATTTAGGCACTTGAGGTTGGGCACCTGGCTGCCTCCTGTCATAGGCAACCTATGGGGCATTTTACATTAACCCATATTTGCTAGTCTGTGGCCAGAGAGGATCTGCTGATGGGACCTAAAGGAAACTCTTGTCAGGAGTTCTCCATCATCTACACATAGGTTTGCCACTCAGCTGGAAAACATTTAGCGGTCTCCAAATTAAAGTCGTCACCAAACTATCAGCTCTTTCATAGAATCAGAGAATGTTTAGGGTTGGAAGGGACCACTAGTGGTCATCTAGTCCAACCCCCCTGCAGCGAGCAGGGACACTGCCAACTAGATCAGACTGCTCA